>NW_026586816.1:3000551-3068958 GCF_907164565.1 Psammomys obesus | reverse complement strand
TTTCTTTCTTTCTTTCTTTCTTTCTTTCTTTCTTTCTTTCTTTCTTTTTCTAGTGCTTTCAGGTGTGCTGTTAAGTTGCTTGTACGAGATGTCTCAAATTTCTTTAGGAAGGCACTTAGCGCTATGAACTTTCCTCTTAACACTGCTTTCATTGTGTCCCATATGTTTGGTAAGTTGTGTCTTCATTTTCATTGAATTCCAGAAAGTCTTTAATTTTTTTTTTTAAGATTTCTTCCTTGACCCAGCTGTCATTGAGTAGAGAGTTGTTCAGTTTCCATGTGTTGGTAGGCTTTTTGCTATTTCTGTTATTGTTGAGGTCTTGTTTTAGACCATGGTGGTCTGATAAGATACAAGGAATTATTTCAGTCTTCTTGTATAGGCTGAAACTTTCTTTGTGCCTGCCTCTATGGTCAGTTTTGGAGAAAGTTGTGTGCTGTGCTGAGAAGAAGGTATACTCTTTAGTGTTTAGGTGAAAAGTTCTGTAGACATTTATTAGGTCCATTTGATTTAAGACCTCTGTAAGAGTCATTTTTTCTTTATTTAGCTTTTATCTCAATGATCTGTCCCTTGGTGAGAGTGGGGTCTTGAAGTCTTCTACTATACAGGTGTTGGGATTGATGTGTGATTTAAGCTTTAATAATGTTTCTTATACAAATGCAGGAGCCCTTGTAAATGGGGCATAAATGTTCAGAATTGTGATGTTCTCATGGTAGATTTTTCCTTTGATGACGATGAAGTGTCCCTCCCATCTTTTTTGACTAATTTTGGTTGAAAGTCTATTTTATTAGATATTAGGATGGTTACTCCAGCTTGCTTCTTGTGGCTGTTTGCTTGGAATAACTATTTCCAAACCTTTATCCTGAGGTAGTATCTATTTTTGTTGCAGAGGTGTGTTTCTTGAATGCAGCAGAATGTTGTATCCTGCTTCCACAACCATGCTGTTAATCTGTGTCTTTTTGTTGAAGAGTTGAGTTAATTAATGTTGATTGATATTAGTGACCAATGATTGTTAGTTCCTTTTATTGTGGAATTGATGGTGATTGTGTGTTTGTGTGCTTGTTTTCTTTTGCTTTTTTGTTGTAAAAGCATCTTTATTCTGTGTTTTTTGGGGGGTATAGTTGATCTCATTAGGTTGGAGTTTTCCTTCTAGTATCTTCTGTAGAGCTGGATTGCTGAGTATATGTTGTTTACATTTAGTTATGTCATAGAATATTTTGTTTTCTCTATCTGTGTTGATTGAAAGTTTTGCTGGGTACAGTAGTCTGGGTTGACCTCTGAGGTCTCTTAATATCTGCATGGTATCTGCCTAGGCCCTTCTGTCTCTCATAGTCTCTGTTGAGAAGGCTGGTGTGATTGTGATAGGCCTGTCTTTATATGTTACTTGGCATTCTTTCCTTGATGCTTTTAATTTTTTCTTTGTTCTGTAGATTTAGTGTTTTGATGTGGCTGGAGGATTTTTTTTCTGGTCTAGTATATTTGGTGCTCTATAAGCCTCTTGCTTATAGAGGGCATCTTTTCTTAAGGTTGGGGAAATCATCTATGACTTTCTTGACAATATTTCCTGACCTTGGAGCCTAGAATCTTCTTTTTTGTCTATTGCTATTATTCTTAGTTTTTTTTTTCTTTTCTTTTCATGGTGTTCTTGATTTTCTTAGATGTTTTGTATCAGGAACTCTTTCTTTTTTATGTTTTCTTTGAGAGATGTATCAATTTATACATTACATTTTCAGTGTCTGAAATTCTCTCCTCCATCTCTTGCATTTTGTTGGTGATGTTTACCTCTGTGGTTCCTGATCTCTTCTCTAAGTTCTCCAGCTCCATGGTTTTCTTTATTCATTCTAATTCTGTTTTTATGTCTTGAACGATTTTTTTTTCAATTTCCTGCTTGCTTGTGGATTCCTGTCTGTCCATGATAGCCTCTATTTGTTTGTTTATTTCTTCTTTATATGCCCCTAAAAACTGCAAATCATAGATTTAAGATCATTTTTCTGTGTTCCAGCTACATGAAAATATCCATTGATTTTGGTGAAGCTATGATGTCCTGGGTTTTGTTGCCTGTATTCTCATGCTGACCTCTAACCATTTGGTTATCTGTAGTCTTGACTGTTTGTTCCTGGAACCTGTACTGCAGACTGGGTCTGCCTGTCTCTAGAGTCTGGAATAGTCTATAGAAGATGAGAAGTGTCTAGTAGGTAGAAAAGAGGGGCTGGATCTTGGAGGAGTTGAGGGAAGGGAGCATATATGATCAAAATATAATGTATAAAATTCTCAAAGAATTAATAAAAATATTAAAAACATTCACAAGTAGAAAGATGTTGAACATCTCTTTAAGTGTTTCTCTGCTATTCTATATTCCTCTGCAGAGAAGTCTCTGTTTAGCTCCGTACCCCATTTTTAATTGGATTACTTGATTTATTGCTTTTTATCTTCTTTAGTTCTTTATATATACTGGATATCAGCCCTCTATCAGATATGGGGTTGGTGAAGATCCTTTCCCAGTCTGTAGGCTGTTATTTTGTTCTGATGACAGTGTCTTTTGCTTTACAGAAGCTTTCCCATTTCATGAGGTCCCATTTATTGATAATTGCTCTTAGAGCCTGTGCTGTTGATGTTCTGTTCAGGAAGTTGTCTCCTATGCCAATGAGTTCTAGGCTCTTCCCCACAGCCTTAGCCATCAGGGAGATGCAAATCAAAACGACCCTGAGCTTTCACCTTACACCCATCAAAATGGCTAAAATAAAAAACTTAAATGACAACACATGCTGGAGAGGTTGTGGAGAAAGGGGAACCCTCCTCCATTCCTGGTGGGAATGTAAACTGGTACAATCACTTTGGAAGTCAATCTGGCACTTTCTCAGACAATTAGGAATAGTGTTTCCTCAAGAACCAGCTATACCACTACTAGGCATATACCCAAAGTACACAACAAGGACATTTGCTCAGCTATGTTTGTAGCAGCTTTATTTGTAATAGCCAGAACCTGGAAACAACCCAGATGTCCATCAACGGAGGAATGGATACAGAAATTGTGGTATTTTTACACAATGGAATACTATTCAGCAATCAAAAACGAGGAAATCATGAAATTTGCAGGCAAATGGTGGGATCTAGAAAAGATCATTCTGAGTGAAATATCCCAGAAGGAGAAAGACACATATGGTATATACTCGCTTATATAGACCTATAAGATATGATAAGCATAATGAAATCTATACACCTAAAGAAGATAAACAAGAAAGAGGACACGGGATAAGATGATCAATACTCACTTAGAAAGACAAAAGGGATGTGCATTGGATGTAGGAGAAAACAACTAACAGGATAGGAGCCTACTGCAGAAAGCCTCTGAAAGACGCAGTGTATCAGAGCAGATACTAAGACTCATAACCAAACCTTCGGTAGAGTGCAGGGAATCATATGAAAGAAGGAGAGTTAGTACGACGTGGAAAGGATAGGAGCTCCACAAGAACCAAATATATCTGGGCACAGGGGCCTTTTCTGAGACTGACATTCCACCGATGACCATCTATGGATATAACCTAGAATCTCTGCTCGGATGTAGCCCGTGGTAGCTCAGTAACCAATTGGTTTCCCATAGTAAGGGGAAGAGGGACTGTTTCTGACAGGAACTCAATGGCAGGCTCTTTGACCTCCCCACCCCCCAAGGGAGGAGCAGTCCTGCTAGGCCACAGAGGAGGACTTTGCAGCCAGTCCTGAAGATACCTGATAAAACAGGGTCAGATGAAAGGGGAGGAGGTCCTCCCCAATCAGTGGACTTGGAAAGGGGCAGGGAGGAGATGAGGGAGGGAGGTGGGATTGGTAGGGAATGAGGGAGTGGGATATAGCTGGGATACAGAGTTAATAAAATGTAACTAATAATAAAATAAAAAAATTAAAAAATACAAGTAGAAAAGAAATGATAGACAAACAGTGATATTGCATAAGTATGGTTCCAAAACAAATCTTATTCACTAGTTTAATGTATCTTATGATTAGACACTTGTGACATATAAAGGCAGCTGTGAGTGACCTATTCATACATGGGTGTGACTGAGGTCCACTGAGGTCTAATCTCTCATCATACACAGCTGGCTAGGTTTGGTTCAGGAGTCCCAGTTTTCCAACCACTAAACTCAAGTATGTCCTAAGTGTCACCAAGCTACAGGACTCTAGGAGTCAAATACAAATACAGAGTTGTTTGGTATTTACATGGAATTTTCTCCACTATGCAGTTGTGGTTATTTTCTACTGTTTCCACACTCTAAGTGCATTGTCTTTGTTAAAAAAAAACAGGTACTTCAACTTTATGAAACTTTCATCATTTTAGGGATCGTTTTAAGGACTTAGAGGTTGAATGTGGCATACATATATAATTATGTCAGTTATTTTCTCACCATTATTCTTAGACAAAAGTCTCTAATGATTACATATTTCTCTACTGCATATAGAAAGTAACTTGTTTTGTTCTCAGTTACTGTTAAGAGATCACGTTTCCCTTGGGCGTCAGGGCACTAGGCTCCATTGTCACCCTTCTTGTGTGCATTCTCTGCTTCACAGGGTGGGTCTCCAGTCTTTTTACTAGAGCTTCGTGTCAGGGACAAGGTGACTGCCAACTGGATGAAGCTTTGCCGGGACTAAATGAGTTTTGAGACTAGGGGGACAGAGGCAGAGGATGATAGGCTGGTGGGTTGGCAAAGGGATGTCAGGGCTAGGCTTTCTTGCTTCATATGAACTGGCTGCACCAGCTATCAAGGCTGAGGTTTTGTTGTTAGTCAGGTGTTCTGCAGCCCATTGTTCATGCAGGTGTCCAGCGATGCAGCGGTCGCATACTGTCTGTGATGATACAGGTCCTTGTTACCCACCCCAGTGATGATTATCTTTTGCTAAGTCTCCATCTCACCACTTTCCAGGTTCCCAGCAGCCCAGAATGCATTATTTCTTTATCATTAAATTTTCCGTACTTCTTCATAGAGTGGTTGCAGCACTTCCATAGTTACGTTTTAGCTGTCAGTTGTCCTTCTGTCACTGGTGACTCTGGTTTCCCCCATATGACAGTGGTATCACGTTTTCATTTAAATTCCGCATTTAAGTAAAATAAACAACTGGAATGGAAGAGTAGCTTTGAAGTTAGTTCTGGTAAGAAAAAAAATCTAGAGGCTGCATATTGTCTAAGTTGAATGGAATGCCATGAAGCTTTTTATCTTTATTTAATGTTTATGTGCATAGGTATTTTTCTCGCATGTATGTATGTGAGCCAAATGCTCTGAAGTGAGAAGAGGGCACCAAACACCCTCGAACTGGAGTTACAGATGGCTATGAGCCTCCAAGTGGGTGCTGGGAATCAAACCTGGGTCCTCTGGAAGAACAGCCAGTTCTTTTAAGTGCTGAGCCATATTCATAGCTCCCAGGTTTTTATTTTTAACCCAAACATTTTTAGCTATGTTCAGATCTTGCTTTGTGAAGAATAAATGGTATGGAATGAGTTATACCAAGCCCCAGAAATGGCCTGGTGTATTGTCAAAAGGAACAAATGTTTTGGAGTTGAGAAGCACTGGGTCTCAATTCTCATTTTCTGCCTATTGATCTGTGATTTTTTATTTATTTGTTTGTTTTTTGAACTTGCTGTGTAAACTAGACTGGCCTTAAATTCATAAAGGTCCCCCTGCCTATACCTGCCCAGTGTGGGGGTCTGGTCTGGGATTTTGTTGTCAATTAGACCTCAGTGTTGTCTCTAAAAGAGGAGGGCGTGCTGACAGTGATAGTGCATCTGCAAATAGTTAACTCTTAGATTCTCAGTGATCACCATCTAAAAGCACCGTCTCATCACTTGATGTTTTCAGGTCCTTGATTTGTGGCCATTTGGACCAATGCATCATCAGCATCTTAGGCTGCCTGGTTTTGTGGGCACTTTACCTCGAGTGCAATAGAGGCTTGTTTGTGCTTCTGGTGTGTGTCTGTGCCATGATAAACCAGCAGGGCTACTGTGTAGTGTGCTCTCTGTGACTTTACTTTCAGTGTTTTTTCCATTTGATGTGACATGTAAGAAAGTCCAGAGAGAGGCATTGCTGGAAATCCAGATGCTTTGCCATGTTTACCCCAACACCGCAGAGCAGCGCCCCCTTGTGGACCACCACCTGTCCAGAGCCAAGATAGAAACAAGGAGGCCTCAAATACGCCTTGGCCCCATTGCTCATTACCCCTAGCATTAAAAATCTGCAGGACAAGAACCACGAAGGATTAAAAAAAAAAAAAAATTCTGTTATGTCTACTAACACACTTGCTTCATATTTTTTTTTTTTTCACAGACATGTGGTCCGTGTAGGTAACTGATATGGGAGGTTTGTTTTTGGAAAAGCTACCACCAACCACATTATCTTTTGATCAAGTCTCCCTGGCTATTGGAATGCGACCTTCTGAGCCCTGGCTGAAGAGGGTCAGTGCAATTGTACATCAGATGCTCATCTGATGAGCCCAAGAGGAAGGAATGCAGCTGCGCTGCTGTGACATCAACATCAGCCTTTGATGTTCAGGCTCCGAGGGTTCATTTTAAAGTTCCTTGGAGAAGACAGGGAGGGACTGGGGCAAGGGAAATCACCAGGAATGATATGCAATAGGTATCGCATCATGGCAATGATGAAAATGACGTATTGTTAAAAATATCCGGTCTCATCATAATTATGAAACTGGCATATTTAAAATCAAGCTAATCATTTAAAAACCAACTTTCAGCTGATTTTATATTATTTTCCAAGGTAGAGACTAAAACCCAAGTTTGACTGCTGTAAGCCATCAGGAATTTCAAGATGGTAAAAATTAACAAAGGAAAGCTTCACTATGGAAATGATTAAGCACACAGTAGCTGTCTCTGTAGTCACCTCTGCTGTGCCTCTTTCTCAGGTTCTATCACTCAACTTTGCTGTCTTACTTCGATTATGCTGGCACAACACAGGGGTGGATTTTATTGGTCTGTCTTTTGTGGGCCTTTGGCTCTGCCTAATCAATCATGGTGTTTCTAGAAGTGAAGTAGACAGGAAATCTAATAAGATCAGGTTCAATAAGTATAAGAAAAACTTTCCAGCATAAGAAGACAAAGGCCACCTTAGATCACAATACAGCCCCATGGGTCTTGCCTCTACTTGCTGGTCTGCCGAGATGTTACACACACTTGCCACTAGGAGCAACCTGCCGAAACCAGTGATGTGGAATACTATTTAGTCTTTAAACTGTCATTTGTAGCAATAAAACAAACTTATGTTTTAAAATGTTTGTATACAAAATAACAATTACCCTTCCTCAAATTCGAAGAAACTAATTTTAAAAAAGTGAAGAAGAAAGAAACAAAATGAGACCAATAATTTGATCCAACATTTTAGGCATTGCTATCCTCCAAAGTGAGGTACCTTACATGTACCTCAAAGGTTTGTGTGGAAAAGGGCTGCTAGAAAGGCACTGCTTGGAGGTGGTGGGGCCTTTAGGAGGAGGGTGGTCTTTTGCTTATCATTGTCTCCAAAGGGAGGTAGGACCCTGGTCCCTTTCTCTCTCTCTCTTTCTTTCCATCCATGAAGTGAGTGGTTTGTTCTGTCACACGCTCCCACAATGATTTGTTGCTTTTCCAAAGGCCTAAACACAACAGGGGCAACTAATTATGGGCTGGAATTGATGAGCTAAAATAGCCATCTTCTATCTAAACTGATGTTTCACATTTGTTATTAGTAATAGAAAGTTAATGGACATTCAGAAAATATTAAAATTTCTTATTATTACTTATGTATACTTATTTTGGTTGTTCAAATGATATATTTTTCTGCCTGTGAATTTTTAAAACTTGGGGTAGAAAACAATTCATTATAATTTTCTCCCATTAATATTAATGAAAAATTAATGTTTTTGCACTCATAGTTAGGCTTCTAAATATAAAATGAAGTTGTTGAATGATAACCAGTCATATGGGGCTGGACAGCTGGCTCAGTAATTAAGAACACTAGCTGATCTTCCAGAAGACTCAGGCTTGAGTTCCAGAACCCACATGGTAGCTCAGAATCATCTGTAATTCTAGTTTCAGGAGATCCAACACTCTGTTCTACAGGCTCAAGACACACATGTGATGTACAGACATACATGCAGATAAAATACCCATATATAAAACAAAACAAAACAAAACAATAAAAGACCAGTCATATGCTGTAGGTCTTATTGTACTTACTGGACATTCACATTGAATCGAGAATAGTTAGGAACTTAAAATTTTAAGTTTGGGATTTTCATATACATTATTGGGTCTAACTTTCCTGGGGGGCATGCTCATCCATTCTGCAAGGAAGCTGTGATGGCTTTCTTTTTTTTTTTTTAACATAATTAACATTTTTAATTTTTAAATAATTTTATATATTCACTTATATCCCAGCTGTAGCCTACTTCCTCTTTTCCTTCCCAATCTTCCCCTCCCTTCCTCCCTCATCTCCTCCCTGCCCCTTTCTGAGTCCACTGAGTGGGGGTGTCCTCCTCTTCTTCCATCTGGCCCTAGATTATCAGATATCTTCAGGATGGTTGCAATGTCCTTATCTGTGGCCTAGCAAGGCTGATCCTCCCTCAGGGGGGAGGGGAAGCTCATGAGTTCATGTCAGAAACAGTTCCTGTCCCCCTTACTAGGGAACCCACTTGGATACTGAGCTACCATGGGCCACGTCTGAGTAGGGGTTGTAGGTTATATCCATGCATGGTCCTTGGTTGGATAAACAGTCTCATAGAAGACCCCTGTGCTCAGATATATTTGGACCTTGTGGGGCTCCCTGTCCCCTCTAGGATATACTAATTTCTCCTTCCTTCATATGATTTCCTACACTCTGCTGAAGGCTTAGTTATGGGTCTCAGCATCTTATTCCATCTGTATGAACCACTAGTAGAATACACTTCCCAGCATTCCTTCCCCTGCATAGTTCTAGTGTTCAGTTTCATGAAACCGGCAAGCCAAAGGGAATCAGCCCCCTTTGTGCATTCATTCATGTGACCTTTCACATGGTGGGTAAAGGCAGAGACAAGCTCTTGGTTCCCTTAGTTCTCAATCATCTTCTCCATCCTCTCCAACGTGAGTCAGCTGTGTGGTACAGCCAACAGTTTCATCTAAAGGCCATTGTGTTACCAAGGTTGAGAATGGTGAAAGTGGACTCCAACTACAGTCTGTCTGTGGGTCCCTTCATGTTTACTGCTATATAAATTTAAATATTAGATGTCTCCAGTAGGCTCATTTGTTTGAACATTTTGTTCCAACTGATGGCGCTGTTTTGGGAAATTGTGGGACCTTTGAGATGTAGAGCAGGCTGCACTGGGGTGTACCTTGCCGGCTACTGCCTGGTTTTGCTTCTAGTCTTGATTCCTGGTCTACCCAGGTGTGTGGAGCTGCCCACATGCACTTTCCACCAGGAGCTCCACCGTTCCCTCTCCACCATGATGGATGGCATTCTTGAAACCATAAGACAAACAATCCTTTTTCCTTTCAGTTGCTTCTGTCAGGCATCGGGCACAATAATGAGACGTTAAATAATAGGTTCAACTTCTTTTCTAGATAGCATACTCTGCTGACTTCAGGGGTTCAGTCTCATGGTCAGATGCAGAAACAACAGCCTTTCTAGAATTTTCTGCTAACTCCCACACTGGCTAAGATCTTGTCTGTGTGGTAAATATATGATTCCACTTTCCTCAGGGAACCTTGATGATATAGCAGTCCAAGTCAGGGAGATGGTATTTTTCCCACTTGGCAACACAACCTTCACAGGGGACCTAAGGGAGGTGGACAGATTTATTCAAGTTCTCTCCTGTGCCAGGCTTTGGCTCAGTGCTTCTAATGCATTTAATATTCACAACAGGTATTATCACCATTTTATAGGCAAGGAAACTGAACTTATTTTAGGGTCTGTTCTACTAATATATATTTTTTGCTTTAAATTTTTTTTATGAAGAGTCTGTCATTGTAAAAATATTACCCCGGAGACAAATTTTCTAAGAGCAGTAAATACCAGAAACTCAGCCAAATAACTTTAGCACCCTGTTGAGATTGGAACAGGGCAATATTGACTTATTTTCACTTAGATTTGTGACTTGGAAAAAGACCCCAACAGGGCTGATTTTCTTGTTCTTCATTCTCTTAGGCTTGTGGCAGCATATTCCTTACATAGCCATAGACTTTTCTGCAAAGAACAGTTGCCTAAATGTACTTGAGATAAATGGGCTGCACGATTCTACAGCTGTATATTTATTCTCCAGAATTCAGGACTGAAATACTCCACGGAGATGAAGTTTACCCAGGTTGGGCGTTTGAATATTAAGCATAACTGGTCACGGATCAGGCTTGCAGGCTGACCATCTGGTCAACCATTTCTTTGTGCTTAGTTGCCGTCATGTCCCTTGCTACTCCAGGCTGGCATTCAGATGCCATATACCAAATATGTTAAGTTTTGAAAGAATGCATTTGAATGCAATTACTGAATCTGTTTTAGAAGTCCAGAAGCCCTGTCCATTATAGTAATTGATGGTCCAGAAACTTATAGAGAGAAGGAATTTAATCATAACTAAAAGTAATTTATAGGGTAAGTCCAACATACATATGCTTTCTCTAAGGCTTAGTTTGATTGGTTTTCATTTTCTTGGTGTGTATTTGATGTTTGAAGCAATTTTGCTCAGTAATGCTTTCATTTGAGGCTGAGAGTTCTTATACCTGTATGTAGAAAGTGGGAGAGAGGCAAGAGGAATTTGGTGCTGGTGGTGACTGCTGAACTTTCAGGATCATTAAAATATACTGCTAAACATCAAGCACATTTGATTAAGGTTTTTCCTTTGGGATGGTACTGGCCAGTTTCTGAGGAGAGAAACCTTTCCTTCTCCCCCTCCTTCTATTTCTGCTCAGGCAGCTGCTAGTGGCAAGTACACTTCTATCTCTATAAACTGTTTTGGCATCCTGTCTCTGGGAACTCTGTGGTTCTTCTCCAGCTTTTCCTGGTCTTGGGAGCCTTATGTCATAGACATAAAAATGTTGCAAATTCTGGGGGAGTTAATGCATCAGATAGCAGGCCTTGATGAACAGTTGTGTGGTGTGTTCTATACAATCCCTCCTTCTATCGTGAGATCAAGTTCTCATTGACTGTAGGAGGAATGTGCTTATTTGTACTCCCTTTGCTGACTTCTCTTCAAATCAAGACAGTGGCTTTATCTCTGTTTCTCTCTGGCCTGTTTTTGAGTACTAACCTGAAAGAATTACCTATATGGTGCCAGTTGAATGAAGACACTATGGGTGGTGGCTCTATCTGCAGAGGAAGCAAGCCGAGGATTTGGGAGAACTTGCCTTCCCAGGCTAGCTTCAATAGAGACAAGGTAGACAAGGGAACAGCTACCTGGGTCAGTGAGCATGGATCAAGAAGAATAGAGTTTTGATAACTGGGAACCAAGGGTTAAGCTCACAGGGTCTCCCAGGGTACAGCTAGGAATATCTTCCTTCTCCATCCACTTGCTGAAGCACTTCACTCTTTTCTGCCTCTTTACTCACTTGTTAGAAGATTTTGACTGTTGATGTCTAGTCTTCCTTCTGCTCAAACTCTGAAGAGGTATTTTTCATGACATCTTTTCAGTAGCTGATAGTCATTGCCCCTCAATGTTCTTGAGGATCTCCAGTGTTGCCTGACCTGAATCTGAGTTGTTTCCTCTGCATAACCCTCCCTCACTCTTCTCCTCCAAAGCACTCTCTTCCCTTTTCAACATGATTGCCTGAGGTCAAAGCTAGCTTTGCTTTTCTGAGTTGTCCACTCTCCTCCATATCTTCACTCCTCACTCGAACTCATTCTTGGACGAAGGCTACTCCCTGCTGCCTGCTTTCTACCCACACTTTCTCTCCTTTCAACATTCTAATGGTTCCATGATGCCATCTGTTTTCTCCCCTCATTCATCTTTCCTGTATTTTTCAACCAGAGTTGTCTGTGTAGATGATAATCTGGCCACAGTTTCTGTTCCACAATCTTTGATGACCACCCATCGTCTACAGAGAAAAGCTTGAGTCCTTTTGCTTGGCACTCAGGCTTTCATGTCACTTGCTTTGCAAGTTACTGCATTTTCTACCCTACCTGCATCTCATTATTTCTCTTGCGCATTTAAAAAATATATCCTAAGCAATGTGGATGCTGAATATGTTATTAATTTTGCTTACAAGCATTGCTGAAAAAAGTCATCATCAGTTGGTAGCTCTTGGTTTTTAGAAAAATTGCCATACATGTATATAATGTATCTTCGTCATAGCCATTTCCCAATTCTTCTCTCCAGTTCTTCCTTCCTCCCAACATATCTTTTATCTCCATCTTTATTTCATGTCTTTTTTTTTTCCTTAACTCAGTAAGTCCAGTTAGTAAAGCCAGTGTGTGTGTGGGGGTCATCTACTGGGGCATAAGCAACCTGCCAACTCTCCCTCTTTTAGCAGTCATCAACAGCTAGGGGTTTTCTCTTCCTCTTTTTCTGCAGTGTTTCCTGAGCATTGTTCTGTGTGTGTGTGTGTGTGTGTGTGTGTGAGGGTTGATATTGCTGTCCCATGTGGAGCTGAGGGGTCCCAGCGGCTTATTCGAAGCATTTTAAGAATCATTTCATTAACCGCTACCCTCTTCAAGAAGAAGTTTCTCTGATCAAGGCTGAGAACAGCACAAACTTATAATTATTTAGAAGACAGTCGACAATATGACAGTTTAGCAAATCAACACGAATAGGACCTTTGGCTTCCCTACCCATGGCCTTGACCATGTTAACGCTATCAGACCTGAACTGAGATGCCCATCTACACAAGCTTCTGTAGTAAGAAATTAGAAGGTCCCACTAATTCTGCCCAGATCTCTGTATTAGAAGGGTGTACTAGTATATTCTAGACTCTGAGGAGTCCCCAAATGATGAAGTCAGTTTCTGTTATTTAATTCAGTGCTCCCCAGCTTACTCGACTCTGGACTCTCTTTCTCCCTTTTACAGAACTGTAGCTAACATTAATCTTGTGAAGAACTAGTTAGAGCACCTGGGACCCAGGCCATTGTTCTTCACCATATATATTTGGCAATTGGAAGCCTGTCAAACTTTGGGGCTAGAATTTTATTTTTTTAAATTAAAGGACATTTTCTTAAACTGTTCTCATCTTTGGTAACTTTTATCTGGGTTGTCCTAAAAATCCCACATTATTCAGTAATCACGCAAATGTCACACTGATCCTATGGTTTCCTCACCACCCATTAGAGTCCTTGTCTCTCAACAGAAGGTGTGTTTCTTCCCCTGTCTTGTAGCATAAATATATACACATTGAACTTCACAATCTGGAGATGGTGACCTTTTGAAATAAGTTATACTTACCATATAGTGTAAGTATACCAAATGAGAGATGCCTGCAGATAGCTCTCACCAGGGTGAGGAAGGCACGGTGAAGGAACAATGGCTGCCAAACACCAGGGGAGCATTTGTCCTGTCAGCTCTGCTTGGCTCTCCCTGTGCCTTTTCTTTATGGAGACATTTTGGGAAGTGAACTCATGAGCCTACGGAAGGAGTTTAGCATGGCACCTGGAACCTAGTAAATCTCAAAACCACAAGACTAACAAAGATGGCAGGAATGATGACTGAGGGGTGGTAATGAATGACATGTACTTAACAGTCCCCAGATGCCAGGCTGGGGGTAAGTGAATTACAAGTATAATTTAATTTCATCCTCCTGATAGTAGGATGAGGTATGTGTTATTATTCTCATTTTACACACGAGGAAACCTTAGCTTCCCCTGAACCCTGTGGTCCACTTAACTGCCACAGGACACTGTCAATCAAGGCAGCAGAAAACACTTATTAGTTGTTACTCTTGTTCACAAAGATTGCAAGTGATATTTGACTGAACCTGAAAGGATCCCTGGAGACCAGGAACTGCTGGGCCAGAGGAGACTTTGTTGCTGATGCTACAGTCGTCATCGTTCTTCTTAACTGTGACACGGGGCAGAATTAGTCTGCTTACTGGTGTGAATAGAGTGGGACGGCCTACGTGCCATGCTTAGGCAGGTGGTGGCAGCTGGTGGATTTGATGAGTTATATGTGTTGTTCTTGATGCTACTGTCACCACCTCCTGAGCAGAAGCCTGCAAGAGGAGGCACAGCCTCATGAGGAAAACTGCCACCTTGTGGTTATGCAAATTAGGAGCATCCCATAGACGCTGTTAGTTCATCTTGTCACTAGGGGGAGGGAAAGAATGAAGTCAGTTCTGAAGTTGAATCTAAATTTCCCATTAAGATAGCCTCTCTTCCTTTAGGTCAGAGAGTTGATAACAAAAGGTACCCAGGAACCTGAGCCCTGAGGAGTCCAGGAGGAGGTGCAATCACAGATTGTCTAGTGTGTGTGCAGAGCCCAGGGTACCAAGTCCTCTTCAACTGACCATGAAATACGCTGTGCCCATGCTGTAGCTCCTGCCTGCCTATCTTCATCTATCTTCATTGTGCCCTGCATAGCAGTCAGCCTCCTTGCTCTCTGCAGAGCCCGCTGGCACTGCCAGCCTTTGATCTAACAGTGTGCCTCCTTTTCACCCTAATGGGAGCTATCTACAGGCACTGGGAGAGCCCACAACTCTGTCCAGAAATCCTGGAAGAGAGGAACCTGCAGGTTTGTTAACATGCCAATCAAAGCCCATTGTGTTCCTCTCTAAGCGATCCCCTCTCACCTCTGTTGGTCTCCTCCACACTTTATCAACCTGTGTGGTACAGCTTTGATTTCTGCCTTCTGTGTCCTTACTCATGGTATATCTTTAATCAGCTTTTAGGCTCATTTTGATGTATTCCAGGAAAGCTCCATAGAGTAGGTGAAATGTCTTCTCTTTCACAAAGTCTTTTCTGATTGATCAAGAAAAGAGAAATATTTTACCTGAAAGATTTATCCCCACCATCCCTTCCCTCTGAGTCACTACTTTCTCCTGTATTGTGGCCTCCTTTTCAGAAGACCAATAAATAGATTGGGAGAAGCTGAATGCACTGGATCAGACAATAGAGACTGACCAGCATCCGGCCCAGGTAGGGCAGACAGGCGAAGCCCCCAAATCCCAACAAAAGACCATACGCTGCTGTTTCCGATACTCATCCAGAGCCATCCCTACACGAGCCAGGGGGACAAGAATCAATTTGTTGACAATGGTCACTAAAGAAGTTTCAGGTACCATTTCAATGTAATCTATACCCTGGCAAAATCACAAACAGATTTCTTTAGTTCACAAACGGTTGTCCACATGGTACAGAAAAGAAGAATTCAAATAGAATATCCTCTCCTTCCATGACGAAAAAAGAAGTGACATGCCAGTTTATGAAAACCAGATACGGTGAAATCAAACACCCACGTGTCCAGCCTTTCTCTCCCTCAGTTAGGGTTTTGGAATTTTTTCCACAGCTAGCTGATATATAAAATACAGTTAATGAATATAATTTTCAAATATTGTTTTTCTGCCTCCCAAACTGCAGTTTTGTTTGCTATTAACAGCAAGAGCTCAGCACATCTCTTTCCAGCTGCAAATGAGATGCAGGTTTGCAGTGTGATCCAGGCTTCCTTGCTCTGTTTTCTACCTCAATCTACATTTTGCCAAGGGAGGAAAGGGTAGGTGCATGGTTCAGACTTATGAAATCTTTTTGACAGGAACTGCAGTGCACAACTGAGGAAATGGTATTTATTTTCTTTGTATCATTTTACCACCGTTAAGTGGTTAAGTCTAATCTATACATTGCAGGTGCAGAGACACCTATGCAGTACACAATGGATAAAAAGCATGAAAAATAGTAAGAAAAAGTTGAAACCAGGCTTGTAGCTGTGTTGTAGTTAAATATTCTTCCCTGTTTAGAAAACGACAATGACTTTTAAAAAGTTATTCATTTTAATATTTCGTGTGTGTGTGTGTGTGTGTGTGTGTGTGTGTGTGTGTGTGTAATGTACATGTGTGCCTGTGTCTTCAGAAGCCAGAAGAGGGCATTAGATCCCATCTCCAGATCTGGAGTTAAAGGCAGTTGTGTGCTTCCCAAAATGGTATGGTGGAACTGAACTCCGGTCTCCTGCAAGAGCAGCAAGTGTTCTTAATTGCTGAGTCGTCCCTCCTGGCTGCAAGTGACTTTTGGATCAAATCATTTGAAGTGACTTTGGAATGCAGGTGGCCTTTGGCTTATGATGGCCTGACTGATGAATTCATGGTTCTTTGAGAGCGATGTGAGTTCAGCACCAGCTGTCTCAGTGCCCACATCTGGGCAGAAGTGTCAGTCTCTAGTGTGGGGCAGCCATATCGGGCCACAGCTCCCCGGCCGTCTTGTGACCATTTTATTATATATAAACAAAACACTGTGTCAGAGGGTATTTTTCAACTCACTGCACATGTAAGTGTTCTAAGCCAAGTCAAAGCACTGTGGGCAAAGCTAAGGAGTTTGATAAATTAGGGATGTTACATGTATTGTTGATTTGTGATTATTTTCAGCCCACCATGAGCATAACCTCAGCATAAGATGAGGAAAGCTTGTACTGTTCAACATCCTGGACTCATCCAACTGGCTGGTTCAAAGGTACCCTTGGTATCTCTGAGTCCTCTCCCTCTTTTTACTCTCCATGAACCTCACTCAGATTCTCACCTCTCATCCACCTAGATCACCTCTCTCCCCAGTTCTTTTAGCCATGGGCATTGTCGGCTGGAACAATCATCCCCATGGTTTCTCGCTGTCTATAAACAGCATGCAACTTCTAGGTATCTGGTTAGATTTTTTTTCCGATATTCTTAACCTCTGGAATAGATTTAATCGATATTTCCTGAGGAGGTTCAGCCATTCTGATGCCTCAGACCTTTGTTTGTCCAATTCCTCAGCCTGGAAAAGTCCTCTTCTCCCCATCTCCTTCCTCTCTCTTTTGTCTAAGACCTTACCTTTGTCAAGACCTGTTTAGTGCTTTCCTGAGTTCATGAGTGGAGGAGGCCACTCATGTTCCTCTTTCTTCTCTGCACTGATTTTCAGTGTGTCCCATATAGCTTTGTATTACTGTGTGCCAATCCAGGTGATCTTTTGGCTCTCAATTCCATCCCTGTCTCAGGGGAGATGGAGAATGTCTTTATTTTTTTTTTTCCCTCCATTTCTGGCTCCCTCCTTGTACTCATGTCATCTCCCTGGTAAAGGAGAGGAAACAAAATGGACTTCCAATTCCAAAGGGGACCAGGACCACCAAAGGCTCAGGGCCTCAGGATTTCCAACCTAAGCTTGGATTTGTTTCCCCAAGTCCCTCCTTTATGCCATCTTTGCTGCTGTGTAGAAATTCTGACAAAGATTCTAGGAATCTTTGCCATCGAAGGTGTGGCCCCACATATGTCTAATTAGGCTTGTTACTGTCATGTGCACTTAATATGAGGAAGGTCTGGGGTCTTAGGTTCCTTTGATTCATTCCTAAGTAGACCTTCCTTGTTATAGATCTGAACACCTCTTGGTTTTCTTATAGTTACAGGCAAATTTTATTTTGACTCTGTAACCAAATTTATGTAAAGAACTAGACAGCTGTTAGTTTGCCATAAAGACGTTAGTTGGTCTAAACTGTCATTCAAAAACTGTCTCTTTGAATAGTTTTTACTTAAAAATTTTTAATATATTTTATTTGTTAAGTGCGTGTGTGTGCACGCGTGAGTGCATGCCCTATGGCATGTGAGTGGAGATCAGAAGACAACCAAGGAGTCAGTTCTCTCCTTGCACCACATGATCCTGGGACTCACCGGGCTCGCCAGCAGTTCCTTTACTCAACGAACCAGCTAGTTGCTTCTCTGCTTTAGAAACACTGACTTTTTTTTCCCACAATTCAACTTATTATTATTTTTTAAAATAGCCATTAAGCCTATCTATCAGTTGATACAGTTTTCATAAAACAGAGCAAACAAACAAGCACTCAGAATAAAAACAACAACCTGATGTCTCACTGTAGGACTGTTCAAACATGTATAAGAAGTAATGTGATGGAGCTCCATGTTCTTTTCCTCCCTTTTATTGAAAATAGATTCTTTTCTTACATAATTTGTCCTGATTATGACTTCTACTCCCTCCACTTCTCCCAGTTTCTTCCCATCTCCCGTCTCATTTAGATCCACCCTCTTTCTGTGTCTCATTAGAAAACAATCAGGCTTTCATGGGATAATAATAAAATAAAACATGGTAAGATAAAAGAAAAACTAGTACAGGACAAAACGAACAAATAGAAAAAAAGAGCCCATGAAAAAGCACAAGAAACATGTAGATGCAGACACCCACTTATTTGTTCACTCAGGAACCCCATAAAACACTAAACTGAGCCATGTGTCCATAATAACGATAAAGCCAATGATCCCAAACCTCAGATACTTGATTAATCAATTGACCAAATGGGAACTGAGAAACCTCTATGGGTAAGACTTGAGCACCTATAGGTGCTGGCCATAAGAGTCCCATCATTGTAGAATTTACCACCTGTCCAGTTGATGGGGCGGAGGGTGTAGCTCAGTGGTGGAGCATTTTTTGGACCTGCACCATGAGAAAAGGAAAAATCTATTAATGTATTTAAGTCACACATGGCATTGTAGTTACTATACTTCCTCATCCATTAGAGAGGAACGTGCAAAGACATGGCATAAAACGAAAGACACCTGAACTTGACTTTAATGTATTCTTACACAGAGCTATCCAAAGCTAGCTTATAAAAATCTGGAGCTTACGGTGGTATTCTTTGGAGGTTCCTTGTCTCATAGTGTCATGTCGGAACCTTTCCTTTTCTTTTTTTCTTTTGTTTGTTTTCTGAGATAGCATTTCACTGTGTAACAACTAGTTCTATAGACCAAGCTGGCCTCAAACTCACAGAGGACGGCCTGCCTCTGCCTCCCAAGTGCTGGGATTAAAGGTGTGTGCCACCACCAGCTTTTTTTTTTTTTAATTATTCCATTTTACTTTTTTCTCTCTTTTTTTACCCTATGGGTCCTTTGCATATATCTCACAACTCTCAGTTTGGTGTCTTTCTCTCTCTCTCTCTTTTTGACAGGGTTTCTCTGTGTAGCCTTGGCTGCCCTGGACTCACTTCGTAGACTGGCTTCAAACTCAACAGTAATCCACCTGCCTCTACCATCCTGAGTGCTGAGATTAAAGGCATGTGCATCACACCTGGCTCAGTTTAGTGTTTTTATGGGGTTCCTGAGTAAACACTTGCACTCAGGCTCCCGAAGATGGCTTTGCCATCCCTGTAAGCCTCACCCTGCTGGGGTGGGGGGGCTTTGCCGCTCTCTCATGAGTCTACACTTGTGTCCAACAATACACACACACTCCGGGCTTTACTCCGGCTTCCTTCATTCTCGCTTTTAAAGTGTTGGAAGAAGATTGACAGGAGCTAGCCTCTCCAAAAATTACACAGGACCATTTAGACTAGTGAGGAGACATTTGTATCTTAAACCAGCACTATAGATAGACATTCGTGTTAGCCAACTCTATTGTATGCCTTCCAAGTATTTCAATGGGAAGCAACTGGACTCCCACTGAAATGTGGCCTTGTCAATCCACCTCCAGACCCGAAGATGATATTTTAAAGTCTCCTCTCTCTACTGTGCCAAGTCATGCTCTGCCTGTTGCATTGTGTGTGATTCAGGGTGAGCCTTGCTGCCTTTCACAAAACTACCTGCAAGCAAAATCCCTTCATTAGGGTGCTGAATTCAGTCCCAAAGAAACAGCATATCAAGATGTCTGTCCATGTCACCCACTTTTCAAAGCTCCCCTGTGCTGCTGCTCTACAAAGAAAGCATTTCCAGAACATGGGAGAAGACAGCTCTTTAGAAACCTCGCTTGACAACAATCAATAAATGGGACCTCATGAAACTGAAAAGCTTCTGTAAAGCAAAGGACACTGTCTTCAAAACAAAATGATTGCCTACAGATTGGGAAAGAATCTTCACCAACCCTCTATCTGACAGAGGGCTAATATCCAGTATATATAAGGAACTCAAGAAGTTAAACAGCAACAAATCAAGTAATCCAATTAAAAAATGGGGTATAGAGCTAAACAGAGAATTCTCAATAGAGGAATATCGAATGGCAGAAAAACACTTAAAAAAGAAATGTTCAACGTCCTTAGTCATCAGGGAAATACAAATCAAAATGACCCTGAGATTTCACCTTACACCCATCAGAATGAATGGCTAAGATGAATAACTCAAGTGACAACACATGCTGGAGAGGATGTGGAGAAATGGGAACCCTCCTCCACTGCTGGTGGGAATGTAAACTTATACAATCACTTTGAAAATCAATCTGGCACTTTCTCAGACAATTAGGAATAGTGCTACCTCAAGATCCAGCTATCCCACTCCTAGGCATATATCTAAAAGATGCTCAAGTATACAACAAGGACATCTTCTCAACCATGTTTTGTAGCAGCTTAATTTGTAATAGCCAGAAGCTGGAAACAGCCTAGATGCCCTTCAGTTGAGGAATGGATACAGAACTTGTGGTACATCAACACAATGGAATATTACTCAGCAATTAAAAAACAAGGAAATCATGAAATTTGCAGGTAAATAGTGGGAACTGGAAAAGATCATCCTGAGTGAGGTATCCCAGAAGCAGAAAGACACACATGGTTTATACTCACTCATAAGTGGATATTAGACATATAATATAGAATAAACATACTAAAATCTGTACATCTGAAGAAGCTAATCAGGAAGGAGGACTCTGGCTAAGATGCTCAATCCCCATTCAGAAAGCAAAGAGAATGGACATCGGAGGAGGGAGAAAACAGGAAACAGGACAGAAGTTTACTGCAGAGGGCCTCTGAAAGGCTCTACCCTGCAGGGTATCAAGGCAGATGTTGAGAATCATAGCCAAACTTTGGGCAGAATACAGGGAATCTTATGAAAGAAGTGGGAGATAGTAAGACCTGGAGAGGACAGGAGCACCACAAGGACAGTTGACAGATCTTAAAATTCTGGGCACAGGGGTCTTTTCTGAAATTGATACCCCAGCCAAGGACCACTCATAGAGATGGCCTGGAACCCCTGCACAGAGGTAGCCTATAGTAGTTCAGTATCCAAGTAATCGGGGCAGTTCATGTTTCTGACATGAACTGATTGGCCTGCTCTTTGATCACCTCTCCCTGAAGGGGGAGCAGCCTTTCCAGGCCACAGAAGAAGACAATGCAGCCAGTCCTGATGAGACCTGATAGACTAGGATCAGAGGGAAGGGGAGGAGGACCTCCCTTATCAGTGGAGTGGGAGAGGGTCACAAGTGGGGAAGAGGGAGGGTGAGAATTGGAGGAGAGGAGGGAGGGAGGTACAGGGGGGATACAAAGTGAAGAAACTGTAATTAATAAAAATAAAAATAATTATATAAAAAAATGAAAAGAATGGAACCAAAAAAAAAGAAAAAAGAGCTCTCGCTTGAGTTCACAGTGCAGTAGAAGGGCAGGAGGCATAGGAACCAAATCCAGGTTTCTCTCTGACTGTGACTGTTCAGGGTTACATTCATTCATTGAAATAGTTTATCCAGAAGTTGTTCAGATGCTTTGAGTGTCACACAGGGTTGCAAAAATACAATGTAAACCTGATGTTTTTATTTCCCATAAAGACTTGTAGAAGAGTTGAAGCTGAAGGGCCACATGGCCCCTTGTCCAGGACTTTCAGTCAAGTCCAAGGCATACCCCAGAACAATCCTTCCCTGTTAATTATGTATTGCCGAACTGCCAGTGGCCCCTCAGTAAATTCTTACACAGGAAGATATGGGGAGTGGAGGGATCTCTTTAAATCCTGCCAATGCTTTTTGTGAACTTCTTCTGTTGATAATGATTAGTAATGATCATAAAAGAAGGTTATGTGGCTGAGGGTCCAACTAGACCCATTAAGCAGAGATCAAGAAGATTTACAGAGCAATTTTTAGCTTGGGCAGAGTTTCAAAGACAGATCTCAGCTGCAATAACTCCATACAACAGATATTACAACACATTAGTGAAGTAACATACTGATAACTGATCATTTTTTCGTCACTGGGTGACAGGTCAGTGAGAGTGTCTTGGATCAGGATGCCCATAGTCTCATAGTCTCAGGTTTCTTTCATCTGCCTCTCATCCTGGAACAAGGGATGACTCAGGGCATAATCTTCTCATGGTTGTTGCAGATGTGTGAGAAAGTTGAGCAGAAACATGTGTTGCTTCTGAGGACCTGAGTTCTGAGGTGGCCGGCCTGCTGTCATTTCTGCCCACATTTCACTGACCAAAATGTTTCACACACAGGAGCTCGACACCAATTGTGTGAGGAAGTAAAATTCATTCATTGTAATCCAAGGCAAATGTGGAAAGAGAACAATGGTGAATGGAAAACAGAGTAGGCAACTTCTACAAGGGAGGGAGAGGATATAGCTTGCCTTCTTAGCGTCTGGGATGGCCTCACTCATCCCAACTCAGTGACCCACGACTAAGCTTACTCATTAGAATTCCCATTCATAAGCCTTTAAGTTTCCTTCTGTTTTTTTTTTTTTAAAAGGGAAAACTTGCTTTATTTAAAACTGTTTTTGCAATTTAAAAAATTAAAATACAACGACATGATTTTCTTCCCCCACTCGCCTCTTAATTTTTCCAATGTCTCTTCCCTCTGCTCCCTCTCTAATTCATGGCCACTTGTTATATATATATATATATATATATATATGCAAAAATACAGCCTACCAGTGTTGTTTATCTCTGTGTGTATTTCAGGGTCGACTACTTGGTATTGGATAACCAATTATTAGGGGGCTCGTGTTTGGGGGTGTTAGTCCTTCCTCTTTCAGCATTCCTCAGTTGCCTGAAGCTCTTGGTCTAAAGGTGGGGCTCTGTGAGATTTCCCCCTCTACATCTGTGTGCTCACTGCTGTTGCCACTGTTCATGTCTTGTTTAAGCAGCCATACTGTTGAGGTATCATGGGTGTAGCTTCTCTGCTATTTCTAGGAGACACAATCTCAAGGCAGACTAAAGTTCCTCAGGAAATTGATTGCTCTAGATGCCTCTCCGTATACCAAGATGAGTTGAATATATTTTCTGCATATAGATCTGCTGTATTTTGTTGGCTATCTAGGGCACTTTGAGAATTTTCCAGAGTGAGAATTTGGGCTTTGCAATATACTTGAGCATTAGGGCCTGATAGTGAAAGAAAGTTATTGTTGAATTGTTTTGAGCAGTGGTTCTGAACCTTCCTAAATGCTGCAACTCTATAATACAGTTCCTCATGTTATGGTGACCCCCAACCATAAAATTATTTTTGTTGCTACTTCATAACTGTAATTTTGTTACTTTTGTGAATCATAATGAATCTGTGCTTTCTAATGGTCTTATGTGACCCCTATAAAAAAAAAGGGTTATTTGACCACAAAGGGGTCTCAACCCATAGGATGGGAACCACTGGTTTAGAGCTTCAGGGCAATCATGTTTTAGATTTTTTTGACTTTCCAGGATTTTTAATAGTTAAATGCAGAGGACTGGTTCATTTCTGCCCCTTCAATGCCAAACCAGGGGATAGGGACTGCTTCAGCTTCTCTGCCTTCGCCTTGTCTGTGATGACCAGGGCGTAGAGGTACCCGCTGCAGCAAACCTCGAACTTCACATGATCCGATCCTTGTTCTTCTTGATCTTGACTTATTTGGCATCCTTCTGCTGGGCTGTGAGCAAAAAGTCCTTGATTTCCTCAATTTTCCAAAACATGGCAACCCTGGCAACCACACCCAAAACACTCACAGTGGCAAGAACGGAAAAAGCCATGATTTACATTTCTGTAGCATGTGAGAATTGAAATTTGAGTATCATTTTTACAGGTGTGCATGGAACAACACGAGAGATTCCAAATGGCAGGGAGCAGAAGATGGCTTGGGGTTGTGTGCTCGTGTGTCCACATGGGTGTGTGCACATGCCCGTGTGCCTTTTTGTGTGCGCACATATGTGTGTGTGTGTGTTTGTGGAGGCCAGAGGACAGTATTGAGTGTCTTTTCTCAGGCACTGTTGTTTTCCTTCTTTGTTTGATGCGCTAATTAAAAATTAATTAATTTTTAAGATGGCTCTCCTTGGCCTGGACCTTACCAATAAGACTTAACTCTCTGGCTACTGAGGAACAGGTATCTGCCTGCCTCTGCCTCCCTAGGACTGGAATACCAGCATACCCCCCACCTATCCCTTTTCAAAATAAAACATTACTTTAATGTGTGTTTGGGACTGAGCTCAGCTCATGCTTGCACTGTGGATATTTTGCCAGGGAAGCCACCTCACCTTCTCAGCCAGAAGTCATGTGTGTGGTGACACAGGCCTGTAATCTCAAGATGCAGAGGTCAGAGGATTCTGATATTCTGCGGTTGAGACTAGCCTGAACCTCTGGGACCCTGCCAGAGGGGGAGATGGAGGAGTGTAAGAGACATTAAATACAAGTCTTTTCTATCAAATACTATAAAACTTTTGTTTAGGGCAAAGAATTTAAAGCTTCTTATCTCTCTCACCTGGTAAGGCCTTTATGTAAATGTTTTAATCCTCCCAGCCAATAAAACCTTTGCTTGCACAAAAGGGCCCCTACTGCATTCCAGTAATTTGATAGTGTGGAGCAGGGACCCCTTTTTCCTTGGAGCAGTAACCCTTTTCCCCTTTTTCTTCCTCCATTTCCTGTGTGCCAATTATTTTCAAACTAGCCAATTGAATGAGGCTGTGAAATCTGTCCCCAGCCAATGAAGAAAAAGATGCAGCCGCCACTTCATTTGCAATAAAAATCAAGTGCACTTCCATTCTCTGTGTTATCTCTTTTACCTAGAACTTACTTCTAACAGGAGGAAGGGAGGAAGGGAAAAGAAAGGAAGGGAGAAAGAGGAGGGAGAATCTTTCTCTTTCCTTGTCTTTTTAGAAATAATGTTCTAATATATTACAATACTTTGGGTGCAGATATTAATGACATTGGTTTTGATTATAAATAAATTGCCTTTTTAATCTGTTGAACTTTGAATAATTTTGCAATTTGTTCCCGTAACATTCTGATAAAGAAATAGGCTGCAGCTGGGTGGTGGTGGTGTACACCTTTAATCTCAGCACTTGGGAGACAGAGGCAGGTGCTTCTCTGTGAGTTCAAGGCCAGTCTGATCTATAGAGCAAGTTCTAAAACAAGCAGGCCTACACAAAGAGACCTTGTCTAGAAAAACCAAAACGAGTGAAAAACAATCAATCAGTCAGTGAATCAATAGGTTGTGGTTAGCAATGAACCTTCTGTTGCCACTTAATCAGTTGCTGTCCTGATTATGCAGGTGTGGACACAATTCGTGACTCCAAGGCTTGAGAGTGGGGTTGTGGTATGCGGTTATGAGGTGTTGTTGATCCCACCAGGTAAAAATAAGACTACCACCACAGTTTTTGAGCTGCATTTGAGGCAAGCTTTATCAAATACTGGCTAGGACCGCAGATACTGGCCAGGTCCGTTCTCTGGGTCTCCCAGAGCATGGTGCTGAATTGCATTAGTCAGGGCCTTATAAAGGTAAAATCCAGAAGGCTGCACACATCCCGTCTCTGTCTAGTCAGGGACAAACATACATCCTGACGTACTTCCTGCCTACGTACCTTCTCTTACTTGTTATCAAGTACACACTCTGAGCTTGTTTACGGAAGTGACAATACAGTGTTTGCTGTCTTACACGAACAGCCCCCAGTATTCTAGAAAGTTATCTGTCTTTGGGCAAGTGGGGGTTTACAGTGTAGAGGCACTTTTGCTTTATAGATCTCTCAAACACAGTAACTGAAACTTAAAGCATAACTTTAGCCATCACAGCGTGTTTATTAGCTTTCTGACAGTGACAAAATACTGAAGATAATTTAACAATGGCAAAGGCTTATGGCTCATGATTTCAGAGCACCCTGTTAATTTGTGCCTGTGGAGCACAGACCACCATGGCAGGAGCACATGCTGAGTAAAATTGCTTCTGTCACAACAGCTAAAAAACAGGAGGGAAGGGATGAAGAAAACCCTCTCCCATGTTCTCTTTAAGGGCCCACCCCCAGGCACTTCCTCCCACTAGGCTTCATCTCCTAAAGGTTTTACCACCTGTTAATAGAGACAGAGGCTGTTGATCAAACAGGAGGCTGTAGAGACACTTCAGATCCAAACTACAGCATTGCTGTATTGGTTACTTTTCTGGGGGGATGGCTCAGCAGGTAATGATGCTCACTACTAAGCCTGGCGACCAGCCCACACTGTGGAAGGAGAGAATGAACGCTCACAAGTGACCATGTGTATATGCAAGGACTAAAGAAGAAAACGGTAAGTTGTTTGTTTTTGTCTTAGAAACTTAAGGGAAAATACTTTGCACTTGATTTGAAGACACAGTCTATCATGGCAAAGAAATCACGAATGGCCGGAGAGTAAGTCATCTGGTTCCATTGCATCTGCAGTCTGGAAGAGAGAGACCAATGTTGCTACTCAACTGCTCCTCCTTTTATTCGCTTGTGGACCCCAGCTCATGGGATGGTGCCACGCATAATGAGGGCAAGTCTTTCCATTTTAGTTAACCCAATCTAAAATCTCCCTCAAGACATTTTCAGAGGTTTATGTCTTAGGTAATTCTAGATCCTGTCACAGCCATAAACCATCCATAGGGCCGGCATGGTGGCAAGCCACTCTTCCAGCTTTTCGGATGAGAGGCCAGTAAACACAAGCATATGTTTTCAACACTTACGCAGCCAGGCACTGGAAACAGAAAAATACAGGTCTGTCTTTGCGCAGCTCACGTCTATTCACAGTTCCTGAATTATTTCTTTATGGCTAACCCGGGATATAAAGAAATAATTGTTAAAGAGTGTGAAAAGATCTCTGTAGGCATTTTTAAAGAAAAAAAAATGCTATCATTTAATTGGTTTTTCCAAACAGCTTTTACATAGGTTACAGCTAAGGCCGAGGCTTGTCTCCCAAGGGTTCACCATGGGAGTTTGTTCTCCATTGTGGTGTTATTAAGTAGTGTAATATTTAAGAAGCAGAGCTAATGCAGGCATCTGTAGGTCAACTGGGGGTGTCCTCAGAAGAGAATGTGGGACCCCATTCTGCCTCAGTCTAGAAGCTCTCCTCTTCTCACAGCTATCTCCTCTGTGGTGCCTTTCACCTTTAGGCCCTCACCAGAACCTGAACCAGGGTGAGCCATCCGGCCTTGGCTCATTAGCCTCTAAAACTATAGACTGATAGGTCTCTTTTCTTCAAACACAACCCAACTTGGGTATTTCCTTTTAGCCACCATGAATAAGATGATGACATCTAATTTTGCAGATGAAACGATCAAGACAGGAAGTTTTAGTAACTTACTCTGAAGCTCACAGCAAGTTGACAAGTGAGTCAGATTCCAACTCAGACCAATCAGACCTTCCATCTCATTACTTAAGGAGAGTGCAGGTGCCTTATGGGATGGTGGTACTTCCAAAAATTTGTCCTTATCAATGTCCTCTTGACTCTAGGAAGGATGCTTAATTCTCATTCAGAAGGACAAATAGAAAAAAAAAACTGGAAGCAATTGAAGAGAGGGAACAGAACAGGAGCCTACCATAGATATCTTCTGAAAGACTCCACCCATCGGAGGATTGAAATATATGCTGAGACTCACAGCCAGCCAAACTTTGGGTAGAGTGCAGGGAGTCCTATGGAATAGTGTGTGTGTGTGGGGGAATAGAAAGATATGGAAGGGATAAGAGTTCCACACGAAGACCAACAGAGCCAATAAATCTGGGCCCAGGGACTGCTGCAGAGACTGATGCACCAACCAAGGACCATGCATGGTCCCCTGCTCAGATGTAGCCCAAACGCAGCTCAGTCTCCATGTGGGTTCATTAGTAAGGGGAGCAAGAGCTTTCTCTGACATGGACTCTGTTGCTTGTTCTTCGATCACTTCCCCCTGGCAGGGTGACCTTGTAAGCCACAGAGAAAGAGGATGCAGGCAGTCCTGATGAGACTTCATAGGCTGGGGTCAGTTGGTAGGGGAGAAAAACTCCCCTTTTCTAAGGACTAGGGGAGAGGAAATGGGGCAGAAGAGGGAGGGTAGGACCAGAAGGAGAGAAGGAGCTATGATCAGGATGTAAAGTGCATAAATTTAAAAAAAAATTAAATTAAAAAAGAAAAAAAATCCAGTGTCCTCTCACTTCACACCTTTTAAATTTCATGTGTTCTTTGATGAAGTTGCATCTTAGAGGAATTTAATTCTCTGAAGCAGTTGGCAAGGTACTGGATGATTGTAGACATTAAGATCAGCAAGAGCAACCATTTATTAGTGAAAATAGAAACAAGGTTACCATGGCAACAGAAAGCACACAGCACACTGCAAAGCCCGGTGGAGCTGTTTAGACCTGAGCTGCTGCTTTGGCTCTGGAAGGCCTCTGGATGACCCGTGCTGCTCTTTCTCTCCTGAAATAGTGACCATCACTGGATGAACACTCGAATGAGAACATTAGTGTCAGATCATATTAGCGGACAGGAAAGTATCTAGTCAGAGAGTCTCTGGTTACAAAACTCACAACTGGTCTTCCCTTTCCTATTTAAGGGTGTCATTAACCTTGTCTGAAGCTCCAACTTCCATTTAACAGCAGGCCTGATCTCCCAACCTTCCCTTGTGCTCTTTGAAGTCACTAGCACACCACGTACAGGAGGAAGCCATTAGCCAGGGGAACTCCCAACCTATATGGCCCACCATAAATCAGAAGGCTGGGGATGCCTGTCCAGCCACTGCAAACCCACTCAAGCTGCTTGCTGTCTGGGCCACTCCTTGATGACAGGTCAGTAAAGAATTCTCTCCAGGCAGCTCATTTCTGTTGGCAGCAACATTACTATTTGGACTTCTGAAATGACTCTGGCAGCGTACAAGGCTGCCATAGACAGGCATTCTGGAATCAGTCTCAGTGAAATACTCTAGGCTTTTGCCTCTCTATTGGGGATGGGCGGGTGTATTATGGCCCACTTGCATGTTGCCTTCCTTCCTTCCTTCCTTCCTTCCTTCCTTCCTTCCTTCCTTCCTTCCTTCCTTCCTTCCTTCCTTCTTTCTTTCTTTCTTTCTTTCTTTCTTTCTTTCTTTCTTTCTTTCTTTCTTTCTTTAATTTTTTCCTGTGTGTATTTGTGGTACAATGCCTGTATGTGCATATGTGTGTTTATGGGTGTGTGAGCCTGTGTCTGACTGACAGCCTGTATGTGCATATGTGTGTTTATGGGTGTGTGAGCCTGTGTCTGACTGACAGTCCGAGGTGCACCTGGGGTATCTCCCACTAAAGATCTCTCCCTTTCCCCCTTAAGATGGGATCTCTCTTTGAACCGGATGCTCGCCATTCCAGCTGGATTTCCAGTGCCTTCTTGGGAATCTGCCTGGCTCTGCTCACTAGTGGGCACTGGTATCTGTGGCTATGCCTGGTTTTTATGTGGGTGCCTGGATCCTTATGTTTGCACAGCAAGTGCTCTTACCCACTGAACCGTCTCCTTAGCTTCACATATTTTTCTTGGGTCAGGAGCCTTCACGAGGTCAGAATGGCAAGCACTTCCCTGAGAACACCCATGGGGTGGGGGTGGTTGGTAAAGAAGCCATGAAGAGTAGCCTGAGAGTCTGCAGGGGTCTGTGAAGAGCACTGTTTGTGGGAATCATTGTTTGCCTTTGGGACACTCCACTTCAGCCAGAGAAATGCCCCACAGGACATCCATACTCAAGAAACCATTATCAGTTACCTACTACAAGCCAGACACTGTTGTCTACACAGAATACAGCAGCGAACTGAACAAATGCACATTTATGTGAGGCTTGCATCAAAGCAGGAGGAACAGACAAGAAGGTAAGTACAAATGTGCCTCAATGTAAGGGGAGGTAACATCCCAAGAAACTCATCACACATTGAAAATATTTTAAGTTGTAAACTGACTGACCATACCTGGCGTACCAAAAACTCCTTTAGTGACAAGTGACACGGAAGCCACTCTCAGGTCTGACTGGAAGCACGGCTCACCACTCTCACCCAGAGTTGCAGGAGAACATGCCATGCCTGGGATGAGACAACAGGAAGATCTGGTGCTTATCACTTCTGCTGACTGTGGATCATTTTCCATCCTACAAGAGGCAAAAAGCCATATTCAGCCTCTGCAGTCCCTCCTCCAGATCAGGGACTGCATATATGGTTGAAGGAGACATGAATCCCATGAAAAGGGAGGAGAGGTGGGAGTGTAGGTGCAGGGCATGGAAGGTTATAGGCATGGACTGGTGTGACCATGTAGGGAGGTGACGCTTGATAATGACATGGGGAGAGAAAGCGGGAGGCCTGGGGCAAAGCATCCTCAGAGAGGGGCGGTAGTGCCTGGTCCCAAGGGTGTCTTTGCAGAGGCAGGAGCTATCTGTGTGGTGATTGGGTACTCCAAGGCTTCTGCTCTTCTCCTGAGAGTGTGATCCCCTACTAGCAAGGTCACGGGAAGAGCAAGGTCCTTCTATTTTTTTTTTTTTTCAAAAAAAAAAAAAAAACAAAACTTTAAAAATTTACTTTTTAAATTTGCAGATAGCACTTGTCTATGTTTATGGGGCTCATGGCAATGTTTACTCTGTATTTAAATTGTACAACCATTAAATCAAGCTAATTATCACAGTTATTACCTTGCTTGCTTTGCATTATTTGTTGTGGTGGGAAATGTTTAAAAGTGACTATGTTAGCAATTTCTACAAAGGATGGACGCAAGTTTTCAAAGACTCTCTCTGGCTTTTCACAGTTGCACAAAGGCTGGGGCCCTTGTAGGAGACTGTCTGCAGCTGTCTAGCCATAGATGGTGGGGCTAGGGGTGGGGTGGGAGTGATGAGGCTAGGAGACGGTAAGAGAGCATCGTAATCTGGATAGAAACAGGCTTTTGCTGACAGACTGGATGTGAGTGTGGGGAAAGAGGCCCCAGGGGATCTCCAGGCATTTTTCACTAAGAAATATGCAAGACAGCAGAGCCTTTGGTTGATGGGGGAGGCTGAAGTAAAGCAGGTATTTGGGGGTGCTGACAGGGGTGCTCTCTGTTGGACCTTCAAGTGGAGACAGGAAGTAAGCAGACAGGGAGAGGGAGGGAGGGAGGCAGGGAAAGAGAAAGAGAGAGAGAGAGGCTTGGGATCAAATATAGACATGACTGGTGCTCAGACCTTGGAGCTGATGTGATTGGATCCAGGTGAGTGAGCACGGCTGAAAGAAGGACACCAGAGAGAGAAGGCAAAGCACCTCCTTATGAGGCAAAGGGAAAGAGGGGGAATCAGTAAAAGAAGCTGTGTTAGTCCTCTCATGTGTCTTCTTGATTAAATCCCTAGGATTTAATCCCTGAGATTTAATCAAGAGGGAGGAGGGATTTATTTTGGCTCACAGGTTTCGAGGGTTCAGCCCATGCTTTGCCACATGCACTATGTAGAACATCACAGCTGAGGAAAAGTGTGGTGGAAGCTGCTCACTTCTTGGTGGGCAGGGAGCAGAGACAGAATGACCAGTGATAAGAAATCTGTAGGGGTCCACCCTCAGTGACTTGCTCCTGAAAGTTCCCACAACTTCCCTAAATAGTACTGGTAGCTAGGGATTGATGTATTAGCTGTGGGGAACCTTTCATATTCAAATCATAACAGAAGGAGAAGAGGTGAGAGGTTCTAGGAGGAGAGAAGAGGAGTGAAGTGGAGAGGAGAGGAGGGGAGAGGAGGAAAAGGGTTGGAGGGGAGGGAAGAAGAAGAAAGGAGGAACCGGAGCCACCAATTGCAGGAAGGTCAATAGAGGACATTGTTCTGGAATCCAAGGGGCAGAAGGGAGATACTTATGTCTAAAGCTTCTGGGTCATAAGACAGACATGAGCTTGGCCCAGGACTGGTCCATATGGTAGGTCTGCAAGGCGTAGTTCTGATACAGTAAGGGGAGAGACAGACAGGAATTAGAGCAAGCTAGGCCTCTTTTTCTGGACCTTGATTCAGCCAGAAGTCATTTTCAGAAAGAATCTCAGCTAAAATTTGCCAGGAAGAACTGACCCATAGATCCTTTGCTGGACCAGATTGGTTAGAGTCACTCAGAGAGAGAAGGTGGCTTCTCTGGTGGCTCTTGCAGGGAACAGAGGGGCATGTGGAAAGAGAAACCTGGGTTTGAGAGGGTCTGATCTGGGTGTGGATGAGGAGCCACATACTAATGATACTAGGCTCCAACTTCCATTAAATAAGTGGATTCTGTTTTGAGAACCTACGGCAAAGCTTTGGGTTATAGTGATAACTTACAAAGCAATATGCGGACACTTCTAGGAACAGTGAAGGGCAATGGCTAGGAACACACACACACACACACACACACACACACACACACACACACTCTTCAGATCCCAGCCCTGCCATACTTGAACTGTGCAACACGTGGAGGATACTTAACCTCTTTGAACTTTGGCCTCCTTCTCTGAGAAATTGTGGTACTACTCACACTTACCTTCTGAGTCTTGAGCATGAGCTGTGTTCCTAGAAATGGCTCTGGATGGAATGATCTGATGTAGTGTTGTTTATTTATGCTTTGTAGTGATGATAAAGCAGGGCACATGAGTAGAGACTATACTCTGAATATGAATGCAATATGTTTCCCAGATATCAAAATTCAGCCCTGTTTCCTTCCCCTGTGGCTGGGAAGTACAGTGAGCCACACTGCCCCATCAGGCCACCATCCCCTGGTCCACAACTCAACATGGGCTGTTCTGTTGCCTGCAGTTTTGGGTAGCAGCATTCTGTAAGTTATGTGTGCTATTCATCACTTTATTATAAAATTGGGTAATATAAATATACTTAGCATGCTCAGTGCAGGTGAGGCTAAGAAATGATGTTCTGTGGGTTTGAAATTGTTTTAGTTCACTTCCTACTGCTGTAGTAAAACACCAAAGGCAACGTGGGGAGGAAAGGGTGTATTTGGCTTACAAGTTCAGTCCATCATTAGAGACACCAAGTCAGGGACTCAAGGCAGGAATCTGAGGCAGGAACTGAAGCAGAGATGATATAGGAATGCTTCTTACTGTTCTTCATGGCTTGATCAGCCTTTCTTATACAGACAGGACCACCTGCCTGGGGATGGGTCTTTTCATATCAATCGTTAATCAAGAAAATGCTACAGAGGCATGCCTACAGGCCAACCTGCTTGGGGTGTTTTCTTGATTATGTGGTTTATAAGAGGCAGGCTGAAATCCCTAGTAGGCTATAAACTGGGGAAGAGAGGCTACTGACATGGTCACAGTATTCATGAAAGTAAATAAACCATACATATGCCTAGAATCCCAGCACTTGAGGTCAGCAGAGTTAAATGGTAAATAATGCTCTCAGGATCTGGACCATAGACTGGTTGGCAAAGTGCTTATCTTGCAAACACAAGGACCTGAGTTCAATCCTTAGAACCCATTTAAAACTACCAGGTGTGGGTTTATAGTTTCAATATCGGTAATGCAGAGATGACTGAATTCCAGGGGTTCTCTGCCAGCTGATAGCGTAATCAGTAAGCTAATGAGACTTTTTTAAAGGAGGTGGATGAAGTTCCATGCCCATACCACTCTTGCATTGCATTTTAATATAAATGTTATTAATTAGGATCCACATATGTGAGAGGGCAAGTGTGTTTCGTCTTTTTGAGCATGGGTCATCTCGTTATATATAATACTTTCCAGACCCACCCAGTTCCCTACAAATTTTATTTCTTTACAGATGAGTAAGAGTCTATTATGTAGATGTCACATTTCACTATCCATTCATCTGTTGATGGACATCTTGGCTGACTCCACATTTTTATTGTGAATAATACAGCAAGAAACACGAATGTCCAAGTCTTTCAAACACACTTTCACAGACACATATAAACTGATGTTTGACTAAGCAACTGGTACCCTAGATCAGCCAAACAAGGTCAACCTCCCCCCCCCAAAGGATCAGTCCAGTATCAATCAGTACCCAGCTTTGTACCAGAACTTCAGCGTTTTCCTGTCCGTGAAGAAAATGCCAGAAAACTAAAGTCCTCACACCCTTGTTCATGTATGAATGCCATCACTATCCCTGTGAACCCAACTGCTACTGCTACTGTCACGTTGTTGAGTGTACAGAGACAGGTGCCTTTTTGGCACATACATCCATTGGCTGGCAGAAGGTACATATATATTGGAGTATATTGGTGGAAGGATTTGTTTAGCTTCCCGATTCTATATGATTACATCATTTTGTTTGTTGGTTTGTTTTTTGAGACAGGGTTTCTCCTGGACTTGCTTTGTAGACCAGGCTGGCCTTGAACTCATAGAGATCTGCCTGTCTCTGCCTCTTCGAATGCTGGGATTACAGGTGTGGCCCGGCATGCCAGGCTGATTCCATCATCCTTTTGTGTTACCAGAAGGTGAATGTGTTAAATTGGTGAGCACGCGCATGCCATAGATGTGTCACATCTTCTATTTCAAAAATGTCAAAGAAGCAGCTGTGTATGTAGTGCCATGACCATATATGTGAATCCATGCTGACCACACTGCCCCTTCAGACAGGAGCAGCCACACTGTTATCCTTTGGTTTTACTGAGGATTCTCCGAGTGAATCAAACCATAAGAAAACATATGGGAGAGCAGGGAAATGGGTTATAAATATGACTGACATCATGACACCATCATGAAGGGGAGGAAATGATATTTTGTTGGTGATTCAGGATGTAGTCTAGGAGGGAGAGCTCTGTGAACTGCAAGGCTGCCACTGTGCCTGGCTCTTCACAGGTCCTCCTTCCAGACTCTCCACATAGTCTTAGCATCTGGACATTTCACAGCTTCTGTGAACCAGTAAGGACCTATTGGTGTAGACCACTTGAGAAAGATGGTTCCTGAGGGCCCAAGAGAGGTTGTGGGGCAAAAGAGAAGCCCTGTGTGTCAATGAGAAGCTGTGAGGAAGGCAGGTGACCCCACAGGTCCCGTTTGTTTACTGTTGCATAAGACACAGATGTGATGTAGGACATTTCTGATGGTTGTATGACTTGTTTCAAAGCCACCTTCAGAAACCACGGGGTTACTGAAGGCTGTTCCAATACCATCTTCAAACTCTTTCTGAGAGGCTTTCAGGATAAATGAAAGAATTTCATTATATGTGCGAACAGCAGTCTTTAGGCAGCTAGAGGATTCTGATCTCGGTAGCATGGTCCAGGCTGTGGTATGGGGCACTGCCTTAAGGGGATTCACTAGCATGTCCTCGGGGATTCGCCAGGCCCTGGGCTCTGCTTTCTCAAGCTATGCTATGTGTTCCTGTTTCATGAGTTGAATGATTGTTCCCAAACTGGTAGGATTCTTTTGGGAGGCTGTGGAATCTCTAGGAGATGGGGTTTGACAGGTAGAAGCAGGGTCACCAGGGTTGGGCCTTTGAAGGTTATACCTGACCCCTGGTTCCTGTCACCCTCTCTATTTTCTGGAACCACCCCCATGAGGATAGCTTGTGTCATATGCTCCCACAGATGGAGCAGCTTAACTACATCTTACCAAAAACTGAGGGCTGAAATCCTCTCGAACCATGACTCCAAATAAACCTACCTCCTTGAAGCCGTTTCTATCAGGAACTCTGTGTGCAACACAGAGGTAACCAATGCATTCATATAAAGCAAGATTTGGAAGGAAGGGTTCTGAGTTTTGGACTAATTATTAGTCATTACCTCCCCAGGTGACCAAATGGGACCCCATTTTAAAACCCCCACTCTGGTAGTCTCACCCCACCCCAAAATGGATTACCACCAGACAATGAGCACGTCCCCCAGCCCTTGTGTTAGCCGCTAGAGAGCTATGTGTACTGGCCTGTGTTTTGGCCTGTGTTGGTTGGAGACAGAGTGTACTGTCTTGCTCTGGGTTCCTGTGTCTGGGTAAAGACTCCATGTGCTCTTTTCACAGAACTCTTTTATGGGATATTTCAAGAGAGAGAGGAAAAAAAAAGCTTTGTAGGAGTCTCTGGCAGGAAAGAATGTTTTTCTTCTGAGTGGTTAGATTTTTGTTCTGTTTTAAAATTAATTCTGTGGCTACCAGGACTCCAGTTAACAACGTTAATCTGTCTACAAAGCTAATCCCTGGGTTTGCCATTTACCCAACTAGGCTGTTATGCAAAACTTTTGGGGAGTAAGGGTTGAAGAGAGGGCCTTATCAGTAAAATACTTGCTATGCAAGCATGGGGACCTGAGTTTGGAGCTCCAGTATCCATGTAAAAAACCCATGGTGCCAGTGTGTGTCGATGGCACCAGTGCGGGGTGGGGCGGTAGTGACAGGTAGCCTCTAAGCTCATTGGCCAGACAGCCTACATGTGATTGGTGAGATCCATGTTCCGTGACTGAGACAGGACAGAAAAGAAGATGGAGAGCAAATGAATAAGATGCCTGATATCAACCTCTGGCCTCCAAGTACATGTATACACAGGTGAACGCGCGCGCGCGCGCGCGCACACACACACACACACACACACACACACACACACACACACGACAAACCAATTTTCGGTGGGGGAGTAAATGTGACTCTGGAATTTCATGAACAAATCTCTCTTATTATTGCCTTTTCTCACTTTATCCAACAGATCCACTGAGTTATTTAGGAAACTATGCCTCACCACTTTGTAAAACTGAAGGTAGTTTTTGGAGATGTAGGGAACATTGGCAATCAGGGCTTTTTAAACCTTGGATTCTGAAGATGACGATTTGGAGCAGAATTTGAAAACAATATTTGAGAAGTGGTCCCTGGGTGCACAGGCAAGAAAGTGAGCAGAGGGGCATGGAGGAGAGGAAGCTGAGGCCATTATGACAACTGGTAGACCAGCATTGGGCAGATAGGATTCAGTCTTGTCAGGGAGTTATGGGAGAGCAGCAGAAATCTGGGGGATATTTATCTCGTGCCCTGTTTTCACTGACAGAAGCCTGCTTGTAGGGGAATTAATTATCTAGAACTTCTGACATGTTCTGCATGTGGACCTGCATACCTTTCAAGTAAAAGCCAAGTCTCTTACCTTTAAACAGTATTTTGTTTTTCCTTGTGACACACTATAGACACACATACACATATCACACATTGATTGTGCTTAGGTTCCTGTACAGGTTGGTGAGTGACTGAATAATTAGAGTAATTAACACATGTGACCTTACTTTGATAATTTCTTTATGGTAGATGTTAATAATTTTTTCAAGATCCTGTTCTTCTGGCTATTGATACTCATACAGCATTATTGTCAGTTACACTCATCCTGAGGTGTAATGGAATACAATGACTTATTCTATTGGGCTATTATATTGTACCAGTTGACTGATCTCTCCCTCTGTTCCCTGACCACCCTGGTAACCACTGTTCTAGTCTCACCTTTATGAAGGCGATCTTAATTATTTTTCTGCCAATGAGTTAAGGTATCATTCTATAGATCAAGCTGGCTTCAAACTCACCAATCTCCTGCCTCAAAGAGCACTGTATGACAGCCATGTGCTTGCTAACAAGCTCAGCAGAAGGTCAACCCTTTTAGGATGCCATGTCTGAGTGAGATTATATGATGCTTTTCTCACTTGGCTTGTTTTGTATACTGACATCCAGCTCCTTCTACATCGTTGTAAATGATGGTGTTCAAAGTTTTTACAATCACATCTAGAGCCCGGTGGAAAGGTTCCTCCTCATCCTTCTTCCTCATCCTTTCTGTCCTGCTGCTGGTGATGTCATTCAAGTGTACTGTTCTTTTGACATATGCAGAGCTTACCTGGCTCAGCATCAATTTGAGTGCCACCCCTGCTTTGATGATGTTCTGCTGTTTGGCTAGTTCCACCTCATTCTTCATGCCTTGGCTTGATTGTCTGCACCTTGGGTGACTTTTCTTGAACATCCCTTCCACAGTGACCTCCTTGCTTATTTAATCTCCACCAATGCTCCATGGAGAGTTTCTCAGCACTGGACACAATCTCATTAAATATCTACACGAATACTGGTCTGTTACCTGTCTCTACCATGAATCTACCTACTTGACAAGAGTAGGCACAGGCTGTCTGCTCACTGGTGCTTCCTTTACCTTGGAGTACAGTACATAGTACATACTCCTAAGTGCCTGTTAAATCATTTTTTGTATAAAATGTTATTGTACAAAATTCTATATGGCAAAAACTATTGGGAACCCATATGTAGAAGGAACATTTTCCTACATATTAATTTAACTTTCCTTTTTTTGTGTGTTCCACAAATGAAGCCAGACTTTTTCTCACCCCTTGGGCCACAAGATGCATGTGTTTTTGCACATCAAGCTTGCAGATGAAGATTTATACCCACTACCCATGCCTCATCTTGACAGGTGGCTAAGTTAAATCAAATGCAATTCTGCTTACTAAACACCATTGCCGAGTTTCAGTCAGGTCTCAAAGCAGCCTTCCAGATTTATGGGGACTGTTTTAATTTATTCTGTGCTGTTTTAACCACTACAAAAGTAACTGTGCTCTGTATTCACTTAGGAAAATAAGTTGGCTTTGGCATCCTTAAAAAGTTTTAATTTCTCTTAGCTATGCCTCAGAACCAGCCACTGTTGGCTAATTCATTTTACATTTGTTGCTGAGAGCAAGGGATGTTTCTGGAATCATTACTGAAGTCAGAAATAGATGGCAAGCAATGTGCAGGTGGGACAGGAGATGATCATTCATTCATTAGCCACTGCCTGCAAGGGGGAGATTATTACTAGGAATAAAGGTAGGATTTTGTGGCAGCATTGCCAAATCTTCACATAACAGGAAACTATTACACAATTTTATAGTTCATGTATGACATAGTTTACATGACTTATAAATTATTAAATGGCTCCCTAGAGCGCGAGTATTTACTCCACATTCATGGTATCATTTGATCCCTTTTCTTTACATTTAATAATCATGCATTTGTATCTTGGAGGCTCCTAGTCTCCTTTCTCCATAGAATGCAAAGTTCTCAGTCCCAGCATTTCTGTACCTTGACCTAAGTTAATAGAAGCATATGTTAGAGGTCAGAGCTCTCACTCTGTAGTGGCCCGGGTTTTTAATCTTCATGTTATAGTCCAATTTAGTGATTCCTTAAGTTCAAGGTGAGATAGAAGAGCAACCACTTGAGGGAAAAGGGAAAGATGGAGGGTTGGGAAGAGAAAGGGAGAGAGAGAGAGAGAGAGAGAGAGAGAGAGAGAGAGAGAGACTACAGAGAGGACATTATTGCCAGCAGAACACTAGTCAGAGGCCCTTGTCTTTCATACCTGATGGCTTTGCCTATATGCAGCTATGTTGGTCTTGAAAATAGGAAACTTCTGGAAATTTCTGTTAAAAAATGAGTTGGGTTTTATTTCACATTTCCACAGTGTTGTAAAATTACTGTGGTGGTTTGAATGAGAATGACCCCTATAGGCTCATATGTTTGAAAACTTGGTTGCTTGGTTGCCAGATGGTGGAACTGTTTGGGAAGGATGAGGAGGTGTGGCCTTGTTGGAGGAGGTGTGTCACTGGGGGCTAGTTTTGAGGTTTCAAAAGTCCATGCCAATATGGTGGATCACATTGATGGATTTCCGTATATTGAACCACCCCTGCAAACCTGGGATGAAGCCTATTTGGTCATAGTGAATAATATCTTTGATGTGTTCTTGGATTCGGTTTGCAAGTATTTTGTTAAGTATTTTTGCTCAAAGTTCATAAGGGAGATTGGCCTGAAATTCTCTTTCTTTGTTGAGTCTTTGTGAGGTTTAGGTACCAAGGTGACTGTGGCTTCATAGAATGAGTTTGGTAATGTTCCTTCCTGTTTCTATTTTGTGGAATAGTTTAAAGAGAACTGGAGTTAGCTCTTCTTTGAAGGTCTGGTAGAATTCTGCGCTGAAGCCATATGGTCCTGGGCTTTTTTTGGATGGGAGACTTTTGATGACTGCTTCTATTTCTTTGGGGGATATAGGACTATTTAATTGATTTTCCTGGTCCTGATTAAGCTTTGGTAAGTCAAATCGATCAAGAAAATTGTCCATTTCATTTAGATTTTCAAATTTTGTGGCATATAGACTTTTGAAGTAAGTCCTAATGATTGTTTGGATTTCCTCAGTGTCTGTAGTTATGTCCCCCTTTTCATTTCTGATTTTGTTGATTTGGGTGGTATCTCTCTGTCTTTTAGTTAGCTTGGCTAAGGGTTTGTCGATCTTGTTGATTTTCTCAAAGAACCAGCTCTTGGTTTCATTGATTCTTTGAATTGTTTTATTTGTTTCTAATTGATTGATTTCAGCCCTGAGTTTGATTATTTCCAGCCGTCTACTCCTTTTTGGTGTGTCTGCTTCTTCTTTTTCTAGGGTTTTTTTTAATTTTTTATTTAACTTTTATTAATTACACTTTATTCATTTTGTATCCCCCATAAGCCCCTCCCTCCTCCCCTCCCGGTCCCACCTTCCCCCCACTTTCTGCATGCATGCCCCTCCCCAAGTCCACTGATAGGGGAGGTCCTCCTCTCCTTTCTAGGTTTTTTAAGTGGGCCATTAAGTTGCTTGAATGAGCTGTCTCGAATTTCTTCTTGAAGGCACTTAGTGCTATGAACTTTCCTCTTAGCACTGCTTTCATTGTGTCCCACAAGTTTGGGTATGTTGTGTCTTCATTTTCATTGAGTTCTAGGAAGACTTTAATTTCTTTCTTTATTTCTTCCCTGACCCAGCTGTCATTTAGTAACAAGTTGTTCAGTTTCCATGTGTGTGTAGGCTTTTTGCTATTTCTGTTGTTGTTGAGGTCCAGCTTTATTCCATGGTGATCAGACAAGATACAAGGGATTATTTCAATCTTCTTGTATCTGTTGAGGCTTGCTTTGTGACCAACTATATGGTCTATTTTGGAGAAGGTTCCATGAGGTGCTGAGAAGAAGGTAAATTCTTTTGTGTTTGGGTGTAAAGTTCTGTAAATGTCTGTGAGGTCCATTTGATTCATGACCTCTGTCAGAGATATTGTTTCTTTGTTTAATTTCTGTTTTGTTGACCTGTCCTTTGTTGAGAGTGGGGTGTTGAAGTCTCCCACTATTAATGTGTGGGGATCTATATGTGGTTTAAATTTTATCAATGTTTCTTTTACAAATGTGGGTGCTCTTGTATTTGGGGCATAGATGTTCAGGATTGTGATGTCTTCCTGGTGAAATTTTCCCTTGATGAGTATGAAGTGTCTTTCCCCATCTCTTTTTATTAATTTTGGTTGAAAGTCTATTTTATCAGATATTAGAATGGCTACTCCTGCTTGAAGAAGAAAACAGGAAACAACCTCAGAACCTGCCACAGAGGGCCTCTGAGAGCCTCTGCGGTGCAGACTGTCATAGCAGATGCTGAGACTTATGGCCAACTGTCGGGCAGAGTGAATGGAATCTTATGTAAGAAGTGGGAAATAGTAAGAGCTGGAGAGGACGGGAACTCCACAAGGAGAGCAATAGAACAAGAAAATTTGAACACAGGGAACTTCCCAGAGACTCATACTCCAACCAAGGACTATCCGTGGAGATAACCTAGAACCCTGACAATGCAGCCACTGCTGATGAGAACTGATAGACTAAGATCAGAAAGAAGGAGAGGAGAACCTCCCCTATCAGTGGACTTGGGGAGGGGCATGCATGCAGAAAGGGGGGGAGGGTGGTACTAGGAGGGGCGGAGGGAGGGGCTTATGGGGGAATACAAAATGAATAAAGTGTAATTAATAAAAGTTAAATTAAAAAAGTCCATGCCATGCGTAGTTATCTCTCTTGTGACTGATGCTTGCAGCTCTCAGCTACCGTTCTAGTGCCATGCATGAGTGCCTGCTGCCATGCTTCCTGCCATCATAGTCATAAACTCTTGTCTTCCCGAACTGTGAGCACCAAATTAAATGCTTTTTTTTTTTTTTTTTTTTTTTTTTTTTTTTTTTTTTTTTTTTTTTTGTAGAAAGTTTTCTTGGTTCTGGTGTTTTGTCACATACTTTGAAAATAACTAAGACAACTGGATTTCATATGATGGATTTCCTCATCATATGATAAAACACTTTTGAAGGGAACAGATTTGTACGTTTTTTCGTTAATTCATAATGTTAACATTTGAATACATATTTTACTTTGAAGATACATTTATTATATGCTGTAGTAATGTTGAGTGACACCATGCTGATAGTTTGAAACCAGCCACGGCACAGCATTTACAGCAGAGGAATAGCTCAATGCTATCAAATAGCCCCTTTCCCACCTCAGCTGATGTTAAACATATACAAACACAGGAAAGGGATACAAAACTGGCTGAAATTTTTTGTCTGCACTTATTACAGCCTTCAGAGAATAATGTTTTCTCATTAATCATGTGTTTACTTTGAAACACAGAAAGGATAGCTTACTTCCTCTTTCACCTTGCTGATTTTCAGAAAAACGAGCTGTCCTGGCAGTTACTGATAACCTGTGTACTTAAAAAAAATTGTTTTCAAGCTTTTGTACTCATTAACTTTCATGTGTTTATTGTGATTTCATTCAATGCATTCATTATTCTTTTTGGCATCAATGTGTTCCATCATAAGATACCAAACTCCCTTACAGTTTTCTTCTTGGTGCAGCCAGCCTGAACAACTTAGTGAGATCCTATCTCAACAACTTTCAAATGACTTGGAAATAATACAGTGGTTAACCAGTTATCTCACAATTGCAGTGTTGTTCAAAATAGCAAGTCATAAGAAATTAGACGGCTGTTGAATAGATGTTTATGTAGTCATAATAATATGTATCTAGACATACAAGCCGAGAATAAGGATGCTGAAGGGGGAGGAAGACAAAGGTCACAAGTGACATGAAAGTGGAAAGGAGTCTGGGGTTAGAGAGCACAAAGAGAAGGGGGATAAGGGAGAGGAAGGGTCAAAAGCAACAAAAACACTTTTGTTTAAAAAAAGAATAAAACTCAATTCCCTGTAAACTGATAAAAAATAAAAATAAATGAATTTGTTTTCAAAAGAATTGAGTGTTTGAGGGCTATAAAGTTAGCAAGATCTAAAATGCTTTCCATGCAACAGTTAGGATATGAGTCCAGTCCTCAGAACCCGTGGAAAAATGCTGAGCACACTGCCACATGCTTGTAATCCCAACCCTGGGGAGGCAGAGAGAAACTGATCCCTGTGGCTCACTGTCCATTCAGCTTAAGCAGCAAGACCTATTCCATTGAAAAACTTTGTTCCCCAAAACAAGGGGGCCACACCTGTATAAAGACATCCACAGTTGACCTCTAGCCTCCACACAAATGTATGGAATACACACACACACACACACACACACACACACACACACACACACACACACTCTACAGCCCCCTGCCCTCTTGCTATGCTGTATAACACTGTAATTGTGAGAGAAGTGGTCTACTGTGCTATTATTTTCAAATCACTTAAAGTTCTTGAGCTAGGATCTCACTAAGTTACTCAGGCTGGTCTTGAAATCACCCTATAGTCCAGGAAGGTCTTCAACTTGTGGTCCCCCTGCCTCAGCCTCCCAATCACTAGGATTATAGGCCTATTGCCACCAGGTCCAGTCTCTCTGTCCCCCCTGCCCCAATGTATTTATGCACACACGTGTAGTTTTTGAGGATATATTCCTAGAGTGAAACTTTTTAAAATTATTTTTATTTTCATTAATTACAGTTTATTCACTTTGTATCCTCCCTGTAGCTTCCTCCCTCCTCCCCTCTCAAGCCTGCCCTCCCTCGCTTTTCCCCACTTGTGTCCCTCCCCCCAGTCCACTGATAGGGGAGGTCTTCCTCCCCTTCCCTCTAATCCTAGTCTATCAGGTCTCATCAGGACTGGCTACATTGTCTTCCTCTGTGGCCTGGTAAGGCTGCTCCCCCCTCAGGGGGAGGTGATCAAAGAGCAGGCCAATCAGTTCATGTCAGAGGCAGTCTCTTTTCCCATTACTATGAACCCACTTGGACACTGACCTGCCATGGGCTACCTCTGTGCAGGGGTTCCAGGCCATCTCCATGAGTGGTCCTTGGCTGGATTATTAGTCTCAGAAAAGACCCTTGTGCCCAGACATTTTGGTTCTGTTGCTCTCCTTGTGGAGCTCCTGTCCTCTCCAGCTCTTATTATCTCCCACTTCTTTCATAGATTCCCTGCACTCTGCCCAAAGTTTGACTATAAGTCTCAGCATCTACTCTGATACCCTGCAGGGTAGAGCCTTTCAGAGGCCCTCTGTGGTAGGCTCCTATTCTGTTCCCTGTTTTCCCCCTCCTCCGATATCCATCCTCTTTGCCTTTCTGAATGGAGATTGAACATCTTATCCAGAGTCCTCTTTCTTGATTAGCTTCCTAGTTGTACAGATTTTAGTATGTTTATCCTACATTATATGTCCAGTATCCACTTATGAGTGAGTATATACCCTGTGTGTCTTTTTATAACTACAACTAGATGGCTATGCAGGAGTCTTTACCTGCTGTGACTCTGCCCACATTATATGGGACTATATGTTATCTGAACTCCTCTGGTATTTATATATATATCTTTTCCATTGATGTACAGAAAAATGATATCTACTTGTCATTTGATTTGATGGATTTCCTTTGTCATTATAAAGATGATTGATGACAGGTGAAGGAAGAGCAGAAAAGCTGATGAGTAGTTCTTGAAAAATTTGTATGGTAAGAAAGCAAGAATTATACTTTTAATTTGAGAGAAGTCAGGATATTTCCATAAAGTAATACTTTAGTGTGTTCAGTAATTCTTTAAGTGTATACACAATTCTGTGGATTTTAACAAATGAACAATTATGTAACCTATACTATGAGTACTACAGAACCATTACTTTTCAAAAACTCTCTTAATCTCTTTTGTGTACAATCTTTTCCTCCAGCTATGTCCTGGGAAACCATGGATGTGGTGTCCATGTCTTTAACAATGTTGAAAAGGAGAAATGAATGCACACAGTGTAGCTATGAACCATGTAACAGTGCTTTGGTTAGTAGCAGCCTGCACATGCCCCAGTGGTCCCAGCATCTGGAATTGGAAATCCCTCTCGCCTGGTCTTTCTTTCTAGTTGTTTGCTTGTTTGAGACAGGGTCTCACTACATGGCTTTTACTCCTGACTTCTACCTCACGAGTGTTGGTATTATAGTTGTGAAAAAATAAATATGATTTGTGTGGTACATTCATTGTATCTTTCCCAAGTTTAGGTAAATTTAGACTTACAAGTATTAACTATTGTGATATATCTCAAAACATTCCATGTGGTAGAGGTTGACTGTTTACAAAAAACCAACTATTTCATATGATTATGTTCATCTACTCACACTTTGCACAGTTCTCATGACAATAAAATTGCCCCCCCCCATACATAACATTTTCTCAGATGTCCCTGCTTTTAGGTGACACATTTCTGTAGTTGGTCCTTCCCGTCTGATTTCTTTCCCTTAGCACAAGATGCTCAGCGTTGGCACGTACAAGCAGCTCACTTCTGTTCATTAGTGAACATTATCAGAGCACCAGAGATCCCCTTTTCACACGTCCGCAAAGAGCATGTCCGTTATTTGCAAGTCTCGATGATGATGAGTAAAGTAGCTATCAATATAGATTTTTGTGTGACTAGGAGTCATCATCTCACTAAATCGAGTGTTCTGGGGTGAACTGCATGGTAAAGCCTGTGTTTAACTTTAAATAATAACTGCATTTTCAAATCACTGAGTTAAATTCCTGTTTCCTATGATCTTTGGAGCTGACTGTAGGCATTACAGAGTTCCTGGGGGCTTTCAAAGACATGACTGCTGGAGAGTGCTAGAGACTGAAAGGTATAATCAGGGTAGGGGTGGACAGGGAGAATCAAAGAAACTGGAGTATGTGTGAAAATGCAGCAACAAAAAGCTGGTTAAGTTGTATGCTAATTAACATTTAATTAAATTTTAAAATAAACCAAGAAAAAGCCGTAAAACAAAGAAACAAACAATAACAGAAAATTAAGCCAAATGAAAGTTAAAGTTGAAAATCCCCTTGGATAGGTTCACGCAATAAATGTACCCCTTAAGAAGCCACCTGGAAAGTGTGGAGTTCCTCAACAGAACTTGGCTCTGCAAAATTTCTCTGCCGTGCATGGCTTTGCTTTTAAGGGGACCAGCCCAGGACTGAGTTGATATCCAACAGGTTTTAACTATAACCAGCTAGAGTGGAGAGCTAGCTGAAATGCCATGAGAGAAACACTGTGTTACAATGACAATGTGCAGGCAACAGCTCCAGGAGTGATAAATGTTTCAGACCATACATGGTTGTGGTTCCATTGGATCAGGTGCTGCCTCCATTCAAACAGAATCTACTCTTAAAAGCAAGAAGGACTTTGGGCACCCACAGATTTTTGGGGAAGTCTGTTTTAATTCATATGGGTGTCTTATGACTCTTAGGCACCAATAATAGACAAGAATATGAAAAGAAACTACAGTGTTCACCTAAAGGAACAGCTTTGGTTTAATGTGTATCAAACATCTTCCCGCGGGAAATGACCCTTCTATTTGGGCAGAGAACAGTGACGCAAGTCAATCCAGTCAAATTAGCCTCTGTTGTGACTTCTCTACTTCTTCCATTAGTTTCAGGGAGGCATTGAGTTGGTCAAAGTACTGCGAGAAGTTCTGGTTCCTTTGCACAGAGGAAAACTATGGCGACACCCAGGAACTGTACATTTCAGGAAAGATATGCACATTTAGAAAAAACATTAGAAGTCTTCACCTAAAGGAAAGGGTGAGTGTTTGAGAAGACAGAAATATTTATTTCAAATATCGCACAATATACATGCACATTAAAACGTAGCAAGTCCTTCCATCCCTTCTGTCTCCGCACTCTCTCCAGGTTACTCTCTAGCCTGCGATCCTGCTGCCTCAGCCTGGTAGAAACTTGGATTATCAGGATGTGCCACCGTGTCTGTGTCCATTTTTGTGTTTTGATGTATCAGTTGAAAAATACATTTAATTTAAACAAGATGTGGTGACACATGCCTGCAATCCCAGAGACAAGGGAGCGGAGGCGGATTTCGATTTTGAGACCAGCCTGGACTACGTAATGCATTCAAGGCCAGTTGGTCTGAATAGTGAGACTTTGTTTCAAAACCCTAGAAAACAAACAAGTAAAAGCAACTATTTAAATCTAAAACAAATGGCCTAGTTTCTGGCTAAGAATGGTAGAATCTTATACATATTTACCAGAATCAGTATGTACAACATTAAATTTGTATCAAAGCAGTGTATAGTGAAATACTAAATGTAATTATAGCTGTTAATTAGCCCAGTCCAAGACAGAGCATGTCATGCAGATCTACAAAGGACCACTTTGGGAAGTGGTCCTCAGGTGCCTTTGAATAACCCCCCCCCCCCAAGAAAGTCTGAGGACTGCTGTGCAATATTTTCCTTCATTCTCTTTGGAATAACTTATTGTTGCCATTATCTTTTGAGTAACTGGAAATTCCTGAAATTTAATATTTAACAATAACAGAGAAGGGGCTCAGAGGCTATAAAGATCTGGTGGATTTCTCGTTTCCGGCTGCTTCCTGAAGCTGTGTGAGCTGAGGTGGGAGGCTCTGCACTGCGGTCCGGGTCCGGGAATAGGATACGTGGTTGCCTGTCTCTGGCCGGTGCCTAGGTGACGGCGTTGGGGGAGCGGTGAGGTGGAATCAATCCGTCTCGTCTGGGCTGGAAAAGCGGCCTCCCCAGCATCGTGTTCTCGTGCCTTCTCAAGTTACCAGCACACACTTGCTTTCTGGGGGTTAGGAAAGTGATATGCAGCTGATTGGAGAAATTTGTCATTTAAGATGAGTCCTCTGGGTGGGATTCGGCAGACCCAGAAGAAGCGCTCTGACAGTTTCCAGCCCTATTGGAATACACACGACTGTGCACCCAGGCATCTTGTGGCCCGTAGAAACTGGCTGGAGTGACTGGCTTCTCAGAAACCTGACCCAGCAAGGGGCTCTTCATGGTGGGGCAGGGAGTGTACAGACTCAGGCTTCTCCCTTTGGAAAGCAGTCGAGAAGGTACTTTGGAGGCAAACATTTTTGGTGGGCATGGTGCCACATGCTTGCACCCAGCACTGGGAAGTCAGAGGCAGGAGGATCTGAAGTTCCAGGTCAGCCTGGGCCGGACTGAACCTCATAGTAAGATTTTGTCTGAAACAAACAAACAAACATACAAACAACAGCAGCAACAAAAACAAGTTTTTAAATTTTATTTTATACCGTACATTAAGTTTGTGCCAAAACTACCTCTTAGTGCCTAGGGATTTACCTTCATTCCTTGGGAATGCAGAAAACAGCAGTGCAGCTGTCCTGTTCAGCAGGAAGGGACAACCTGCTAATGAAGGTCTCTATTTCTTTTATTTATTTTTGATGTTTCTGAGTTAAATGTCTGAGTTGTTTATTTGTTTATCATCTCTTCAAATACACACACACACACACACACACACACACACACACACACACACAGAATTTCTACACTGGCCACATCTGTATAGGAGAGGTGGCAACTTCTCCCAGCTGACACAGGTCATTACAGTGTGGCCCCTGTCATAACAGCATCTGCAACTCAGAGTAGCTCCATGGACAAGCAAATGTCGGGGCTCACCAGCTCCATCTTATCTGAAACTGGGCTCAGCCAGGGGAGTTCACCTTCTAGCAAACTCTGCAGTACCCTCAAGGCTGAGAGCAGCTAGCCTTCTTCATGTGACTTCACAAAGAAGCATATTGAGCTTAGGGTGTTGGGGAGTTGTAGAAGGCCACTTGGTCACAGTTCTGGACAAGATGGCGGAGCAGAAGTGAAGTGTTGCTCAGAGTACTGTCCATTAATTCATGTTCCCTCCATTTGAAAAGAAATTAGGAGCTTCTGTCCCTTCCAGGTCTTTCTCTCTCCCCTTCTTCCAAGGAGACCAACAGAGCCAAAACAAAACAAAACAAAACAAAAAACAAAAAACAAACAAAACAAAACAAAACAAAAAACAAAAACCTGGGCCCAGGGCAGCCTGCAGAGACCGATAATCCAACCAAGGACCATGCATGGAGAAGACCTGGACCCTATGCTCAGATGAAGCCCATAGGCTGCGCAGTTTCCAAGTGGGTTTCCTAGCAAGGGGATCAGAGGCTGTCTCTGACAAGAACTCAGTAGCTGGCTCTTTGATCACCTCTCCCTGGGGGTGGGGATGTAGCCTTACCAGGCCACAAAGAAAGATGATGCAACCAGTCCTGATGAGACCTGATAGGCTAGGGTCAGATAGAAGGGGAGGAAGACCTCCCCTCTCAGTGTACTAGGGGAGGGGCATAGGGGAAAAAGAGGGAGGGTGAGTGGAACAGGGAGGAGATGAGGAGGGGGGCTACAGTGGGAATAAAAAGTGAATAAATTGTAATAAGTAATAATAAATAAGCTAATTAACTAAAAAAAGAAAATAAGTTAGGAAAAAAGAAATTGGAAAAGAAGATAGATTGACTTACAGTTTTGCTAAGCCAGCGGTGGGGAGGGGGAAAAGAAAGAAACTGGGTTTTTGCCACCCCCACTTGCATTTTCTTACAATTTAGAGACAGTCTAAACAGAGTCTAGAACGTTTTAGTGGAATAAACAGGACAATACTAATTTGGAACTACATTCTCATTCTCTTGGCAGTCTTTATTAAAAGGAGGATATTGTAGAAATTTATTTCTCTCTTAGTGAAAAGATCCCTGGCCTAGTCATACAGTCACACATGGTGGCAAGTGCCCTCAGTGTCCGGGAGAAGCTCCTTTACACAGATGCTCCCCACTGTTTGCTCCTTACACGCCTTGCTGCTGTGTTGACTTCACTATCGTTTCCATTCCAGGGTCTGAGGAGGCTGCTGCACCCGTTATGTCATCTGCAGTTAGCCAAAAAGAAGGAGAAGGAACCAAACAACTCTGCCCCTTTCTACTTAAATTAAAAAATGTATTAAGTAAACAATAGCTTAATGATATGAATGAAAGGCCATTGCCACTTTTGAATGCAAATGCATGGTTTAATAACATTAAGTACAATGATTGCACAACAAATTCAGAACTTCTCTGTCATTTCCTTTGACAATGTTTACAAAATGATCATGAAAAAGATGTACTGAGGCCCCATTCTAATGGCTGCTTGTTCTAAGACCCACATGGTTACATAAAAAGTTCTTCAACCCTGGAACTTCTTTTTCAATATTATTTGGTTCTGAATAAATTACTTAGATGAAATGTCTAGGTCCTCATTAGTATAAGGTGGATGGGGAGCCACTCTATCAGAGCCCAGCTAACCTACACATATATTTGGTATTTAAAAAAATGATATATTTATTTATTATTTATACAGTTTGTTCTGCCTTCATGTATGCATGGACACCAGAAGAGGGCACCAGATCTCAGTACAAATGGTTATGAACCACCATGTGGTTGCTGGGAATTGAACTCAGGACATTTGAAAGAATAGCCAGTGCTCTTAACCTCTGAGCCATCTCTCTAGCTCCCTATTCATTCTTCTAAATACCCCAGCTTATTTGGCACTGGGGCGTTTTTGAGAACAATGGCATCAATGGTGTTTGCCATTTTGACACACGTGATATAAAAGTGTCTAATTTATTAAATATTGTTAAGGCAGTCCTACCTGGACTGAAGGGAGCTGCAGAGGTGATACCATGTTAGTAAGTTTTTTTAGGGGAGAACCTTAGAAACTGTAAAATGGGCTAAGTTCCCACCTTATCAAAATGTTCCCACCTTCAAGGCTCTTAAAATACTTGTATTATATCATTTAGAAGGGGTTAATATTAAGAAACTTAATCATTCCCCAATTTCCCCATGTTTTGACTTAGTTTTGAGTGCTGATGAATATCTAAGGGTTATTTTGGCCCAGCTACTTTGGGTACTAAGGGAGCTGGGCCCTCCCAGGACTGGTTTTGTTCCCTTGCAGAATGATTCTTCAAGCCCTAGGCTGCTGTGGCTCTATTTAAGCCTGGGTACAATGGCCTTGGTATGAGAAATGTTGGCCTAAAGGAAGCCTTTCCCTAAGTCTGGTCAGACAAATACCCATTTGGCACAGCACTCCCCATGGACTCTTTACGGGGTTGATCATTGTGTCCGCTTACTTAGAGACCAAGTGGGGAGTGAGGTCCTACTGTGACTAGCTAAATGTTGTCTTCAACTTCTCAGAGCAGAACATGAGCTGTGGCTTCATTTGAGGCATTTTCACATGTTTTAGATAATAATAATATTTAATATTATTTATATAATTACTATATTTACCATAATAAATAACAATTACTATCATTACTTTGCTATAGAGGTTCTATGAATTTCCTTCTTTGTAGGAATTCTGAACCCCTTTGCTCATAATCTGAAGGTCCTATCATGCTTAGCTGTATTTCATTCTGGAATCTATGAACTTAAAGCCTCTAATTGAAATGTACACCGACTATTTAAGAAGCCTCCAACAGGAAACCATGCCAATATTAAGGGCTAACCAAGTAGATTGCAATCTTCAGCTGCCTGCCGTTTTGAGAATGTGCTGTCTTTCAAGGTGCATCCAAAACAAAACAAAACAAAACAACAACAAAACTAGTACCTGTGGCTTCCTGTGGGAGACCGGGCAGATTAACTATGCTGCATTCACCCACTGAAGAACTGACACGCACTCCTGAACAGAGGTCCCGCAGGCGGGATGGGGATGGGTGTGGCTCCTGGGCTCTCCCTGCATCAACCACCTGCTGGAAGAGAGGGGTTTGTACTATCTACACGTATTTTTCCTGCTTGACAGGAAACACAGTGCAATTGATAGTAGTGGTTATGTTTAGAGAAAATATTTAATCTAATTAAAAGTATCACCACCGCACATTCTGGTTGGCTTCTTCTTAAATCATGTGTGGGACTTAACATTCTTTCGATGTCAACAAGGAATATGCAGAGGGTAAGATTATAAAGCCTCTTGGCTTTCTTTCCTCTGTGGCTTTGTTTCAGAAACATAGTAATACTTTTTTTTAATTATGGAAAATTTCCTTCAATAAAAGGGAACCACACTCTTTTGGGAGTAGTTGAGGTGACTGGGCTGGCCACTGAACTGGAGAATAGATACTAAAAGCAAAGATATAGGTCACACTTGGGTCTCCTTCGTCTGCCTTATGAAGAACAGGAGCTACAAAATGCCCCTTTCCTTTCTTCTTTGGAGTTAAAAAACACATTTTTCTTTTTTAAAAAATCAAAATAGTCAAGTCAATTCACAAATAAATTTTTTTTTTGGGGGGGTGATATGTGTCTTAGCCTGAGTCTCTTTACTTTGCACACCAGGATAGCTGTCTTGTGCAGGGCACTGAGAGCAGAACCTTGTTTCTTCGGCAACCTCATCTTTTTGGTCCAGGACCATTTCACGCTTACCACCAACTTGCTAATGGACCGAGAGGCTCCTGAAAAGGGCTGGGCTCCTTCATGGGAACTGCCAGCTGTGAATGTGAGCACACAGCAGGGGGTTATCTCTCTGGGGCTTAAGTTACCCCATTCAGTATCAGCTTGTGCAGACAATGGGTGGAGGCCAGGGTGCCCCTGCGTAATCCTTTTCCCTCTCCCATCTGAAGTGACACAGGAATGAAGGGACACTTTGGGAGGGTATCAGTTTCCTAGGCAGGTTCTACAAACAAGCCCACAGGTCCTCTGCCTCTGCTCCTGGCAGAAGGAAGCCAGCCCCTGCAAACAGATGACTTGCCCTGAGTCCCTCGGAATGCTTTTGTCCTACTGTTTACCCAGGGTCCTGGCAGCTCATGGGATCATGGGCTGTGAGGGGACACTTTTCAGGTTTTCATGCCAATTACCACACCCCGGAAGCATCAACACTGTCTAAAATGTGTTATAAAAAGAGTCAGAAGGGCAGACAAATGAATCCAGTGCTTGCATCCCAGTACTTTGCTGTGATCCAATATTCTATCTGGTCTGCTGGTTGTCCCCCTCCCCCCCCCAGTTTCAACAAAGCCCCACCCTCTGTTTCTCACTGCAGGAAGCTATGGTGACAGACATATAAGAATTTTATTTTCTTTTGAAAAAAAAGTTAGAAAACAGCAGGGCTTCCATTGAAAAGTTTTTTTTTTTTTCCTGTCAGCCTTAATACAAGTTCTGCAGAGCTGAATTGGAGCCCAAAAGCATTGGAGCCCATGCCCCTATGTTCCAGGGACATCAGTGCTGCCATTTGAACGGCTTCCTCCATTTCACCCATGTTCTCAAACCAGTAGGAACCTAGAAAAATCCACTCAACAAGTGCTTACCTGCCATTTAAGCTGGCTGGCTTTCAGACTTTGGGGTGTTGGGGAGCAAATGGAGAGACATGCTCTCAGTCCTTCAGTCTATGGTAATGCTCTGCGTTTTTCTCAAGTTGAGCGGATCTGATAATGCTAGCTTTTTCTCCTAGGCCATTAGGAGTGACATAGAATCCAAACCAATGCAGGACTTATATCTCCATCTTTCTCCAGAATCTGCTTGAACCCACCTTGGCTCTGACCTCCTTCCTTCATAGTTTTTTTTTTTTCCCCACCTCTGCCATCACCCTGTGTCTCGCTTTAGAACATTGCTCCCCACTGAGTGGAGATTACTATCAGTGTGATGTTGCTTGTGGGTTCATGTCCCTCAGCTTCAGGGAAACATTCTTGTTCATCTCCAGTTCCCAGCAGTGGACTTGACAATCAACCTGTGTTTACTCAAGTCAACCATGAAAGATTTTTGGTGTTTCTCATGCCAGGAATTAGGAAAAGAGGGCAAGGTAAAATCTACCCTGTGGCAGGCATCTCAGGACACAAAGATGGCTTTTGTTGGCATCGTGGGTCTTCTGAAAGAATTCCCCTGGATTTTCCACACTTGTGCATGCTCCTGGCCAACGGACCCAAGAGACGCCTTTGAAGACTATTTTAATTCTATCAATCCCCCACCTCTTTATTCTTTCCTCCCCCCTCCTTTCCTCCTCTTCTCTCTTATTTAATTACCCCATGTTTTTTCTTCCTCTCTTCTTCTACTTCCATCCCCTCCCCATTATTTCCCCCTTTTTGATCTAGCTCCCCTTTGCTTTCACTACTCTCTCTCCTTTTTTTTTTTCTCTCTTTTCTTTTTGGGAGGAAGAACGCTGAGCTGAATTCCTACTACATCAAATGACATCTAGGACACATGGTGTCAGTAGGCTTTGTCTCTGATGATGCTGGCCCAGACCATCTTGATGAGATAGCATTAGCCAAGATTTCTCCCCTTTCCACACAGTTACCACCAATGAAGTAAAAAAAACTGATCTTAAAGTGAACAAGAAAGTTCCAGTAATCTGTTATCTCAGGGAGATTTTTTTTCTATCCGGACTTTTTTTTTTTTTTCTTCTTCTTCGTCTTCTACCACATGTGTCCTGGAGATTGAATCAGTGTTCTCAGGCTTGGTAGCAGGCATCTTTACCACTGAGCCATCCTACTAGCCCTTTCTCATTATTAGTTTCTATGATGAAATTTGTTGTTTTTTACCCCCAACTCCCTTTTTCAGGTCCTTCTCTCTCTTACTGCAACCCTATCCCAACAAGCCCCTTTCACATTGTTTTCCTGTCTTCTTTTATTCTGTGGGTCTCTGAGCATGGAGCGTCTCTTGCTCAAGTGTGTGTCAGACCTAATGCTCTCTCCCTGATTCCTGATGAAATATTGGTGGGTCCAGCTTTGTGCACATCTTCCGCAGATAACCGTAGCTAGCGGTGAGTTCATGAGTCCATACACTGTCATGCTTGTAAGCTCTCTTTCTGCTGCGATCTCCCCACCCTCTCATTGTCTTTGCCCCCTCTCACACAGTGTTTTCTGCCTGTTGGAGGGAGCGATGCAGCCGCTCCACCAACATGTGTTCTCGGCACTTCCATCAGATATGGCTTTCACACGAAGCGTTGCTCACTGCAGAAAGAAACTTCTCTGAAGAAGGCTGGGTGTAGCGCTAAACTACAGGAATAAACGTGAGTGCCTGGAGAGTATACGATAGCATGACCATTTAGCAAAAATGTGGTAAAAATGTGGAAAAACCCCCAAAGCCTCTTCTGTCCCTAGTCATGGGTTTTCTATCAGATATACTGATCTAGGCAAGAGTTCTTTTCTGTGGAACGGGCCTCAACTCCCACCTGAAAGTGAATGGTTACCCCGTAATAGTCACACCACTATTGTACTAGAGGAGATATCTTGCCTGGCAGGTCGTTATGTAGCTTGTGGGATTCAAAGCTGATGAAGACTGCTGGAGAGCCTCCTTCCCCACCCAGCAAGCTGCATGGCACCTTCTGGCACTGTGAAGGGTAGTAACTGGTATAGAGGAGGTTTCTAGCTCAGCTTCAGCATGTTTTCTCTACTTCCTGTGACCAATGCTTGCAGTTGGCTCATGTGGTGTGCAACTAAGAGCAATGGCAGCAGCCTGTGTTTTTTTGGGAGGACCTCCCTGATTAACAACTTGTAGGGAGGTATCACACACTTGGCATTAGGTGCTTCATTTAATAGCCTGTGGATTCTGGAATGAACATTTCTATAAAGAGTACTTCTATTCAAATTCTTGATTTTTCAGTTGTCTTTCTCATTAAGCTTATGAAATAGATTTCTGCATATTTTTCATATTTCCACAGTTTTCCATATATTCTCACCTTCTCCTAGTTTAGAACTTTCCACTCCCAATAGCCCCCTCTGCTTTCCTGTCCAATGTGTTCTAATATGCTACTCTCCCTTAAGGTCCATCCTCCCCCCATTCTTCTAATGGCTCCTGTCTTTCCAACCTCTATTGGCACACATTATTCTGATGATTCTGCATGCTGCATTCAGCAGAGACTAGCTATAATTGGGTCCTGAAGATGTTTTTCTTCTTTATATTTTTGTTCGAAGCTTCAGGCTCTATCTCCAGACCTCCACCGACAAGCTGAGTACTGCCTACAATGCAGTCGCTGTCCAGCAGCAACCCCACTGTGAAAACAAGGTCAACTGAGTGCAAAACAGTCATTTGGTAAGTACACATGGGAGGGGGCACACCAGGAGCACCATCTGTGCTGGTATTTCAATTATGGTGGGTCTGAGAGGAGACAATAAAGATAAGGAAAGAAACCACAGTGGAATTAATATTAGGTTGTTGGATAGGAAGTAGAGGAGGGAGATGTATGGAGAAGGAGGCAGAAGAAGAGAAAAAGTTGTAGGGAGTGAGGTTTGCTGGTTTTGGTTAAAATTAGGCTAACAAGAGAAGGGTAAACGCATGTGGCCGGACAATGTAGAACATCATCCTCTTTCAGGAGGTTGAGCCACGCTGTATAAACCAAGGCAGTCTTGTTCTTTGGGAGAGGCAGAGGAAGATGATAGAGCAGGAAGCCAAAAGAAAAAAAAAAACTGTGACGGGTACAAGACCATGTAGTCTGAATGGTTGCCCTTGTGTGTGATATAAATATGGAAGGGCTGTGGAAGGGGATGGCTGGGGAGATTGGGCATGAGGTTAGATTCTCCGTGGAATCTCTGACCTTGCAGGACAACCTGGGAACTGATGTCTAGGTACGCTGTCAAGCAGTAGCCAGAAGCTGGGGCTGAAGAATGAAAGTGTTCCCTAACCTCAGATGTTGAGCTGGAGTCGGGGCCAAAATATGGGTGATATATCCAACCTAAAAGGATGAATCAGAGTTGGGACTAAGTATGAGCATGCTCAAATGGTGTCCAGGAGTTGAGGTTGAAGTGTAGTGCACTCTTACAACAAATGTGAGCCAAAGCTGGCACTGACATGTAGCCAGGATCTCTACAGCAAATCATGAACCAGAGCTGGGACTGCAGCTGACTCTTCTCTCTCATATTTGATTGGATATCTATGTAGCTTTGCTAGATTTCTTCCCAGTTCAGTCAATCCTGGTTGCCACTAGAATTGATCTTCCTCACAGAATAATATTACCTCTGTTGTGTTGTCAACCAGCAAGTATCTCTGCCGAACTTAATATGAAATTGATGGAGATGGTTGCTCTGGCATGCTTCTACTCTGCTAAGCACTGTCTACTTTTTTTTTTTAAACTATTAGCTGTCTTTCTCCATTATCCTTTCTTTAGTGTCATCATCAAAGGTTGTAGAAGCTCCTGACTTAGTCTGCATTTACCATGAAACAGAGCTTGAGAAAGGTGCACATCACTTATTCAGGAAGTGATCCCAGGATGCATGGTGAGGTTAAGTGAGACAGGAAGGAAAGGCCATAGCTTGAAGATTTAATGAGCAGGTGATCTTGAGTATTGTTGGGGTTCCAAACACAAGACTGTATAAAACACACCTCAGAAATGTCACCAATTGAGGGATAGGAAATATAGGAGACATTTATCATCTCTTGAGGGGGGGGTCTTAGGGTACATCAAGTTCCTGAAATATCTAGTCTACCTAGAGCTCCAATGGCCAGAGAAAGTACTCAGGCAGAGGGTCATAGAAGCTCCTGGAGATATCCAAGTGGCATGCTTAGGGTTGGCAGGTACCCAGGGGGATGTGGCAGGCCACCCACACATTTGCTGGAGCTGTTTTCACCAGTGTCCCCAGGGACAGAAAGTTCCAGAGAAAGAACAGACTGTCTAAGTCAATTTCAAATCAAAGGAAGTTCATGTAGAGAGAAGCATCTTTCAGAAAGCTGTAGGTAAAACAGTGTCAACCACCTTAATGACGGAGCAGTGAAATGCCAGTGGAAACCAGTGGTGCTCATTTGCTGTGATACCCTCTTCTATGCTGTCTGAAAACAGCCATGTGTCAGAGCATCACATGTGGTCCTCAGAATGGCATGTGTTTCCTTCAAAGGAGGATGCCCAGGCTCAGTATCTGCTCAGTGACGGGCAGAGTAGTATCCAAGCTGCCTGGCGCTCTAGTATCCACGCTGAGTGATTCAGGTCTCTTTCCATTCACTTAGGGTCAGTCTATAACTTTGATGTAATGTTCTTTTCTCACTTCATTGTCATGGAGCCCAGCCAGGATGCAGAGAGCTGCCAATTTTGAGATTAAGTCCAGTGTTTGTTTTTTTTTTAATTTCTGGATAGTTTTGAGAAGTCGTGTAGAGAGTGAGAAAATGTACAATAGCATGTTCCAGAATAGCCAGGAAAACTCTCTTGCTGATTTAGTTTTGTGTTTCCAAAATCAGCTCAATGTTAAAAACTATCCAAAGTAGTGCACATTTTAGCCTAAAATTTGGTAAGATTGCAAATTTATCAAAATAAATATTATAATATAAAAACAAGAAATGTGGACAATGTAGGATTTTTAAGCTAAAAATTTGTCATAGAGTTTTTTTTTTTTTAAGTGAAACATGAAGTGTTAATGGAAAAAAGAAAAAGAAAAAAATCCAAAAAGATCCCATGTTGTCACAGTGTGATGGTCTACGCATTGAGTCCATACATAGCCTTTATCAGAAATGGATGGAAAGTTGTGGGAGCGTAGGCAGAGAAGGCAGCTGGGCTCTAGTGAAGGTTGGGGTGTGGGATGGGCATGATGACGTGAGTCACACTGGGCATGGCCAGCTAGGTTCACCTGTAATTTATAATCTTGGTTCGCCACATTGTGACTCTAGAGTTCAGTCCTCCCCTAACCCTCTGGAAAATTCCTGCATGAACTCAACATGTGTAAAGTCTGGGTGTGATCCCTGGCATGACCACCATCATGATAAATAAGTTAAAAAAAAAGTACAGGTGGTTGAAAGTCAGGAACAACAATCCTGACTGCTGGCAGAGGTGGCACACGCCTTTAATCCCAGCACTTGTGAGGCAGGGGCAGGTGAGACTTTGAGTTTGTGGCCACCCTGGTCTACAGACCAAGTTCCAGGACAGCCAGCGCAACACAGACAAACTCTGTCTTGATAAACCAAAAAGAAAAGAAAATGCTGTTTAGAGCTTCTTGGAAGGGAGCAAGGATCACACTGGCCTCCCCATATGAAAGAAGAGGATGCCACTTTAGGGTGAAAGGAATTTTCAGTACTAATTGAGCACAAGGAGAGTAAATTCATCAGGTGGCAGAGGAAGCCAGGATCTCAGCAACACTGTGTCCCTTCACGGAGGCAGTCATGGAAAACTGCCAATTACATCTGTGCAAAAGGAACGTCACTGGTGTATGTCTCAGGGGTCTCTCCACGTGGCATGTAGTTAGTGATACAGTCCCTGAGGGCATACAACCACTTCCCTGCATGAACGAACGCCGTTTGGGGCCAGCAGACCAACCCATCCTGAAGAGCTCACACAACTCTTGAGTTAGAAGCTGTTGGATTCAAGACCTGGTTCTACGCCTCTTCCTTTTTATTTTCCTGCCGTGTGACCTCAAAGACCTTACCTTGCTCAGCCTTGGTGCTCTGCCCAGCTAAGCATGAGTATCTGGGGCTTCCAGGTCTCTGTGATTGCCTACATAGAAATGAATGCATGCATGACTACATTGCACCCTTCGACGTGCTCTCTGCGTCTAAGGGGTTAACTGGGAGCAGCTTCTCCTGGGGGGAGATGGGGATGCCTTTCCCCACCCCCTGCCTGGAGTCTTGCCATATGGCGCCTCACCTTGCTCCCTTTTAAAATGAACTCTCATTCCCTAGGGAAAAAAAATTCTCAGCCTTAAAGTTACAACTTCAAAAATGTAGTGGGGACCACATTTAAAAGGTCTGGCAAATTTTTGGTTGATTTAAAATTTTTTTTAAACTGCACTTTTAAGACAAACCCAAATATAGAGATGAAAGACAGGAATTAAAATATACATGCAAAATAGGAAACATTAATATTTTCAAGGACAGTGAAGTGAGGAATCATCATAAGGAAACAATAAAACTTGAAGTGACTGGGTCCAGATGATCAGCACTTGGCTCAGGGAAGCTGAAGCATGTGTCTCTGCAGGAGGATGGGGCTCTCCCGCGTCTCCACACGGGGGACCAGGCAAGGTGCAACTCCGCTGCTACAGGGTGGCTGAAGGAGCTTCAGAGGAGGGAAGGACACCCAAAGTGTTCTCTTACCCACAGCTCTTTAGCATTTAGTCTGATTGTCAATCTCTTCTAACATTTCTTACTCATGGTGTCTCTTCCTGTGTGAAAACAGATGAGGAGCCACTCCTGAAATGGCCACGGGGTTTCATAAGGACACGTGGGTGAGGAGGGGTCCTGTGTACCACTCCCAACCTTGTTCCCTGTGTCACTCACACAGAAAGAGCCTGCACCGGGCTCTTTTGTGATGAAGCCCCGTGTGTGGGCACCGGGCCGGAAGGTAGGGAAGTGGTTTTCCTGACAGACTACCATGGCCACATCACTGGACAAGAACCCTAGACTGAGTAGGCCAAGGTGGGGGCCCGAGTGGCCTGCACTGGAGGCGTTTGAGGCTCAGCTCTTGGGTTTGGCTGGTCATTCTTGGGCTGAGTGCAGGCTTGCTGAGGGAAGTCCTTGGGTAAGCTCTCACAGGTGGGACTGAGAGTAGCCTTTGAAAGGAAGGTTTCCCATTTACGGGCACCTAGGTGAGATCTCTCTTGTGGAAGTGCTTAATTTTTGTTTCCTTTATAAAATGAAAAATGGGAACTCCTTACTCATGAATGCCTTATTTTTAGAGGAAGAACATCTCCAGAGGACACTCCAGGGTTTACTTCTTGACAGTCTCTGCTGTATGCCTTGTTAATGGGAAGACAGTGCCTCACTTGACACAAAGGCATGAGGTGATGTGCTTCAAGGGACAAGGGTAGTGTGCTGGGAGGGAAAGGCAGCCAGTATAGGGTGTCTGGCTGTGTCACCCCTTTGTGAGCGACTGGAGCTATTTCTGGGATAAAAAAAAGCTTGAAGGGACACTGGAGCCAGAGTATCTGTCTGGTAAAAAGCAGGAGCCAAAGTAGAAAGGGTGGAGCATGTGGAGGGACACTAGCGGGGTCAGCTGTGGAGACAAACCTGCCTGCCTTCTAGTGGGAGAAGCTGTGCTGGCTTTTGGTTAAGCAAGGACAGTACTTCTGGCATCTATCCCATACCAGTCTTAAGTGAAACTTTCTCTTTCTTCATTCTTTGCTTTTTTTTGTGTCTCCTTCCTTCTCTTCATCCTCTGATCCTATTCCTTCCTTCCTTTTTCCCTTTCTCCCTCCTTCCTTCCCTCCCTTCCTCCCTCCCTTTGCTTTCTTTCTACAGTGCTGCAGATTGAACCCAGGGTCATGCATGTGCCATTCTAGTGCTCTTCTGGCATACAAACCCCCTCCTCCTTTAGACAGGCTCTTATCATGCAGCCCTTTGCTGACCTAGTATTCATTATGTAGAATAGCCTGGTTTTGAACTCACAGAGATAGGCCTGCTTCTGCCTCCAGAGTTCTGGGATTAAAAGTGTGCACCACTTTGCCCTGTTGGGATATGGTCCTTCTTTTTTAATTTTTATTTCAATTGTACATATTTGAGGGGCACAGTATATTTTGATACATACATCCAACATACATTGATCCAGAAAGAGTGGTTAACATTCTTTCTCTTTAAGTATTAGGAAAAAAAAATCTCTGGATGAACATAACAGCCATATATGTTTGTGGGGGACACAGGGCGGTGTTTTAAGATATGGACACAATAGGAACTGATCAAATGAAAGCAAGTAGTGTTTCCATTTCCTCACCATTGCTTTGTGTTTGGAGTCTGGAGTGCCAGACTTTTTGGGTCCTCATAAATACAGTATACAGTGAAAAATAGTTGGCCCCTCTGAGGAACATTAGACCTATTCCTTTTATTTAATCATATCTGAGGATTCAAAATTCTATTTTTTCTACTAAAATAGATTTTTAAAATAATATTTTATTGTTTCCCCTTCCCAAACTCCTCCAAGCTCTTCTCCACCTGAATACATACTCTTCTCCATCTGAATAGATACGCTTTCTAATCTCTGCTTAGAAAACTAACAGACATTTAAATAATAATAATAATAATAATACTAACAATAATAATATAAGATTAAAACCAAACAAAATGAACTGTAATTGGACCAAACAAACAAACAAACAAACAAACCAATAGAAGAAAAGAGCCAACGAAAAAGCATGAGGAACCTACAGGCACAGACACCTTTTCTTTGTTCTTGTTTGTTAGCCAGCAGCTCCCGGTAGACAGCGGCTGCTCCCTGTGCCTGTCCACTCTGTGTTGTGTCCAGCAGGCAGGCTACAGCTTAGACTTCTGCCCCTGTGAGTCACGCACTGACACTGTTTGTAGATGCTGAATGCAGGTGAGAGCACTGCTCTCTTGCCAAAGGCAACCTACTGATCCAAACTGACAAGTGGGAGCTGGTGTTCCTGTGCTCAAGGCAGACTGTACGCGTGGCAGAGTGCATGTCAGAATGCAAATGGGTCGTGTCTGTGCAGTCACACTGCATGGGACAGGGCAGTCATAGAAGCCATCAACCAAGCACCTTCCTTTAAAGATGAGGAGACTGATGAGGAAAAGCATGATGGGCTGGTGTTATTGGGAGAATGCAGTTTTAAATTTAGTTGCTCTTCCATAGTGGTCCCACCATAGAGAGACCAGGTAAAACTCAGGTTCACAGCTGTGGGAAGGAAGAGGATGCCTTTGACCAGAAGGAAAGGGTGACTCCTTCATACCACACTGTGAAAGGATGGGGAGAGATGACCGTAGACAGACAACATGGCATTGCCAGAAGGCAGGGTTGGACATAGCTTTGAAATTTACTCACGCATTACACTGACTGCTGTCTCAATCACTGTTCTATTGCTGTAAAGAGACACCATGACCAAGGAAGTTTTTATAAAAGAAAGCTGATAATTGGGGGCCTGCTTGCAGTTTCAGAGGATTTGTCCATTACCATCATGGCAGGGAGCGTGGTAGACGTGGTGTTGAAGACGTATCTAAGCATTACATCCTGATTCTCAGGCAGAGAGTGAGAGAGAGAGAGAGAGAGAGAGAGAGAGAGAGAGAGAGAGAGAGAACCTGGTATGGCCTCTTGAAACCTCAAAGCCCACTCCTAGTGACACACCTACTCCAATAAAGCCACACCTCCCAGTCCTGAAGAATTTGACTGCAAATCAAGATGGGAGTACTGCATAGCAGTCAAAAAAGTGCTAGTGAGTATTCACACAAGCATGGATGTGACTAAAGACAGCACGGACTGAAATAAAATATGAATGAGACTGCATGATATAACGACCTGTATAGAAGGTTCTAGAACAGGGAGCTAGAGCACTGGCTGGACAGGTAGCGCCATGCTCTGTTTTTGTGAAACACCTGAGTCCTGGTCTCAGCATGGATCCATGTCAGGTTGTTCACAATCACCCATAACTCCAGCTCCAAAAGGTCTGCCGCCCTTTTCTGGACCCAGCAGACACATGTGCTCACATGCACGCAACTACCCCAAGACATGCATTCCCACATAATTAAAAAATAAAAATAAATCCTAAAATGGAACACTCTAGAATAGGCAAGACAGATCTGGTAGGGTATTTCATGGCTAGAAAAGGCCATGTGACACCCTTCCTGGCTTCTGGCAATGCATGGAGGCGCACAGGTGTGTATGAGACGAGCCATTTGATGCTCTTCAAAGAAAACAGATCAAAGCCACACACCTGGCAGATGCTGACCCTGTAAAAGGAGCTGGAGCAGGAATGATAATCTCTCATATTCACTCACTCCTTCTTCCAGCTATGCCTAGTGGGGCTGCTGGCTACTCCATCCTTCCTCAGGGTCATCCTTCTGCATCCAGCCATGTGGTGCTTTCTCCTGGGTCTGGCAAGGCAGTCTGGATGTGTCTAGGAGTTGTGCCCTGCGAGAAGAGTAGGACCAAGTACTCTTTTCAATAGCAGGATGACGTAGAGGCATGACTTCTGCAATGGCTACAAGGAAGCCCGACACCAAAGTGTCCCCATTCATAACCTGCTCTTCCGCATCCTGGATCACTTTCTTTCCTTCTTGTCTGTCATTCCTCCTTTACCCGGGGCTTCTGTGGCCACTTCCCAAACAAACCCTCACATTCTTTTTCTTGTTCCAAGCTCTGCTTTCGGAGAACCTCAGCTACTTTTCTCCTGACACTATAGAAACTATGAAACAAAGCCAATATTCTCTCTTATGCACCTTACTGCAATAAAGACACAATTTAGTCAATAATAAAAGTGAAGTGGAACTAGTGTTGAGGATGGGTAGCATAGCCTGGAAGAGCCCAGAGCTGGCAAGGGACAATCACAGGCAGCAGGGGCAAGAATAGGGACTCCCTTCTGTGCTTTCTAAACTTCTATCCCTCTAGAGCTGATTCTCTCCATGTAACCAGAAATGAGGGGAAACATCCATTTATTTAGGACGTTTCCTCCTGTTCCTATAAATATCAAGGAGAATTGTATTGAATTTACCACCCATGTTGGTTTATTGTGCCTCCTAATTTTATTTCACAGAACCAGAACTTCAGCCTTTGGAATTGGCTCCGGATGTTTGGAAGCCATTTTCAATATTTTCAAGACTGCTTCCCATCTGCATGACATATATTTCCTAGGAAAACCCAGTACATATTTCTTAGACCATGTGGGGAGATGCCTTTCAGGGTTAGTCAGAACTACTGGCCAATCAGCAGCTGGCAGAAACATGTAGGAAGTGCTATCATCTGGAATCGGGCAGCAGACTCATGTTGTTGGAGCTGTCATCCCCACTCTAGCAGCCTTTCCGGGTGAAAAATTCTTCAAAGCACATGCGTTCGAGGCCGGGGCATTTCTCTTCTGGTTTTCGTTTTTATATTCCTCCCTCAAATGGATGAGCTAAGGCTCTCTCTACTCTAGGATCCAGTAGAGCATGCAGGCTGGGGCTCAGACAGCCCTTTCCAGATAGACCATGGAGCCAAGTGTTAGACACCAAATACCTGATGTGAAGAATGAGCAGGGTGCATGAGGGTCATACTGAGTCAGAAGAGCCAATATTAGGAGCTGGGCATTTCAGGAACTTTTTACTGTAGATGGTTTAAGGCAATTTGATGGGAATTTTCACTACAGTTTTCTAGCACCGTCTGTATTACAAGTCCAGCAAATGATGTGAAATGGTAGGGTGGCTTCTTTTGTTTAGATATTGCTTTGGTCATTTTTTGTCTCCTCCAAAGATCCTAGGGCAGTGCTCCACAGAAAGAAACGCTCCTGGTGAGGTTTGGAGGTGGGGCTACACTTGCCAAGGATCGTTCTCTTTCTGCAAACAAACGTAAGATACAGGGAGCAACATAGCTGTGAGGCATATAGAAGTCATTGTCACAACACAGTAGTCATTAGTGCCTCATTGTTGTTATTTACTGTAAATGTAAGTGTTTAAATGTAAATGAATTAAACTGTCCAGGGGAAAAAAAAGAGTTTTGTAGAATGGCTGAAACAGCACTATGCAACTTGATGCTGTCCTTAAGAGGTTTGCTTTAGATCTAAAGACAGAGTGAACACAAGAGGATAAAGACTTTTCCATGAAAATTGTCAGCAAAAGAGAGCAGGGGTGATGAAAACCAAACTTTAGCCTTAAAGTTAAAAAGGTGAAAGAAACATGGGTGAGCATTGCATACTAATAAGCAGCTTGATCTAACAATTATAAATCCTGGGGGTTCTAATCATAGGTCATCAAAAGACAGGCCACCTCAGTGGTGGGTGTCTTCACTGTGTTCATGCAAGCAACTCCAACTAAACCTGTAGGACTGTAGGAGCAGACACACACACACACACACACACACACACACACACACACACACACACGAGCCTGGTTGGAAAAGGAATCAATAGCAATGGGAAGGAGACAAGAGCAGTGATGAAATGACATAATGAACCCATTAGTATGTATAACTATCACGTGTTAAAATGAGATAATAAGATATGAAGTAAAATCAGCAAAATCAAAGGATAAACATTCACTTAAAACAAACAAACAAGCCTCCAACACACCAATATCTGAGGGCTGTCATGGAAGCCATGTCCAGGATAGGAGATAGGCGGGAAATGTTTCTACAATTAAAGGACCTAGAGAAAGAACAAACTTAACTCAAGGACAGAAGAATAAAAGAAATAAAAGGTTAAAACAGAGAGTAAAAAACAAACAAACAAACAAACAAACAAACAAAAAACAGACAGCAGAAGTGACCAACAAAAACTAAATCCTAAATATTTCAGAAGGTCAACAAAAAATTAAAAAGACAATTCCACTTATAATAGCATCAAATAAGTGAAATACTTAAGAATTGTATGATGAAAAGTCTAAAATATTGTGGAAAAGATGATGAAAGAATTCAAAAAGTATAAAGAAATTCCATGCTCTTAAGTTGGAAAAATTAATATCGTGGGATTTCAATACTACCCAAAGTAACGGAGTTTATGTAATCACTACCAAAATCCTAATGATTTTTTTTTCAGATATAGAAACATCCGTCCTCCAGGGACAAGACAGAAGCCACAATAATACTGAAAAATGACAAAATTAATAGGCTCACACTTCCTGGACTTCAAAACCTACTACAAAAGCTAAAATAATCAAAGTGGTGTGGTACTGACAAAAACAAACAAACAAACAAACAAACAAAAACAAGAACTATTTGGAAATAACGGCAATGTTTGTTTTCTTGATTCTTTGTTTTTGTTTCTTTGTACCTTCTGAAGGGGAAAAGCAAAGCCAGTTTTTGAAGTAAAATAATCAATCACCTAAGATGCAGTTGGTTCTCAGCTCTTCCGTCCCGCCTTTCCTAGAGCTGAGGCTTACCAGCATCTTTATGGTTTCGGTTATAATTATCACCGTTGAACACTGATACTAGCAAATCTGCTGGAGAATTTTGCTGAACAACCCATAGGTCTAGTTGCATTTTATCCAAATGATGTCACTCATAACTTCCTTGTCATTTCATTTGTCTTTTGGTAGCAGTTTCCAAGAGTATGGCTGGTAGGAGGACATGACTGGTAGAACAGGAGAGACACTCAGACTTGGCAGCCATTTACAAGCAAGTTGGATTTCTTGTGCATTTACATTAATTTGCAATGAAGAGCATGACTTAAAGCATTTTTCATGTCTACTGCCATGTATCATTCTGACGTGAAGCAGAAAGTATATCTGCTTGTTTTACCATGGAAAGCGTTTTCATTTTGGTCTTCTGCTTTGGGTGAAAACGTGCAACACTTAGCGTCAGTTTACATAGCTCTCTTTCGAGTAATGCTTTGGATGTTCACCGTGAACAGGAGGGAAGGGCTATGAAGTAGAGCGTCAGCCATGTGAAAATGCTTGCAGATTCAATGAATGATGAAAACCACAGGCCTGAGAGCAATCAGTATTCAGAGTGACTAAATATAATTAAGTGTATATTAAGTGGAAGAACCGAGAACAGTATTTCAAATCAGGACTCCACAGAAGGAAAAAGCACACATTGTGATTCGACTTGGGTGAAATTAAAGAACTATTTAAAAACAAAACTAATCTGCTTCAATGGGCAGCAGCAAGATAATAGAGAAGGGGTTAGCTGGACCCTAGGAATGGCGAATGTCTAGCATCTAATCTTGGTGGCAATTGAAGGGTCGTGGACAAGTGTAAACCCTCATGAGCTGTGCATTCCAAATACATCTCCTTGCTGCCTATTCATTATGTCTTTACAAAACAAAATACATATAAACACTTATCAACACTTCCCTGTGATTTTTTATGCCCTTTCCAAGCTTTCTAGGACCCTCCCCTTCTACCTCATTATGCCTAAAATGAGCAGACTTTCAATAGTCTTTTGACTTTTATGAAGGTCAAGTTCCTTTGGGACACTGTGAAAGATTTTTTGTTTTTGTTTGTTTGTCTGTTTTGAGACGGGGTTTCTCTGTGTAACAGCTTCAGTTGTCCTGGAACTTGCTGTGTAGACCAGCCTGGCCTCCAGCTCACAGATAATCACCTGCCTCTGCTTCCCCAGTGCTGGGATTAAAGGCCTGCACTGCCACCACCACCTGACTCTATGGAAGGTTTTTGAACAAAGATTTTCATTCTCATCCTTTCAGAAAAAAGATGACAATTGAAAAAAAAGGCAGGGTGAAATTTATACTTCTTTTTGACTTATCTCCACAGCTCTATTTATTTAGTTGAATGTCTGTTCTTATTTCTAACTCAGAAAGTAGCAATCATACAGTATGTCCCATTCTTGTGAAAGAAGTCCATTTTTAATGCCCAGTTCCATTTCTAATGGATCTAGGACAATCAAAATTTATAATAAAGTTACAGGCATGTTGCAATGTACTAAAATTCAGTCTACATTGCTAAAGAGGTTGGATATTAGCTTGATGAATAAATTCTGTCTCCTTTTTGTTATTCTTGTCTTTCACACTGGCAGATGCTCAAGCATCCTGCTGTATGTGGGGGTAGCACAGGGCAGAAGTCAGAGGTAGCCTGAAGACTGCTGGCTTTGTTTTCAAGAGCCTCAGAAGAGAGACTAAAGGTTTTCTCTCAGATTCAGATGTGATATTGAGTGAAGGGCTGAGGAGAGTGATCTGTGCTTCTCCAAGAAGGCCTTTCTTTCTTTCTTTCTTTCTTTCTTTCTTTCTTTCTTTCTTTCTT
>NW_026586816.1:2966134-3000541 GCF_907164565.1 Psammomys obesus | reverse complement strand
CTTTCTTTCTTTCTTTCTTTCTTTCTTTCTTTCTTTCTTTCTTTCTTTCTTTCTTTCTTTCTTTCTTGGAAATACAAAATGATTTACTAAACAAAGTTTAAATTGTTATATTCTAAACACAGAAATATAGAAATGATAAGCCAAGCATGAAATTTATAAATTGATATTTCTAATTTTAGTCACATTTTAATTTGCTGTTGTATGCATATATTAAATTATACTTGCTTTTGCAAGAAGGCATTTCTTGATAGGAGAAATTCCACAGGGAATCAGAGTAAAAAGTCCCAAAGCCAGTGATCCAGTGTGATCAAACCTGAGGAGCATGGCACAGGGACAATGTGTACTAAAGCCACACACTGTCTGAGAAGACCAAAGACAAGCCCCATCTGGTCTGCTCATTTCCCAATGCCTTTGTAGTTCTTGGGAAAACCTGAAGACTACTTTAGATTATGTTGTCAGTCAGATGGAATGAAAACTGATCATCAGAAATTAGACCAATCAGAAAAAAAAAAAAAAAAAAAAAGAAACCAAGGAACGCTGTCTCTGGTACACCTGAGTTACGGGTAGAGACTGATTGCTGCCAGGCTGCAGAAATATAGTGCTTCCATTGTCTCTGTTGTTGCAATTTGTATCTCCTAGAACAACATGGTTTTGTGCCCCAAGAATAACATCTAACGTGTGGAGGAAGATATTTGAGAATGGTAAATTGGAAATATGTAGACGCTGTGGAAAGAGCTTCTGAGTTAGACTCGAGTGTGGCTGGTGCGACTTGGATCGTGAAGTGATGGGGGAGACTGTCAGCTGGGAAGGAGCGACCATCAGAGTTTAGAGCCAGACACTCCAAGAAGCAGTCTCAGGGAGCCAGACAAAACTGGGAGCTTGTGAACTCTGGGATTCTGTTGTTTGAGGTGCCCAGGCCGGGGTCAGGAATCAGTCAGAATTAAAAATAAATCTATGGTTAGTTTTCATAAATCTTGATGACTAATTAGGGAAGGGATGTTACAGGAAGAGGTGGAGAAGACCAGAAAAGCAAAGGTAACTAAGCTAAAGAGAAGATGATCCAGACAGTCCTCTCTATTCTGGTTTGTGGAGGGAGGTGGGGGTGGAGAGAGGGCTGGATTGGGAAAGCTCTGGGTTGCAGGTGCATGCATGGAAGGGGAGGCATCTGGTGCAATGCAGAGGCTCTCAGCTAGGCTGGCTTCCTGATGGACCCAAGCAGGAGAGCTGAGATCACAGGATGACTGTTGTAAAGGATACAGGGACCCTTATCTCAACCAGGAGACATAGGTGGATTGAGAAACTCAAAGCAGAGTCTTGTAGGCATTATCTTCAGACACAGAAAAGTTACAATAACACTGTTAAGAAAGAAGTTGGAATATGATCTGTAAGACTAAGAGATGCTGTGTTCTTGCTGCCAATGAATGTACCCCCCCCCCCCCCGTGTATATGTGTGTGTGGTGATGATGATGATCATAACTGGAGAGCTAGCTTGGAAAAATCCAGGGTATAAATCCTTGGCTTTACTTAACCACATTCAGAAAACTTGAAAAAAAAAATGCTGTTTAGCCAGAAGGGAAAAGAAGAATAGAAGAATAAAACTAGGAATAACTTTTCTTCTTCTTCTTCTTCTTCTTCTTCTTCTTCTTCTTCTTCTTCTTCTTCTTCTTCTTCTTCTTCTTCTTCTTCTTCTTCTTCCTCCTCCTCCTCCTTCTCCTCCTCCTCCTCTTCCTCCACCTCCTTCTCTTCCTCTTTTACCTCTTCTTCTTCTTCTTCTTCTTCTTCTTCTTCTTCTTCTTCTTCTTCTTCTTCTTCTTCTTCTTCTTCTTCTCCTTCTTCTTCTCCTCCTCCTCATCTCTCTTCCTTTGCCTCCTTCTCTTCCTCCTCCTTCTTTTTCCTCTTCTCCTCTTCTTTTTTTAAAGACATGGTTTCTTCCTTTCTCTGTAGTAGATACTGGCTTGACCCTCCTGGAACTACTTGTTCTGTTGTGCCCTATTTGCAAGACCCCAAAAAACCACCATAAGGAGTTGAGTCTGTTGCAAAACACATGAGGATCTTTTTATTACAAGCTACAGCTTGGGTTCACATACCCTCACCACCAGAATGGTGAGAGCTGAGAGCCTCATGCTCAGGTTAGTTGGGTGATTTAAAGAGTCCAGTCCCTCCCAGCATGCCCAAAGCAGGAGGATTCCTTCCTGGCAAGCATCTATTGGTCAAAACACAAAAGGGGATGTTGCATTTTGAATTGATTGACCAAGGAAGGCCCCCAAACCATTAATGGTCTGGCTTCCCTTCCTAGGGGAGAAGGGCCAGTTTCCTAGCAACTATCTCAGTAGTGGGCAGGAAAAGAATGCAGTAAGGCTAGTTCTTCTCTGCAGGTGGTTGGACAAGTCTCCACCTGACTGGCCTTAGTTCAAGCTTGTGCTTTAAACTTTAAAACACTAGTCACTGATTTCTAATTCTTTGGTCTCTCAGTTCATGCTACTACACCTGGCTGAGACCAGTGCTAATGGAGAGCTGAGAGACACTTACAGTTGAGCCATCAGTGAAGCTGGTGCAGAGAATGATCTGAACATTGCTCTTCTACCTCCCTCCATGCTGTCATGTCCTTTCAGTATAGTAGGTTACATTTTACATTAAAGCGCACATATGTCCACAAGTGCACCTAGGTGGACCTCCTAGGTGGACCTCCTCATCACACAAAATTAAGAGAAATCCTGTGTTTGTGGTCTTTGTAAGTAAAGCTTTTCATAAGTCTTCTCAGCTCCAAAATTCTGCGATTCCCATATTTACAAGCTATAAAATAGCAATATCAATAGTATGTGTTTGCTGTTCTCTGGGGTCCCAGTGGGAAAGGTACACAGTACATTATAGTTGTTCTCCAAAAACATGCACAAATGGAGAATGAGCAGAATCAATTGAAAGAATGGTTTGAATAACAACATATTGATAACAGATAGTACGGATTTGATTAGCCTCCAGAAGACTGAACAGAAACGCATTGTTTGGAATGTGCATGCTTTGGTCTCAATAAAAATATCCGGTTGCAGAGATATTTCATGTGGTTTGAACTAACAGGCAAAAAATTAAAAATTCATTGGTCTCTGCTAATTCATGTAATTGTATATTTTGGAGGTAAGCACGATGGCATAGGTTTGCTGTAATGGAAATGATTAGAAAATCTCCTGCAGGAAATTTATTGCTGGTCATAAGGTTTCTTTGGTTTAGAAAACTGCTGGATTTGGTAAAGTCTGCAGCACCAAATGAAAGTCTACTTTAATAAAAAATGTGGATCTGAGAATTGCGGTTTTTTCAAAGAGGCTATTTGATCCATTAAGATTGCATTGGTTTATTCTCCATGCTGGCTTTTCTAAAATCCATGAGTTGTTTCACGTAGTCAGTACTTGACAGGTATTGCTCTGGCAATGCAAAAAGACCCTTCCTAACCCTTAACATGAGCTTTACTTACTCCTGCCCAAGGTTCTCATGATGGAGAAGTCAACAGCTTCTTCAGCTTTTGTTAAAGATGGCAGAACAGTCATTTCGCTGTCACAGAATCTGCTTGGCATCACTCAGCTCTCAGGGGTGGAAAAAGAGCTAGAAAATTAGAGCCTCAGCCAAGCAGGCTGCAGCTCTGAGGCTTCCCTTCAGAACTTCATAGCGCTCTATCTGGGCCAAGCTGGACTGCATTCTCGGTGGGGACTCTGCCACTGTCCCTGGAACAGGATGCCATGGTCTAATTGGCCTTATTGTTAGGAAATTGTTCATAAAATTAGGAAACTCCGAGTAAACAGAGAGCCCCAGTGGAGCTCCTCTTGCACGGGGTATCGTCCATGTGGAATGAGTTACTGAGAAAAGTGACAGAGGTGAAGGGCACAGATGCATTCAAGAGACTCCAGGTTAATTTCTGAATGGCAAAAAGAAGGAGGCCAGTAGGGAGTAGGGTTACAGGGCATTTTAGGAAGACAGACATGCAAATCATTTTGCCTGTTTGTCAGGCTCCCCCCGCCCCCCAGTTTTGTTGCCAACGAACAAGCATGTTGCTTCTTAGTTTTCTCTATTTGGGGTCACAATCACAGCAGGGTCCACGTTCCTATCACACTCTGTGGGGCACAGATGCTTGGCTGAGAGAAAGGAAAGTTTTCTGAGTTCAGAGAAGAGAAACTAGCAGGAAACACCAAACTATACTCTAGCACTCCCAGCGTGCTTCACGAATGAAAGATATTCATCACAAAGTAAGACACAGGACTCCAAGAGTTTGTGAACTACATTTCCATCTTGCAGTAGGTTTGGATAGGGCTTTGAGGATCAGCTTTGTGACATGCTAGCTTCATGAATGACCTTTCTTCTTTGCTGCTCCAGTGTTGACAAGTGATAGTTTGAGTTATTATTTTGCTGGGACTGCAATGATAAAAATACCACAGATGATAGTTACAGGATATTTCATTGTTGTACATAGAAAACATAATTGTTAGCAAAATATGAAAGCCTAGATATTGCATTTGTCAAATGCAGTTAGGTGTGTCTGGAAGAGATGCAGAAGCTGCAGAGATAACCCTCATAGATAATGTTAAAGAACAGAAAGTTCCTGCCGATTTTAAGGCAAGTTGCTTAGGAGAGGTCTTATGGTCTTTGCCCTATGACCTGAGGCAAAGTCAGCTGGATGGCCATTTGCTACCCCACTATAAAGGTGAAATGTTTACGCCCCTACTGATTTCCCCCTACCCCTACCAAGCCTCTGATTCTCTCTCTCTCTCATCTTGGAAGAGCCCTTTTGGAGGAGCTCTGGGTACAAGATAGAGATCTTCCCTATGTTGTTCTTTGCAGGAACAACAAAGATACAGCTGGAAGGACACAGGTAAAACAGAATTCTAGCAAAGAGAGCTAAGGAGACCTCTTGGATTTGGAGGAGTTCAAGAGAAAGGTAGACTAGCTAGGTATAAGGACACAGATAGAAAGAGATTTCTAAAGAGCTAGCAGTTTAGTTAACTTGTTAGTTAAACTTGTTAATATATATTTTGTATATAGTTCAGAGAATAAGTTACCTCATTGAACTAGCAGGTTTTTACATTAGTTTACACCTCCTGTGTCTTTATTGGCATAACTATTAGATAATTTAAACAGTTACAGATGATGTTGCTTATAAATGAAATAAATTTATAGCCATCTAGTCTTCAGATCAGAGAAGTCCATGATTAAGGTGACAGAATTGGTTTCTTCAAGAATTTCTTTTTTACTTGTTATCTTTTCATATCTGCACTTAATAGATCTTTGCCTTTCTCGGCTTTTTTTTTTCTTGGTTTTTATTATTATTATTATTATTTTTTATTAATTACACTTTATTCATTTTGTATCCCCCCATAAGCCCCTCCCTCCTCCCCTGCCGATCCCACCCTCCCTCCCCTTTCTGCATGCATGCCACTCCCCAAGTCCACTGATAGGGGAGGTCCTCCTCTCCTTTCTGATCTTAGTCTATCAGTTCTCATCAAAAGTGGCTGCATTGTCCTCTACTGTGGCCTGGTAAGGCTGCTCCCCCCTCAGGGGGAAGTGATCAACGAGCAGGCCAATCAGATTATGTCAGAGGCAGTCCCTCTTCCCATTACTATGTAACCCACTTGGACACTGAACTGCCATGGGCTAAACCTGTGCAGGGGTTCCAGGTCATCTCCACGAATAGTCCTTGGTTGGAGTATGAGTCTCTGGGAAGTTCCCTGTGTTCAAATTATCTTGTTCTGTTGCTCTGCTTGTGGAGTTCCCGTTCCCTCCAGCTCTTGCTATTTCCCACTTCTTACATAAAATTCCATTCACTCTGCCCATCAGTTGGCCATCAGGCTCAGCATCTGCTTTGACAGTCTATACTGCAGAAGCTTTCAGAGGCCCTCTGTGGCAGGTTTCAAGGTTGTTTCCTGTTTTCTTCTGGCTTTCAGAGGCCCTCTGTAGCGGGTTCCGAGGTTGTTTCCTATTTTCGTTTTCTTCTGATGTCCATCCTCTTTGCCTTTCAGGATGGGGATTGAACATTTTAGTTAGGGTCCTCTCTTTTGCTTAGTTTGTTTAGATGTACAGCTTTTAGTGGGTTTATTCTATATTGTATGTTTATATGAGTGAGTATATACCGTGAGTGTCTTTTTGCTTCTGGGTCAACTCACTCAGGATGATCCTTTCCAGGTCCCACCATTTACCTGCAAATTTCATGATTTCCTTATTTTTCATTGCTGAGTAATACTCCATTGTATAGATGTACCACAGTTTCTGCATCCATTCTTCAGTTGAGGGGCATCTGGGTTGTTTCCAGCTTCTGGCTATTACAAATAAAGCTGCTACAAACATGGTTGAACAAATGTCCTTGTTGTGTACTTGCGCCTCTTTTGGGTATATGCCTAGGAGTGGTATGGCTGGATCTTGAGGAAGCGCTATTCCTAGTTGTCTGAGAAAGCGCCAGATTGATTTCCAGAGTGGTTGTACCAGTTTACATTCCCACCAGCAGTGGAGAAGGGTTCCCCTTTCTCCACAACCTCTCCAGCATGTGTTGTCCTTTGAGATTTTCATCTTTCTCGGCTTTTTAACTAAGAAAAATTTAAGCCAGGCTTGGTGATGGAAGCCCATAATCCCAGCATCTGGGAGGTAGAAGAAAAAGCAAGAGGATCAGGAGTTCAAGGTCAATTTCATCCTTAAAGTAAGTTCAAGGCCAGCCTGGGATACGTGAAACTCTGTCTCAAAACACAAAACCAAACCAACCAACCAGCCAACCAACCAAATAATAAATAAATAAAATAAAAAAAATGAGTGACTCTTTTTGAGAAAAGTTCTAGCCATGTAGCACAGGCTGGCCTTGAACATAGAATTCTCCTGTCTCTTGAGTTCTGGAATTTCAGCTGAGAACCGTTATACATATTGTATGTCTATGTAATGTGTTTCTCTGTGTTGTATGTTTTAAAATCTCACAATGTTATTCAGTATTGGGTTTTGGCCAACACATTGGGCCTTACTAACTCATTTTAGAGACCCACATCTTCACAGACAGTTATATTATGAGGTGCTGGTCATAGAACAAAAATTTGGGGACTAAAATGTAGCCACGACTCAGTGGTTGAGTATGTAACAAGAGAGTTAGAAAAGACTTGCTGCAACACCAAGGGAGAAAACATAAGGCCACTGGGTGACATGAAACACTGGGTCTAGTCCAGGGCTCTGAAAGAGGGCTCTCATTGCACAGTGCTCTGCAGGTCCTAGAAACCAACCAATACATCTTATCCTGGCTCTCCTGGAAGCTGAAGACCCTTTTCCCTACCTGGGCAGGAGGCTGGGGGAGAAGGAAAGAATCTATCTATCATTGGGGACATTAAATGGTGAGAAAGCTGCCTTGGCTGGGATCTTAAACACCAACTGTTTTAAGTAGGAAAACTGTAGGAGCCAGATGCTGCAGTGGACATTATAGAACAGGGAGCCAGGAACTCAAAGGCACTGGCTATTCCCCCAGGGCCCAGGATTTATTTGTTTAGAAAATGGTTCCAGACATGGGGACCTTTTCACCTCTAATCACTGGGAGGTTCTGGGGAACCTTCTTGCTCTGATCATGGCCCATCCTTAAACTGGAAGCCAAGAAGTGAAACTCAAGTACCAGCTGGGTCTATGGCCTCTTGCCATATTGAGAATTCCTGTCATGCCAGTCTGTCTCTATCTCACTGTTATCTGTTGTTTGAGGTTTTTCTTAAGTTTATACATTTGTTCAAGTGGGAGCTCAAAGAGAAGTTGAAAGGAGGCAAGATGGGGAATATGAATGGTCCAGACACTTGAGGGAAGGTAGGTCCTGTGCTGTCACTTTATTCATTCTCCACATGCTCTTTGGGTCCCTAAAATGAAACCATTCATAGGATGAGATGAGAGCCCACAAATGGAGCCAAGTACTGAGATGTTGGGAGAAGCTTGAGTGGCCTTCAGTGTACTCGCCATTGGGCTGTGGATCACTCCTGCCAGCCATCAGGCCACTGGTTAAAGGGTTCATTATTGTTTAATCCCCTATTGGTTCTTGAAGCTATTCAACCAAGACTAATCTGAACTCACCAAGGAGGTCTTTCCATTTTCAGCAGATTACACATCCATTTTATGCAACATCCAGTTCAGCAACATGTGACTTCAATACGGCCCTCCAATTATCTCTAGTTGTTAGTGCCTGAGTGATGCCTTCCACAAGGTACATGCCCAGAAAACACCAGCAAATTTAGTTTGTTGGTAGCGTGGGAGAAAATAGAAAAAGGCAAAGAAGTAGGTTAGTTAAAAACTGAAGTTTAGTGCTAGCAGCCAAATAGTTTGTGCTAGCCCACATGTACTTTGAAGTACATGTACCATCTTACAAATCAAGCTATGACTTTAACTTGTTCTAGCTGTTCTTCCATTTCTTAGAAGAAAGGCTGTCTTCACAATTCTGCAAAATCAGAACATTTCATATGAGTTGTCAAATGGATTTTGTGCAGACTGACGGGAACAGGTCGGGGCTGGCCTGTAGTAAGTGCCTATGCCTTTTTGATTGCTGTTGGCAATCAGCTGTTATTATTGATGGTGTGTGTTAACATGTTTCCTTTTTTAAAAAATAATTTATTTACATGTATAAGAATTCTGTTGGCATGTACACATGTATGTCAGAAGAGCGCATCCGATCACATTATAGATGGTTGTGAACCACCATGTGGTTGCTAGGAATTGAATTCAGGACCTCTAGAAGAACAAGCAGTGCCCTTAACCACTGAGCAATCTTTCCAGCCTTGCATTAACATGTTTTCAAGGTTGAGATTCTCCCTCCAGAAACTGGAGTCTTTGCAGGAAATCCAGAGAGGCAGTGAAACTCTTCACGTGAGTTCTTCAGCATGAAAGATATTGTGCAGGTGCAAAACAAGGGCAAGATCCCGAGGCTCAGGACTGAGACTTGTCTTGAAGTAGTTGAAACCCACAGATTCCTGGTCACTTGAGAGTTTTCTGCCTGTCTTTGTTTTTTTTTTTTTTTTTGACAAGTTGAACATAAGTTAATCTTGAGAAATGGTTGTGTTTGGTTGTGTTGTTTTTCTTAGGCTCATACTGAAACTTCAGTTTCTGAAAGGGTCAAAAGACCTGTCTAAAAGCAATAATCATGCACAAGAGAATTTTCTGGAAGATGAGCTACAGTTCCTTAGCTTTGAAGTTGTCCCCAATGTGTTTTTATTTATGACGTTACAGTCAAATATTTGGCAGGTTGGCTCAGAAGAAAATTGCACTGGGACAAGAGAACAACAAAGATGGTTTGTGAACTCTGTGCTTGTCCTCTACCAAATACATCTTTGTGGATGTAGATGCAGTGTGACTTCCTTCAACATTTCAATGTCTTATTTCTCATCCTGGCACACAAAAGTGTGACTGTGATGTTCATAAGCGAAAAAGACTGAAAATAGACTAGGACCATGACCAGGCTTTGAGTAAACCCGAAGGAGCAGCCAAGTGAGCTCAGAGTATGGACATGTTGCTGTCCGCCCTGTCCAGGATGGTTTGCTGAATGTCTGTCCTGAGGTAAATGTTAGCCATGGGGATATGTTCTTTCTAGAATTCTCTGGTTTGAAGAGAACACAAGTCTTAAACATGCTCATGCATCAGGCTGAGTGTATTAAAGGGGTACGAAGATAGCACAAAGAATGGAGTGCAGCTGAGGCAGATGGGAGACCAATTCCAGGAATGTGGAAACCATCAGGAGCCCAACAGCTGTTCTTGCTGTCTCCTTTGCCTCCTTGAGTTGCTTTTAGCTCTCAGCCTCTTTTTGGAGTCACATGGTATATCTTTTCTCTCTGGCCCTGCTTCTTTCTATGGACCCTCTATGTAAGCCCATTTGTCCTGCTATAACAGAAAACAGGCTGAGTAATTTATAAACAACAGAATCTATTTATCACAGTTATAAAGGCAGGCAAGTCAGAGATCAAGGGACCAAGCAAGGTGAACATCTGGAGAGTGTTTGGCTATGTCTTTGCTTGGTGGAAGGGATTGGAAGGCAAAGAGAAAGGGGTGAACACAATGTCCTCAAATGGTGGAAGAGCAAAAAGAATTAACCACTCATCTCTTCAAGCCCATTCAAAAGTCTTTAATCCTTTAATGTGGGCTCCACCCTTTGACTTAAATTTCTTCCCTCAAAGGCCCCACCTCATAATACCATCACATAGGAGATTAAGTTCAGCCCACATCCAAGTCCCAGCAAACACCTCCTCTGAATCTACCGGAGGCTAAACTGACTCCCTCAGTCCTGAGATAGCTTTCTACTTAGGAACCAGCAACTCTTCGTTATGGTCTTAGGTATTTCAGTTCTTGGCCTCAAGGGTGAGCCTCATGTTACTAGGCATTTGGAAATTAGTCCACAAATTATCAGCTTCTCCTAGCAAGCCCATCATGCTCCACCTGAGGAAGTAGAAAGCAAAGCATGTGAGAAATACAACTCCCTAGATACTTGCTGCCGCAGTTATTGAGACTGAAGTTATAGTGTGGTGGGCGATCCTTATGTCTTCTTAGTGGAGTTGGCCATGAGATTCTTGCTATTCCTTGACACTGAGATTCCTCACTTGAACCTCATTGCTGAAGACATTTTGAGGTCATCTTGAGACCAGTGACCTAATCAAAGAAGTGAACTTAAGTCAGGCAATTTGAGACTTGTCATAGCTAGTCCAGATGAGAAAGCTGAGGCAGGCAGATCTCAAGATCAAAGCTGCTTCATAAAGCGAGTTCAAGATCAGTTTAGGAATTTTTTATGAAACTTTGTCTCAAAAGAGAACCAGGGAACGCAACTCAGTGCTGGAGTGCTTGCCTTGACTATGCAGGCATGGGGCTTTGGTTTCAGTTTACTCTACTGCAAAAAACAAACAAACAAACAAAAAACCAAAAAAAAACCCCCAAAAACCTAAACTAACCAACTAACCAACCAGCCAACCAACCAACCAACCAACCAACCAACCAACCAACCAACCAACCAACCATCTTTTCATTCAAAGACACTCTGGTTATCCTCATTTTTATATAAGAAAACTGAACTGTGAGGAGGCTGAAAAGAATCACCAAGGATCTAATGTGAGTGTAGAGCTATGACCCAAACTGTTGCAGTCAGATTTATAACTCATAAGTTTAAAATTTATACCTACGAATCTCACTTTGCCTTATTCTTCTTGAGTTCCTTCTCCTTAAGGTCTAAAGTGTCCTACACTGAGATACATGGTGAATGGGCCACGAGGATCTACCTGGACAGAGATAGGGTCTACATGATAGTGTTGTCTAAGAGCATTCTATGTTTTAGATGCAGGCTGTGATGAACACTAGGAAAGACACCAGGTGGCAAAGGAGATAAGAATTGGAGACAGGTCAGGGAAACAGCTAGAAAGTAACTCTCATAGATTTAGGAGGGGCTATTTGTTTTCCTCTGCTGAGAAAGTCTGACCACATACTTAGTCTAGTGCATCAGATTCTAGTCTTATTGATCAAAATCAGGTACCAGTGGTACTTTAACATTCTCCTGTTTTCCCTCCTATTCCTCCTCCTTCTTTCTGCTCTCCCTCCTTCTTCTCCCCCTCCTCCTCTTCCTATTTCTTATGCTTCTTCTTTGCCATACTAGAAATCAAATGCAGGACCTGGGAGATATGTGGTGGAACTTACATGGTTTAGAAGTTTCCCCGAGTTTGTCTTTTATTCAAGAGGAATATCCCTGTTCTTTCTTGACTCCACATAGGAAATTTTCCAAGGAATTGGATGCTCTTAAGCTTTTGAGGAAAGTTTTACAATATATATTTAGAAACTTTTCCAGGAACTTTTTCTATTTGATTTTGTAGCACAGATTGTCATAGATACAAAGATACCAGTGAACTGGTCACATTAGTAGAACCACAGTCACAACCTGTAGAATTTATTTTAATTATGACTGTCAGAGTTTTTCTGTCATGATAACATGCAAAATGAGTTAAAGGAAAAAATAACAAATGCATATATTCTCAGCATTTGATTCAAAGAATGTGTGGCTACTCCATATGACTCTACAACAAATTATATGAGATCTGATACCCTTCAGATTCTCAAGAACTCAAATTTATTTGGTTACAGTGCATCCCCTATGGCCTATGATCCCCCTCCTGGACGTTCATTGGAGTGAGTTTTAGTAGATTGTTTTCCCCACTCAGTTAATAATCCTTATGTTCAAAGGTATAGAATGTAGAACAGCTTTTAGTGTACATACTGTAACAAGTACAAAGGAACAAGGGCTCCAAGCCCTTTCAGCATGCAGTCCTCAAGGCACCTGCAAACATCTCCATACTTGTTCTGCATTCCCAGAGGGCCATACATCATTTGGGAATATTCAGATAATGACTGCAATATTTCCTCCAAAGGACCCCGTTCAGTCTAGATTTAGTCACCTCCTTTTTGGAGAGTTTTATCTAATCATGCCATCAGCTCATAGCTGTGAGAGAAAAATGGCATCTCCAGCTGATATCCACTTGCTGCAGTCCTGCTCTTTGGTGGCACTTGTATGTTCTGCATTGGTCAGTGTGGGTGTTGAAGAGGATTGACACACTTGGTTTTCTTATACATAGTTTATACCCATGAGGAAGACCTTTCCTGTGGTTTGTAAAGGTAAACCCACATTTTAAAGCAAGAAAGATCAAACCAAATTTCTAAATTTCAGGTCAGGATTCTGGGGCCACTCTACTCAGTGACTTGATCAAGCTCACAGATATCTGTCGGAGGAGAGGTCAGGTGAAGAAGTCTCTGAAGTAATGGGAGAGTGTATGGGACCTGCAAGCTGCTGGCTCCGTGTTGCTCTTCCAGCACTCTACCCACACCTCAACTGACAATCCAACCATCTTTGGTTTAATTCTTTCATTTCTTAATTTACTTTTTTTCTGGGACTCTCCTAATCTTTCCTGATTGTTCCCTTCCCTCATATTCATTATTTCCTATGAATGAAATGAAGTCTACCCAGAATAAATACTATCTAGTAAAGTGTAACAAGTTACAGGACCAAGTGGGAAATTTTTTTAAAGATCCTGAACAAGGCAGGGTGGGTCACATTTTGTAATAGTACTGGGATGCTGACATAAAAGACTTGCTTTGAATGTGAGGCCACTCTATGTTCTCTTTCTCTCCTTATTTTTATTAGCAAAGAACTATATTCAAAACTTATTAACAATAATCATATGAAACATCCCACAAGGTTATTTTGGAGCTCAGGTGAGTAAACTCGTATGTGACGTTCGTGCTAAGACCTAGACTGTGCTAACTGTTTGATATGGCTGTTTAAAATGATGTCACCCACACCCATGACTTACACAGTCAAATGCTTTTGTTTCTTTGTAGAGGGAAAGTCTCTAAGTCCTCCCTAGCTCTTTTGAAGAATACAATGAATACTTCCTAAGTGTGGCTGACTTTCTGCACTATAGAACACTCCATTTATTCTATTTAAAAATTTTAAGCAGATCACCAGCCTTTCTATTCTTGTTTTCCCCTCTCTTTCTCACACATCCTAGCCCCTGGTACGTTTGTATTATTCTGGTTTCATGTCTTCAAAGTTTGAACTTCCACCCAAGAAGGAGACCATGTGGTGTTTGTCTTTCTGTTAATTTATTTAACATCCTATCCCACCCCCAGGTTCATCTATGCTACATCAAATGACAAGGTTTCATTCTTTCTTATGGCTGACTAATATTCCACTATATGCGATGTAAAATATTTTTCTTCTTCAGGTGTCCATCTTTGGATACTCATGCTGACTCTGCTGTGGCTATCACAACAGTGCTGAGAGAAACTCAAAGAACAAGTATCTTTTAGAAACACTCATTTAATTTCCTTTGGAGTTTTATCCAGTAACAGCATTGGACTGGTTGGTTCTATTTTTAATATTGTGAGGAGCCTCCATGCTGGACAGAAGCCTCCATAACTGGAGAACAAATTTACATCCACACCAATAGTATACCAGAGCTCCCCTGTTTTCACATCTGAGCCAGCACTTTTCAATGATAGGAATTACTGGGGTTTGCCCCTTGGATGTGTTCTGGGGATCAGAGACAAGGAAGAATAAGAGAGAAAAAAGGAAACAGAGGCAAGGAATGGACAGACAGACAAAGAACGGTGGAGGAGGTAACCATTGCTGCTGTCTTTACATGGTAATAAGCCACCCCTGCTGGAGGTTCCAGCACTTTCTTCGCTAATCTATGCACTGTGGTTTTTATTTGAAAGGAAAATGATGACATTCATTTGTGGAAATTTATCTGGAAAGAACTTCAGACAGGGTTGCACACTTTTTGTTTCCGGCACAAGAAGTTCTCCAGAGCAGGTCGCTAATCCTTCCTCTGGTCCCCAGCGCTGTCTTGGACATTTGGATTTCCGATTAACCAACAGATGTGGGGGAAGAACGGCTGGCCGGGCCAGAGAGGTCCCGCATGGCCACACATGTGCAAATACTGAGGCTCACAAATCATCTCTGAACTCAGCTGTGGTTCATGGGAAGCCCACCTCTTCTGCCTGCATCAGATGTCTAGAGAATTTGTGAGCAAGATGGAACTGAGTCAGGAAGGCAAGAAAAGAGCCAACAGAGGTGACTAGAGGGAAGAATTTGACCATTTTCCTGCACTGAGCTTCTCCCCAAACGTGACAGTACTGAGGTGTGGATGGGAGACGCTGACTTAAAGAGTAGAACAGAAAACACAGCCCTAGGTGGATTAGTGTAGCCGAATAAATACCAAATGCAGGGATTCTCAGACCCAGTAGATATCTATTTGGAAAGAAGGTTTGTCCATCTGTACGCATGACCCTTCTCTCCGTGTGCCGTATTCTTTTAAAAGTTCAAGGGAGCAAAAGGAAGCAGTACGGGTTCCTTAGACAACAAATAAATGCCAGCATCAGCATAAAATACAAAAAGGTGGCCCGGATTTATCACCTCTCTATATAAACAATGGAAGGAGATGCACGTGTGAGGTGTAAGCAGGTTGAGCTCACACATGAAAAACAGCTTGGTTCTGGAGGGAATGTCGGGCTAAGGAGATTGACTTTAATTGGATGATGGCAATGCCCTCCTCTCTCTCTTCAATAACGCTGAAGTGGAAAATAAGCTTCACTCTCTGTCTTTAGTTGTCCAAACAGGGAAGGGAGCCAGTCCTTAATTTCTTTCCAGCCTATAGTATAGGGTGCGGCTGCTTGGTACGAGCTCTGATATCTAAGCAGACTAGTCAAAGTCCAATGCGTGTGCACTTGAGAATGGATGTACGGGAAACTGAGCATGGATTTGTTAACGTTTCTCTGGGAGATGGGAACAAACATCTATTCACCTTAGACTGGGTACCAGTTTCAAGTGGTACCCAGTGTGCTCTAAGTGTGATTCTAACAAATCCGACTTGGTACACTGAGGTGTTTATTGGACTTAGTTACAGAGCACGAGTAAGGGGTTACTTGTAGACGTTTAGGTGACCCCCAAAGTAGACGCACAACTGCAAAGTCTCACACCACCATGGGTGGAAGCACTATGATGGAGTTACCCCTCAGTCAGTCTTGCACCCTCTATACACTGTAGAATCTCCAGAGAACGCAGATAGTGTAGCTAGGATGGAGTTGCATATAGTTGGCAGGCAGTGCAGGAGGGTGTGGCTGAAATCCCAAGTGAAGGGATTCAATGACTCTCTCAGTCTCTTTCTTCTATGAGGGAACATCAACACGCCTGACCTCAAGAGTACCTCGAGAGTAGTTGAAACTGCTTCAGTGGAAATGGTTATATCCATGCATGGTCCTTGGTTGGAGAAACAGTCTCAGAAAAGACCCCTGTCCCCAGATACTTTTGATCCTTGTGGAGCTCCTGTTCTCTCCAGGTCTTACTAACTCTCCCTTCTTTCATATGATTCTCTGCACTCTGCCCAAGGTTTGGTTATGAGACTCAGCATCTGCTTTGATACACTGCTAGGTAGAGTCTTTCAGAGGCCCTCTGTGGGAGACTCCTGTACTGTTTTCTGTTTTCTCTTACTTCCAAAGTCCATCTTATTTGTTTTTCTAAGTGAGGATTGATCATTTTACCCTGGGTCTTCCTTCTTGTTTTGCTTCTTTAGGTGTACAGATTTTAGTATGTTTATCCTATCTTATAGGCCTAGTATCCACTTATAAGTGAGTATATACCGTGTGTGTCTTTCTGCTTCTGGGATACCTCACTTAGGATGATCTTTTCTGGATCCCACCATTTGCCTGCATAACTAGAACCCCTGCTCGGATGTAGCCCATGGCAGCTCAGTATCCAAGTGGATTCCCTAGTAAGGGGAACAGGGACTGTCTCTGATGTGAACTCAGTGGTTGGCTCTTTGACCTACCTCCTCCCCCTGAAGGAGGAGCAGACTTGCTAAGCCACAGAGGAGGACATTGCAGCCAGTCCTGAAGAGACTTGATAAGCTAGGGTCAGATGGATTGGGAGGAAGACCTCCCCTATCAGTGGACTTAGAGAGGGCAAGGAGGAGATGAGGGAGCAAAGGTTGGATTGGGAAGGAATAAAGGAGGGGGCTACAGCTGGGATACAAAGTAAATAAACTATAATTAATATAAAAAATTAATTAAAAAAGAAAATGGAAATGGTTTTCATTTTTGAAAGACAGCATTTTGTGACAAGAATTGTTGACCACCTCTGAATCTCAATTTGTGCATATTTAATGCAGGGAAAACCAACTCTTCCCCAGTCTTTTTGTGTGCTAATTAGATGTGAGAACTGCCTGCAGGAAGTGGATTTCTGGAGTCATGCTATCCCATGGAACTTTCTGCAATGAAGGTAGTATCAAATGTTCTCATCATTGGATACACACAGCTACTGAGCACTTGAAATGTGATTAGTTCTTCTTGAGGAAACTAATTTTCAATTTTATACACAGCTAGTGGCTGCTTTCCTGGAAGCACTGCTCTGTTCAATATGGCTGATACTGTTTTTAATGAGAATCATAGTGTTTTGTTTTCTCAAGTTGGAGTAAAAGGTATGTGCTCAGGGTGGATTTATCCACAGCTCATATTTTTTGGACGGGATCAGAGAGCAAGCCATTGTATTGGCCAGTCACATCACCTAACCATGTATGCTCTGAGTTTGGACCTCCTTTGGCTCTGCTTTCATGCAACTAATTAAGAGGACTGCCTAAGGAGAAATGGCAGCCTTGACATAGACACTAAGCACGCTGCCTTTTTGTAGAATCAGTTTCTGTGATCTGTGACTAATGTTTGCATTTGGGATGTTTGTAGGATGGCCTAGAATTGGTGGCCATGGAGATGAATGCTCAGAATGGCACTGAACTTGAAAGAACCAGAATGTAGGGCACACAAATGATAAACCAAAAAAGTATCACGTTGAAGCTGAAAAAAACCCAGAATGGCCTGTAAACTCGAAGTTTCCCAGGAAGTCAGCCACTATACAGAAATCCATGCGCTGTCCACGTCTTTGCTCAAAGGCTCTCAGGCACATACTAGGTGAGCAAATGAGTCTCTCTGGGATGATCCTGCACAGTTAATGTGAGTACATTGATATCATCCAGGCTGATTTTTCCATTTGAGTGCATGCATATATGGAGTTTTCCTCAAATATTGGCAAAAGCAACAAAGGGGTTATCAGTTCTTTCTGCCTATACAGATTAGTCTTTTAGCACACTTTTCAGAAAGTTATATCACCATATTAGCATCTAACAGACTGGCCAGAAGTGGAAAGTTCACTCACACACACAGGAGTCATCTCTCACATTCTTTATCTAGCACCGCTGTTTCATGTTTCTCAACTCTGAAAATCACCCCCAAATCTGCTCTGTCCTCTCAACTAAATAAGGAAGAGAGGACCCCTGATTATTGACATCCACAAGGTCACAGGACACAAGGCAACTAACTGGTTATTTAATTCATTAGATGTTAAAAATACTCTTTTTTAATTAAATTTTTATTTTTTATATTAATTACAGTTTGTTCATTTTGTATCCCAGCTGTAGGCCCCTCTGTCATACCCTTCAATCCCATCCTCCCTCCCTCATCTCCTCCCTGCCCCTCTCCAAGTCCACTGACAGAGGAGGTCCTCCTCCCCTTCCATCTGACCCTGGCTTATCAGGTCTCATCAGAACTGCTGCATTGTCCTCTGTGGCCTGGCAAGGCTGCTCCCCCATCAAGGGGAGGCGATCAAAGGGTTAAAAATACTCTTGCTGGTAATGCTGATGGGACAATTAAACCACTTCAGACAAAAAGTAACATTTTAAGAAAGATGAGCTCACGTTGTGCAATAAATGACAGCAGAAGTAGAGGTGATGGTAAGTAGCGCATGGAACCCCGCCTTCCTCAACCAGCAAGGAGAAGCTTTTCAAGGCGAAATGAGCAACAGTTACAATACTGCTTTCTTTTGGCATGGTCACAAAAAAAATATCAAGAAGGGAAGTGAAGAGATTCCTGTAGTGCCTTGTATGGCATGGGTAAGTGACTTATCATGGGATGTCTCCCTTATATGCCTCGAGTTATACTACAATCATCCTTTGATTATAGAGGATACTTCCTACCCCCTACGTATATTTTGTTGTTTTTGAGGCAAGGACTTTCTACACAGCTCGGACTTTACTTGAATTTGCTATATAGCCCAGGCTGTTCTCTTAACTCAAAATTCTGCCTTAGCTTTCTACACATGCTGGGGTTATAGTCAAGTGCCATCATGCTTGGTTGGCTGCTCAATTAATATTTACATTGATCATGACTTCTCGGGACTGGCTTAATTTACATAGACTGTACTTTTGCAGTCCAGTATTCTCCATATAGAAAAATGATTTCAATTATTTATCTTATTTTCTATTGGTGGTGCTGGTAAGTTTTCCTAAACCGTCTCTTGCTTTAAAAGTGCAAAGCATCAATTTTGCCCTTTCAATATATAAAGAGCAGTTCTATAAAGTCAGCATTTTAAATAAAGGCTAGCTGTATTTATAGTCTTTGTTTATGAAATCAGGCCATGATACAATCTTTTTAAAAGATACCCACGAAAGTTTAACGAGCTAGACTTGAGTTTTAGGAATCATTCCGGTTGACAGGGCATCTAGTTCCCAAGGGTCTGTGAAACAGTAGCCGCTGAACACACAAGCATTGCATCCTGCTGTGTGCTCTCTCCTCTGGAAGTCTGAGACTGGGAACGGTGCCCTCATAACTTGTCGGCACATTTTAGAAATGGGCCTGGTAGAGAGTGGACATCTCTGAGAGAACATACACATTTGATCTTACTAAATCTTCTTTTTAGTCCCCTGCTCTGTTAGCCTTTGATTCGTTTTTGTCTAGTGCAATTGGTGATTTTCTTAGGTTTGTCTGCCTGCTACAAGGCTCCTTCAAGGCCACCATGAAGACTTAGCAGTTTTCATGCATGCTGGCAGAATGGCACCTGTGCATTACACACTGAGTGTCTTAAATAGCAGAGGCTTGTTTCTTGCTTGTGATGAAGGATGGAAGTCTGAGATGGAGAGCCCTTAGCACTGGCTGCCTCTGAGGTTTGTCCCCTGGGCCTTCATGTGTTCTTTCTTCTCTGTGTTCTCATCTCTTCCGACAAGATACTAGTCATAGTGGATTAGAACTTAACCATGTGCCCTCAGTGAACTTAATTATCCCTTTAAAAGATCTGAAAACACAACCACACCCTGAGGTACTAAGAGTTAGTCTGCAGCATATAAATTTGGTGCTAAGAGAGGGGTTACTGTAACTCAATATATCCTGTCAAAGAGCTGTGGAGAAAAAGATGCTATTTATTTTTGTTTTATATGTATGGGTGTTATGTCTGCTTATATTTTGTGAACCATATGCATACAATGCCTGAAGAGACCAGAAAAGGGCATTGGATACTCTGAACTGAAGTTATGATTTTTTAATTAAATTTTTATTTTTAAATGTTAATTACAATTTATTCACTTTGTATCCCAGCTGTGGCCCCCCTTCTTCATTCTCTCTCTTCCTCATCTCTTCCCATTCCCTTCTCCAAGTCTACTGATAATTGGAGGTCCTTCTCCCCTTCCATTTGACCCTAGTTTATCAGGTCTCATAAGGATTGGCTGCATTGTCCTATTCTGTAACCTGGCAAGGCTGCTCCCCCCAAGGGGGTGGTGGTGGTGGTCAGAGAGCCCACCACAGAGTTCATGTCAGAGACAGTCCCTGTTCCTTACTAGGGAACCCACTTGTATACTGAGCTGCCATGGGCTACATCTGAGCAGAGGTTCTAGATTATATCCATGAATGGTCCTTGGATGGTTTTGAACCACTAGGTGAGTACTTGGAACAGAACCCCAGTCCTCTGTAAGAGCAACATGTGTTCATAACCACTGAACCATCCTTTCAGCCCTACAGGCAACATACTTGTTCTAACTCCTGATGTTTCCTGTGTATCTGATCATGGCCATCAGAAGCAGACTCTGATTCTTCACAAGCAGCATTGTTTCCATGGCAACCAATCACTGGTTCTCAGTACCCCAGTACATTTGTCTCCATGTTCTCCATGTTCAAGCCATTGTGGCTGAGTGATGTTAATGCTGCTGGTGCTATGAATCTTTATAGCTCATTTCCATTCATTAAGGACTGCTCAACTCCAGAATGCCATTCTAATGTCAGTCTTGAAGCACACTTACACTAATGACCCTGACAAGAAACATATATCATGCTCCATCCCGGCAACATTAGGTGGGTACAAGAAAACAACAAGATGAAATGCAGAGCCCAAGAGTGGAAACCGTGATCAGCAGTGTGTCTAGGCAGGCAAGGGAAGAGAGGTGTTACTGTAACTCAATATATGTTGTCAAAGAGCTGCGGAGAAAAAGCTGCAGGTAGGAGCTGTTACCGTTGGGCGAGGACACAGCCCGGTTATGGTAGGCGCTTGGGAAGGGATATACAATCAAGTACTCTGACTTTATTCTCTTTCCACCCTTGGGGCCACTGGCCTTTCAGTCAGAAACAGAGCAAAGAGGCTACAGATGCAGGGCATAAAATCTGGCCTCCTGGAGTTCAGAGCAGAAGAAAGCTGGAGAGTGAATTAGGAGGAACGGATGAAAGTATCTAGAACATCTATCTCCATGGCCCTGAGCAAGAAGCTTCAGATGCTGAAAGAGCGGGGGTGGGGCACTGAGGAGTGGGATGAAAGAGAAGTGGGGATGCTTCTATGTCCTGTTAGGATTTTTCCATGATTTGAAGTTGTGTGAGAACTGTCCCACACACGGCAAGTGAAGTTACAGCATACGATAAGGAAGGTAATCATTGGGTTTTTGTATTTAGTCTCAATAAATATGAATGAATCTATACAATGGAAGTAGCTGAGGCAAGGAAGGTAGCATTATTTTATATATTTTACAGACAGAAGTGCAAAATTATATCTGGCTCAAGGCACTGCTTAATTGAGCTGGGCTTTGGCCCTGGCAAGGGCATTTATACGCCTTCAGTCTTAACCATAAGGATTCATGTCTGCTCTGATTTCCTTGCTGATCTCTGGTGAGACTTGAAGTTTATATTTCTTAAACAGCTGCTGCCATGTAGAAGAACTCTTAGGGCTCAGAATATCACAAACCTTCCAGTTTTGTGGTCTTGGGAACCCATAAACCTTGCTATGACTCCTGTAGGTTCATGGGGAAACTTACCTGAGGGTGTCTCTGTGCTGCCTCATGTGCTGCAGAACTTAAATTTGTGCCCTCTGATGGGAAACTCAACATGTTTTCCCTTTACAAAGGCATCAGTGAAAAAGAAAAACGTCTACAAAGCACAGACTGTATGAAATGTTGTCAGGGCCATAAATGGGCTGTTTTATATCACTCAATAGAAGACTCAATAGAAAATATTGTTAGTCTGTAGAGTTCTTTCTGAGGCATTACAATGCTTCATGCTCCCCAAATGCACATCACAGCTACAAGATCTCAGTGGGAGACATCAGTATTTATTTAGCTGCTGTATTTTGTGGGGAAGGAAGGAAGGCTGTTTTTGCAAAAATAGGGCTTGGTGGCTTTTCTGGCCTTGGCCGGACTGCTTCCTACATCTACGGGGAGGTCACATGAGCTGACCTTGGCTGGGGTGGCTATTAGATGCCATACTCATGCCCTTATCCTGAAGTCAAATAGCTGACCCTCCAAGGTTCTTCCCATAGCAAAGGCAGAAGTCAAGCACACAAATGCATTTCAATCCTGGTACGTGGTGCTTGCTAGTGATTGGCTGAAGAAAGTCACATGGTTGCACATTCCTCTGTGTCCTGTCATCCTATTTAGATGAGGTTTTACTTACTTATTTGTTTATCCAGTTTTTAGTCCTTCTGTTTGGGGGATGAGTGACATGTGACAAGCTGGACACATTTATTTATCAAGTTCAAATTGATGATGAGTCTTGGCACACATAAACTTTATTTGTGAAACCAACCTCACAATTATGCTCTGCCATCTCCCAAAGGTTAGCCCTGCTTCCTTTAATGTCTTTGCATCATTGTTGTTGCTGTAAGGATTCTTGACACTTATGAGCACATTTATATCAGCAACTTTCAACCCTGGAATACAGCATTATTTGCTACAGGTACTATGTCATACAGTAGGTTTCTAGAAGCTACCTTGCAGAAGCAAAACTTTGTGTCCTTTGGAAGTTACCTCCCCGCTACCTCTTCCCCATCCCATCGTCTACCGTTCTGCTCTCTCCAGTTCCATGGGTTCGATTTCTTTGTCTTCACATGTATATGAAATCATATGGCAACTGTCTTTCTATGTCTGTCTTATGTCATTTAGCATCCTTCTGGATTGATACATGTTGTAAGTATCAGAATTTCTTTCTTTTTTTTTTCTTTTTTTTTTTAAGGCTGAGTAATCTTTTATTCTACTTCATTTGTCTACTCACCTGTTGATGGATATTTAAGTTGTTTCCATACTGTGGCTATTTTAAATGATGCTGCAGTGAACAAGTGGCTGTGGACTTTGATTTAACTTCCTTTAGACAAATGCCCAGTAGTGGAGATGCTGGGTCATATGTTACTTCTATGTTTAGGTTTCCTTTTGTTGTTGTTCTTACTTGTTTGTTTTTGAGAATCCCTGTCATGGCTGTACTCATTTGTGTTCCTGCCTACAGTGTGTAAATGTTCTTTCTTCCCCATGAGTATTTGGCATCTATTTAAAAAATAATATACAAACCACTTGCATGTGGTTTAAATATTCTCAATAATAGATCATACAGTTGCTTCTTTGCTGAGTGAAGAAAGTTAAGTATCAGGAAATACACTCTGGCACACTAGAATTACTTGTAATTTTCACGATAGTGCAGCTTACACATCACCCTTCACACCAACACCCCAACATTTCAGGTCTGAAGTGAGAGAGTGGGGCAGCCTTTGAAAAAAGACATAAAGCCAAGGCATTCTATTCTGTTGGCATGAGTCACTTGTACTCATGGAAAAAAGGATTTTCAGAAACAAGATGAAAACATTTATTTTTTGTCTCCATATTTTTATTTATTTATTTTCAGTGCATTTACTTTACATCCCAAGGTTTCCCCTTCCTCCTTTCCTCCCAGTCTTCCCTTCCCTTCCTTTCCCCTTTCCCTCTCTGGTTCCGCTCAGAAAAGGGGAGGTTCCCCCTCTATTCACCTTCTCCAGCACATCAAGTCACAACAAGATTGAGCATATTCTCATCCCAGGCAAGGCAGCCCTAACCAGGTGTAGATGATGTCCAAAAGTAGACAATAGAGTCCATGTTAGAAACAGCCCCCCAGCTAGCCAGGTGGCCCACATGAAGACCAAGCGGCCCGTCGGTTACATGTGTGCGGGGGGGGGGGGGGCTACGTCCAGTTCATGCATGCTCCTTAATTAATGTCTCCATCTCTGCAAGCTCCCATGGGACTGAGTTAGTTGTCTCTGTTGGTCTTCTTTTGAGGCTCCCGTTTACTCCAGGTCCTTCCATCTTTTCTCCAACACTTCCACGGTTCTCCTGGAGCTCCTCCCCATGCTTGGCTGCAAGTCCCAGTATCTGTCTCCTTCCACTGCTGGCTGGAGCCTCCCAGAGGACAGTCAAGTTAGGCTCCTGTCTACAAGGATAGCAGAGCATCATTAATAGTGTCAGGGGCTGGCTCTCTACTGTGGGGTAGATCTCAGGTTGGGCTAATTATTGGTTGGACATTCTCTCAATCTTTGTTCCTTCTTTATTCCTGCACTTCTTGTCAGCAGGATAATTTTGGGATCACAGGTTTTGTTGGTGGGTTGTTGTTCCTCTCCTTCCACTAGTCCTTCCTGGCTAGAGGGCGGTAACTTCAGTTTTCATGTCCATCCCTCCCCTCCTTCCCCATTAGGAGTCTCAGCTAGAGTCACACCCATATCCTCCTAGGAACCTACTCTGTCCCAGGCTTCCAGCTTGAAAAAGAGATGTCACTCCTCAGTTTCCCTTCTTGTTCTTGACCCTCTCACTTACTACCCCAGCTCTGAGATCAGCAATTAATAAATGGGATCTCATGAAACGAGATGCTTCTGTAAATCAAAGGACACTGCCAATAGATCAAAATAGCAGCCTGCAGATTGGGAAAAGATCTTCACCTACCCTATATCAGATAGAGGGCTAATATCTAAAATACACAAAAAACTTAAGAAATCATCAAGCAATCAAATAATTAAAAAATGGGGTGCAGAGCTAAACTGAGAATTCACAACAGAGGAATCTGGAATGGCTGAGAAGCAATTAAAGAAATGCTCAGGGTCCTTAGCTATCAGAGAAATGCAAATCAAGACGACTCTAAGATTCCATCTTACACCAGTCAGAGTCGCTAAGATCAAAAACTCAATTGACAACATATGCGGGCGAGGATGTGGAGAAAGGGGAACCCTCCTCCATTGCGAACTTGTACAGCCTCTCTGGAAATCAATCTGGTGCTTCCTCAGAAAACTGGGAATATTCTACCACAAGATCCAGCTATACCATTCGTGGGCATATACCCAAAAGATTCCCCACCATACAACAAGGACATTTGTTCAGCTATGTTCATATCAGCTTTATTCGTAATAGTCAGAAACTGGAAACAACTTAGATGTCCCTCAAGCAAAGAATGGGTACAGAAGTATGGTACATTTACAGAAGATGAAAACATTTAAATGCCCTATTCCGCAGTTTATACTCTTTCTTTGAGAAGAACCCCACTTTAGTATTGACCCAACTGCCATGCTTTTTCATGCACCCAAGTTTGTTATTGCTTCCAACACAAAGTTGTGATCAGAAACCGGCTTGTTGATGTGGGCAGCCTCCTCATTGCGAACATGAGAATGTTATAAGTTGGGAGATAAGCTGAATTGACACCTAAGTTCCACCCAGGTGAGCCAGTGAGGAGCCCTGGCTTATAACCAATGGCCCATTTGTCTCAGAAAAAAAATTGTTTAATTAAATAAGAACATTTTGTTTTGTTTTTAGTTTTAGTAGTTGATTTACTCAAACCTTATGTATTTTCAGATATCCATGCAAGGAGATTCATTTCCATTCCTCTCCAATTAACTTAGAAATTCTTTAGTAAAAGGTGGAAGATTTATATGATCTGAAGAGAAACCAGAGTATAACTTAAAAACTCTTCGTTCTGACATTATTCTATGTCTCAAGAACAGGCTCTGCTTCTGTTTGCTCTATTCATGTGCAGGCACTGCTGCTCTGCCTGAAAGCCATTGTTGGTCAGAAGGGTGTGCACAGTTCCTGTGTAGAAGGAACTTCCAAGATCTGCTCTTATCCAGGGGCAGAGGAGAGGCCCTAGCTGAATAACCTGGCTTCTTTGTCCATCAGGGGAGCTGTTGTTTCCACAGAAATAGGCCTGTTTTAAGATGAGGAGGTCATGATGGTATCATGAACTTGCGACTTGTTTTCCTGGGACATTCATCCAGGAAGCCCAGTGGCCATGCTGTGAAGATATGTTAGCAGGCCTAGCCAGACCACAGAGTCAGGAGGCGTTGTTGCCTCCATGTTCTTGCTTCCAGCCATGGAGACACCATAGCTTTTGGGTGTTTCTACCAAGTCTCCTAGATACTGATGAACATTGGGAGATGATTGCTGTGTCATGAGGTAGCAAATGCATGACCCATAGAGTCTATGAACATAATGCAATGATTTTTTTAAAAAAAATAGTGAATTACCATACAGCAACAATCACTTGAATACTTTTCCATGTTAATTTCTCTATAGTCTCTAGTCTTTGTACTGTCACTCGATTGGATGAAGTCATTGCAATCCACCATACTGGACTGAGTCCTTTAAGCTAAGTCAACTCAGATATTTGTCTGCCCGGACACAATTGCCTTTTGGTCATGTGGCACCTTCTGAGCTACTCAGTAAATAGCCTTATTCAAATTAAGTACTTTAGCAAAAGACTGTGGGTAAGAAATCTTTGCCCTATAAAAGAATATTACACACACACACACACACACACACACACACACACACACACACACAAACACACACAGACACGTTTTCTCTCTCCCACACACCTATGTCTATAAAAATTAACACATTTTAAAAGTATGATAAATCAAGAAATAAAATACTTATACCTAGTAACTGATCCCAGTTTATAGCATGACACTTGAAATACATTTTGTGGCTCCCATCACAGTATTAGTATCACAATAATCCTTTCTTATATGGTTGAGTTTCCCTCTACATTTTCAGGAAACCTGAAGATACTTTGCGTAGCTAATGTAACACATGTGGCGATATTTTACCCATTGTTAATAGGTTATGAGTCTTCATACATGTGCTTGCTGAGTTAATTTCTTTTTAGTATTTTCTGTAGTTCAGATCTTAAGTGTTCTCCAAAGGCCCATGTGTTGAAGGTTTGGTACCAAAGGTGGTGCTTTTAGGAGGTGGGGCCTCATCGAAGGTCTTCAGGGTGGGGTTTATCTCAAACAGAATTGAGGAATACCACTCTCTTCTTCCTCTCCATTCTTTCCAACCATGAGGTGAGGAATTTTTTGCATCATATGCTCCTACATTGATGTGCTGCTTATCATCGGACCAGAAGCAATAGGACCTGCTAACTGTGCACTGAGAGCTCCAGGGATATGACTCTGCTTTTTATAAATTGGTCATCCTAGTGATTTGTTATAGGCATGGAAAGTCAAGCATGGAAATAGGGACATGGTACATAAGAAGAAAATAGGAAAATTGCACAGACCATGGAGGAATTTTTCCTTTATCTTGGTATTTTTAATTTTTTTTAACCAGAAAATATTGTCATTTAAATTCTTTTAAAGAAATAGGATACAACTGAAGAATGCACAGCCACCTTTGTTTCTTTATCTCTGTGCATTGTGAGATCCAATAATTTCCTATTCCCAGAGCTTTGTCCTGCTGAGGGGACCATTCTCTCACTGTGACTGGGCACTGGCTGTGCCAGCTCTGCTGTGGAGCAGCTAGCCATATCGAGTGCCCAGAGTTTGGTGGGCACTGAGTTTTCCAACCACAGCCCAAGAAGAGCCAACAGTGGGAACAGAGAGTTAGCAGCTCTTTCTGGCCCTGAAAGGGCAGTTTGTGTGGCGACTGAGGCAGGAGTTGGACAAAAAGAATGTGCTGTTTTCATCCAAGTCAGTGGTGGACATTGATCCACAACACACACTGACCACACAATCCAAAGTAATGGACTTCCATGCCAGAAATGAGGTGGCCCAGGCAGAGGTGAGCAGGAACCCATATGATGCTCAGTACACAGTGTCACTCCTTGTTTTTTTTTTTTTTTTTTTTTTTTTTACGAGTGAAGTGTTTGCAAAAACGAAACTGCCTGAGACCAGGGCTACATCTCATGCTGCCAGGTAGGACCTGCTCGTTAATCTCCATCTAGCTGGTGGCTTAGCTAGTGGGCCAGAGCCCATTCAAAACCAAACAGCGTCTCTTCCTTCTCAAAAGTGATGCATTAATTTTCATTATAGACTCTGTGCTTCAAAACTCTCCGGGGGTTTGAAAACACAGCAGGTAGGTCTCGGGCCCTAGAAAACTGTTAAATTGAACTGTAAATAAAAGGCTTAGGAGGTTCTTAAAATCTTAACCATGGCAATCATCCCTAATAGTAAAAATGAACTGCTTACCTCTTCTGAGTTAGTAGGCTTGGGAAAATCCACGTCCTTTGGTTGGCTAACCCGTCTACTCATGTTTCTACAGGCAACCAGCTCCTCAAGCTATGGAACTACTTTCGCCACATCTAACCCCTTAAGCCTGATTTGGACAACAGACTCACTTTATGGGACCACTTTAGTAGCAGTGTTCCTGAGAGAAAGATAGCAACCACTTACATATTACCATGAATTTAAGTCAGCTTCCATTTATCCAAATAAATACCTGTTGAGCGTTTACATTGTGTTAGAATCTAGTTGAGTGTGTTGGGTTACCTGACCTCTAGGTGTGGACCGTTGAGGAGAGTCAACAGTTTAGTGAATAAGGTGAGAGGTTGAGTCAGGCAAGTATGAAGAAAAGGGGCACTGAGGCTAGATTTAGAAGGGAGAAGACTTTAACCATGTGTGAGAGGGTGATCCTGGAAATGGCCATTTTCTGCAGGAAAGCAGTACACACATGATAAAGATGGAGAGTGTGGGAAATCAGTGATGTGCTTATAACAGACTGGCTCTTGTGGTAAGACAATAGGATTGGAAGAACATTTAGGCCAAGTCTCGGAAACTTCAAATACCACGATAAGAAAGAATGCAGGCCCTGGGAGCCACTGCAGGCTTGGGACAGTAGGCAGACATGGGAGACCTCACTGCTTAAAGGTACAGTGTTGGTATGCTGTCCAGGAGATGAAAAGAAAATCCAGATAATTGCAGCAATTGGGGTCTAAGTGAGGCAGGTAACAGAAAGTTCAAAGGAGAATAAACTTTTATTTGTTATGTAGGCTCCATCTGAACATGCACAGACAGGAAGGATACACCAGGGGAGGCAGAGGACCTACAGAGGATGCAAAGGTTTTTATTTGGTGATTTTATTTGTGAGATTATAAGGCTACATGCAATTAAAGAAATTCCAGAGATCATGAGCCATTGGGATTGAAAGCAGAATTCAACAGAAGTAAATCTCTAAAAGCAAATTAACATTAACTTAGTCTTAACAATTCCCTGGCTTTCATGTGATATTCTCCATTCTTCTCCCCAAAGATGGAAATATTTTGGAGTTTCCCACTTTATCCAATGAATGTTAAGTTGCTAATTCTTAGTTGTCTGCCAACAGTTAATGAAAAAGTACAGGACTAAATAACTGTGTTTTATTATGTCCAACATCATTTCTCTGTCCTCAGAGCAAGCTGTCGCTTACTGAACAAAAGGCAAAGTCTATGCACACTTATGATAATGCTTCAATATTCTTAAAAAAAGAGGAATTGCCATCTCTGTGCATCCTGAGCATCCTGCATTGACTCTGGAGCTGGGAGCTGGTGCCTGGACCAGGCTGCCAGAAAAGAGAAGAGAGTAGCCACTGGCAACTGAGGTCCAGAAACAAGCACCCACTACACCTAATTTTTCAAAAGCTTCAGACATGGGGGGGGGGGTGTTTCCCTGCAGGGAGAAAAAAAGTAAGTCAAAGGGTTTTAGTGACAAGAGGAACTTGGACTGCAATCCTCTTTACTGTAAAACAGACCTCACCAATGCAGCCAGTTACAAGTTAGGTCATTGAGTCAATGTTTAGCTGGGATCTGTGAAGCACTTTGTCAAGGGGCGAGGGAGTGTGGGGTTGGGCACTGGGCTACGATAGAAGGCTAGCGGCTTTGGAAAGTATACAGGTTGGATTTGCATCTGAGCATGACCACTGATTGCTTGGCTGACCTTGGACAGGGCAGGCTCCTCTGAACCTCCATCCTCTCCTCAGAAAACTCTGGCTGGCATGATTCATCCTCAAGGCCCACTGTGTGGAGCAGGCCGGCTGACATGAAGTGGTAAACATCTTGGTTCTCACTCTATTCCAGCCAGAGATGAGGTCAGCGGGTCTGCTGCTAGGCACTGGTGACACACACTGTCTTCTTCTCATGGACTGTGTTTTAGCAGGAAACACTTAAGTGAGAATCAACCAACAAGGTCCTAGAGCAAGACCCTTCCTGCTCGTAGGCCCCTGAAAGAGGGCTCTGTGCTTTGGAAGCCTGGCTATCATTATAGTTTGGATAGAAAATGGCTCCAAAGGCTAGTGTGTCTAAGGTTTGGTCCCTGGATGGTCCTGCTATTGAGCATCATTTGGATCATGATGGTGCTAACTCTGTCCACTGAGAGTTATGGTTAGGATGTAGGCCTGAGTGGAGGAAGTACGTCACTGTGGGTGTGCGTTTGAAGGCGCACCTCCGCCATAGCTCTGTCTCTGCTTCCTGTCAGGCAGGAGTGTGAGCCACTTTGTCCCGCCATACGCAACAGTTTCAGCTTACTGGGTGTAGACTCAGAAACAATGGACCTTCAGGGCACAGACTGAAAACCTCTGAAATCGTGAACCAAAAGAACCCCCTTCCTCTTTAAAATTGTGTGCCTCAGGTTTTTTTCCCCCCCAACAATGGAAAGTGACTAACATACCTATTCTGGGCCAGTCTCTCTCAGCAGAGCCCTCTCCCCAGGATGAAGGCTATCCCATCAAATGCAGCATCTGCTCACACCCATGACTGTTTTTTAACCTACCCAGTGGGAGAACAGGTTAGCTTGCCAGGGCTCTTCCGCGTTATGTGGAATGGCAAGTTTCAGCTCTGCTGAGCCCCAAATCATCCTATTTATATGAAGCAATAGCCGTGTTTTGAGTTCCATTTTGAGTGTAAAAGCCAAAAAAAAAAAAAAAAAAGAGTGATTCTATATCATGCTTACAGAGTAATCACCCATGCCCTGCCGGCCTCCCAAATCATCTATGCACACTTAGACACGTAGGAAGAAGTGCATGGGTTCATTTTCTGCTTCTAATAAATAACAGCACACTTGAATAAGTTATAAAGAAATGAAATTTACTTTGGCTCACTGCTCTGGTCCAAGCTTATGTGCTGTGAAGAAGTTCTTATTAGGGGATTCGCAGAGCAGCAAAGGGGTCCATGGTGAGTGACAACAAGTACAAAGACAGCAAGTCAAGCTAGGTTATCCCAAGAGAGCAATCAATCAGAGTTCTAAGCATCCCTAAAAAACATAACGCCTTAACAATTCACACTAGTGATTAAACCTTAGATGTTAATTTTTGGATGGGTTAGATCATTTTTGGACTTTTGTACTGGCCTCATCTACAAAGGGCATGAGCTAGGCAGAATACTCCTCAGTGAGTGTCTTTGGCAAATGTGGCTATTCTGAATCAAATCATGTGTCACTTTCTGTCCTTGCTTTGCACAGGGGCATACCTTACCCACAGCCTATTCCCCCCGCCCCCACCCTCAACTTAGGCCTTTTCTGCCCTACTGCCCAAGTCAGAGGCCATTTCTCTGCCAATCCTTTCATTATGTTGAAGGGTCCTTCTGTGTGTGTGTGTGTGTGTGTGTGTGTGTGTGTGTGTGTCAATGTGGCTATCACCCTTTTGGGAATTAGCAGTGAATATCAGCAGAAAATGTGACATCTTAGAGAGCCTGAGACTCAGTAGTTGAAGAAAATACATGCTCTTGGAAGATGGATGTTCTGGTTCCAGAGTGTACCACAGGAAGAAGGGACAGTGATCTCTCCAGGAAACTCTCCACAAGGATTCCAGGAATGTGAAACAGAAAACTTCAGCTCCCATCTCTTGGGCCAGGGCTCACTCATATGTGCACCTAGGGTGATGGGAAATGCATTTTTTATCTAGGTGTTCACGTGGCACTGCTAGACCCTGTGTGGGCTCTATGGAAAAGAAATACATTCGATGCCTAAGTTTCTAAGGGAGTAGGATTTCACAATTGAACTATAAAGTAATAAAATAGAAAAAATTCTAAATTGTGAAAATATAACATAATGAATGATATATCAAGGGATGAGAATTATATCTTATTCAATATAAATGAGCTGGTGTTTTCAAAGTGAATTTAATTAATTAATGTGTGTGTTTGTGTGTGTCAATGTGGTTACACTTATGTCACAGCATATATGTGGGGGTCAGAAGACAACTTTGGGGAGTTGATTTTCCTTTTTCTGCCATGTTGGTCCTGGGATATAACTCAAATGGGCTTTGTGGCAGTCACTTTTACTCACTGAGCCATCTTGCAAGTCTGATAATTTGTAAAACTGAGAAAATAAGAATAATACTAAGCCTGGAGCACAAGCTTTTCTGAATAGAAATAGAAAGAATGCAACATAAACAAATGGAAAGCATCGCCCCCCTCATCCCTGCTTACTTCAGCCTGAAGGTGTGCAGTTAGATTGCTCCAAAGTGCTTATTGCTCTTTAAATTCTTGGTTTTTCAGATGTGGGATATTAACACTCATCTAATGAGTTAAACAGCTTATTCATTAATGATCCAGAGGAGCCGGGCCCATATGTTTGATGGCACCTAGACAGAGTTCTGTTAAGAGTCTGCACTTATGAATACAGTTTTGGTTTGCCAGAAAGTGGACAGTCCGTTTTCTATCCAAACAAATAGAACATCGAGGCGGGAAGACGTATGAACTGCCTTTCAACTTGCTGGTATGCAAACTTCACAAAGTTCCCAAATTTGAGGGTAGGCTAGACATTTTTCTAGCAGAGTTCCTGGATCCAATGTTATTTTTCAGAAGGTGGTTTGGTAAGATTTATGATGCAAGGATATAATCTGTTTATTTCTGGAGATCCATGACTTTCACAAGTGTCCATTTAGAGGGCAGTGACAGGGGCTTTTGGGGATGGTCCTTTTCTTTGCCAAAGTCTTTGCATGGTTTATGTAGAGAGCATGAGCCCTCACCCCTGAGTGGGATGAGAGAGAAGCCCTGTTTCATAGGTGCACTGTCCTTACCAAAAAAAGGAAGAAAAATGGCTCAGTGGTAAAGAGTGCTTGCCACTCAATTATAAGAACCAGGGGTTTGCCTCCCAGCACCCAGGACAGGTGGCTCACAACTGTATATAATCTGAGCTCAAGGGGATTTGACACCTCTGGCCTTGACAGGCACCTGGACTCAAGTGTACATACCCCACAGAGGCACACATACACATATACATATACAATTAAGTGTTGCAACATAAATCTTTAAGAATAAGATTACAAATGAGGAAATTATTTCACACTTACCCACAGGCTAATCTTCAGAGCATAGATTAGATAGCCAGCCCTCTAAATTTATGGATGGAGACTGAATCCTAGAAGAATTAATAGATTCATCCAAGATAATCAAATGTACACCGTTTCCCCTGGCAACCAGGTGCAGGGCGATTAAACTTACTGTCTGTTCTTTTTCAGTTTGTCTTGAGGAAAGAAACAGAAATCTGCATGTATGTCTGTGCACCAGGTGTGTACAATACTCACAGAGGCCAGAAGAGGGTGTCGGTCGGATCCTCAGGACCTGGGGTTCCAGATAGTTGTTAGCTTTCTCGTTAGGTGGAAACTTAACTTGGGTCATCTGTAAAAGCAGGTGTTCTTAATCTCCGAGCCATCTCTCTGGCTTCAGAAATTGCTAACCTAAGTTACTGTGATAAATTATATGTAAGAACACGGTTTGAGAAGCTATACCATGTTGGGTACACCCGTAAAACTGTCATGTAATCTACAGCACAAGCATGTTTACACTAGGCCTCTCCTGAGGATTTCTTGTACCCTGAATAATCTTTTCCTACCTCCCTCCAGCAAATGCATATTTACTTACTCTACAAGTCTGTATGGAGGCCAGAGGTTGACACAGACTGATCTAATTTGGTAATAACATCTAGTAAACCTTTGTCAAATACAACACCAAGCTATCTCTGATTTCCTTCTGGATGTTCTACAGTTGAAAGTTTAGCATCTATGAATTTGATCTATATTCTCTAGTCTATGTTACCTGGTGTAAGGTATGAAAAAAAAGAAAACTTGCTCCTACACGTGGATGTCTGATATTTTAGTTACAATGGAAAGACTGCTCTTTCTTTACTGAGTTACTTTTTCATATTTGTTGAAAATCAGTTTTCCATAGATACACAATCCTATTTCTGAATTCTTGATTCTGTTCCAAAGATCTGCATGGCTACCATAATACCAATATCACACTGTTTTTGAGTAAGCTCTAAAATCATGTGGTAAGAGTTCTATAAGCAAAAATCAACAAATCATGTCAATTGTCTTTTATGCTTGGCACACAGCAGACCCATAGTTAATGATATTTCAATTGTCTTTTCTTTTTTTCCTACCACTGAACCCCTCCCCCGACTCCTTTAAATTCTCCAAGCTAATCCTTAGTCAACAAGGTTCTATGTGATCAACCACTGCATCTGTTGTAGGGAGATTTGTCATAGACACAATATTCTCTGCCCTCAAAAATCTCATGCTCTAATAGAGAGGTACAAAATAAGTGTGTGTGTGTGTGTATGTGTGTGTGTGTGTGTGTGTGTGT
>NW_026586816.1:2918316-2966124 GCF_907164565.1 Psammomys obesus | reverse complement strand
TGTGTGTGTGTGTGTGTGTGTGTGTGTGTGTGCATGTGTGGGTGCATGACAGCATGTTGTTTTCTCTTTCTGCTACATCTTGAGCAAAGTTATCTACCGAACCTGGAGCTCAGTGACATGGTCAGAAGAGCTAGCTAGCAATCCTCATTTTTGCTCCCTCCAGAGCTGGCATTATGTGCTCCAGGTCCTGGGTTTTGGATGCTGAAGATCTGTACCTAAGTCCTCATAGTTGTACAGCAAGCTCTTTACTGACTGAACCATCTCCTCAGCCTCAGAAAACACGATTTTTTAAAAAACTTCTTTCTTATGTTTCTTTATATAATATGAACTAAAATCAGACAGTGAACTTGAAAGTGGCTTTTTTGCCTCTGTGATTTCTCCTAAATATACATAATCTTTTTGAACTTCGTATTAAAAGGACAAAGTGAATGGGCTCATGAATGCTGTGGGAGCACCCAACTTGTTTCATGAAGAAGAGCTTAACCAGGAGAAGATGAATGCATTCCATCTGGAAATCAGCCTAATGCACTTACCTGTATGTGTAAACCAGATCTAGCATTGAACTCTTCTCAATCCCACAACAACACGAATACAGGAACCTGGTTGGTCAAAGACGAAGTGTAAAAGCAATGAACATGTCTGCATGTATGTACTTTAGAAACTTGGGAGCAATGTGCAGTGAAACAGAATAGGAACAATGGTCTAGTTTGCTTTCTGTTTCTGTGGCAATCAGCCTAACAAAAGGCAATTTAGAGGAAGTAAAGGTTTATTTCAGCTTACTCTTCCAAGTGACAGTCCATCACTGGGGGAAGTCAGGACAGAAACTCAAAGCAGGAAGCAGAAGCCACAGAGGGATATTACTGAATGACTTGCTCAACAGCTTATGCTTGGCTAGTTTTCTTAGACTAGCCAAGGCTCCCCTGACTAAGGATGGTGCTGCTCACAGTGGACTGGGCCCTTCCACATCAATCATCAGTCATGACAATCTTTCACAGACATGGCCACAGCCCAGCCCAATCAAAGTAGTTCTTCCACTGAGGTTACACTGTTCCCAAGAGACTCTATGTTGTGTCAAGTCAACAATAAAAACTACCAGCACAGAATACTTAGGGGAGGGATGGCTTAAATAGCGCTGCATATATGGTCATTACCTTTTTTGCTGGTAGCTTAGGAGCCAGTCTGATGTCCTCTCTCTTAGGCCACCAGGAACCACCAGCATTTGGGAAGATGCTGGTCTGTAAGATCATGAGCTGTGCTGATCCCAGGACAATGACAGATCTCATGTCCTGGCTCTGCTCTCCCCAGTACTGAAACTCCATTCTTTAGCTTGGTAGGACAGCTGGCCGTAGTAGCTTCAAGTGAACCTGAACTTAATATCTTGTGACTTTGATCTCAGAGGAACAGATGGCTTACAGCACCCCGAGTCAGGCCTTTAGTGGATATATTTGGGGTTACATGTCCATCCCTGGGAAGATGGGATTGCTTAGAGCAAAAGTGACCATGAGAATGCATGGAAGGAAGGAGGTATGGAAAACTCATGTAGATTCATGATGCCAGTTCTGACTAAAGAAGAAAAATAATGACATCAATCATATTTGAAAAGGATGTCTCCTTATATTTACTTTCAGACTGAACCCAGTGTGCTTTACCTCCACCCCTCTAGGTACATGACTTGCAGCCTCCGTCTCTTGGGAGGAGTGCACATCCCTTCCTTTGACTTTAGGCACAGCTTATGAATTACTCTCGTGCTATTTAGGCCTAAGATCAAGACCAGAGATGGAACACTGTCACTGCCACCTTGGAAACAGATAAGCAGAAATGCCGATTGTGTCCTATCAGAGAGGTGTCCTGGGCTCATGTCCCACACCCTGCTTTCTGCAGCACAGGTTGTCTTGACTGCCCTCAGCTACTACCTACATCCTTGTGCCTGAGGAGCTCTGAGGAAAGCAGTTGTCTCTGCTTTTCTGAATAGGTGAAGTATGGGAAAATTACCTCCCATCTTGGAAACAGTTCTGAGCTAGTGACTGATGAGAACTGGTGTAAGCACCTAGCTCTCACTTCTCAGGAGTGAAAGAGGCTGAGCTGTGTCTGACTCAGGCTCCCGGAATCCCTCTGTTCTGATGCCTCAGTATGGAGCTGGCTGTTCAAAGGCCACTCTCTCCTGACTCTCTCCTGAGAAGAAGGCTCCCAACACTTAAGTACTATTGACCTTGGACTTGCTACACGTCCATGGATTTGATTTTGTTCAGGAAGAACAGAAATGTCAGCTTGGCTTCCCCTGGCTTTTGGGCTTCTTTACCAGTGATAACTCTGAACCACTGATGCTTTTCAGGGATCTGTGTTTTAAAACTACCTAGTTATTATTTAAAAGTTAATATACTTTTTTAATTTTAATTTTATTTTTAATTACACTTTATTTACTTTGTATCCCCCCTCTAGCTCTCTCCTTCCTTCCCTTCTAAACCCTCCCTTCCACCCCCTTCTCCAAGCATACCCCTCCCCAAGTCCACTGGTAGGGGAAGGTTTCTTTTCCTTCCTTCTGATCCTAGTCTGTTAGGTTTCATCAGGAGTGGCTTCATTGTCTTCCTCTGTGGCCTGGTAAGGCTGCTTCCCCCTCAGGTGGAGGTGATCAAAGAGCAGGCCAATAAGTTCATGTCAGAAGCAGTCCCTCTTCCTATTACAATGGAACCCACTTGGACATTGAACTGTCATGGATTACATCTGTGCAGGGCTTCTAGGTTATCTCCCTGCATGGTACTTGGGAAAGAGTCTCAGGAAAGACCCTTGTGTTCAAATTTTTTGCCTCTGTTGCTCTCCTTGTGGACTTCCTGTCCTCTCCAGATTTTACTTCTTTCATAAGATTCCTTGCATTCTGTCCAAAGGTTGGCCGTAAGTCTCAACATCTGCTTTGATAGTCTGCAGGGCAGAGCCTTTCAGAGGCCCTCTGTGGGAAGCTCCTAACTTGTTTCCTGTTTTCTTCTTCTTCCATCCTCTTTGCCTTTCGCAATGGAGACTGAGCATTTTAGCCAGAGTCGTTTCTTTAGGTGTACAGATTGTAGTAGGTTTATCCTGTATTATATGTCTAGATGAGTGAGTATATACCATGTGTTTCTTTCTGCTTCTGGGATAGCTCACTCAGTATGATCCTTTCAAGTTCCCATAAAGTTAGTATACTTAAAACCAGACAATAAAACCCATAAATCCACTAAACTGGGTACATGTAAACTGTGCCGTCTGTCACAGGACACAGAACACCAACCCCAAGGACCCTGCTTGTCCCTCTGCATGTTATGCTGATAACTTGTGATTTCCAAGCTATTCAGGTTGCAAAGGCCAGCATCCATCTGTACACCTGGGATTAAAGCTTGGCTTCTTATTTATCTATTGATAAAGGTATTCATCATTATTTGTCTTTCTGGTGTTCCCTTCCTTTCCCTCTGAGTCCCTCCTTCTTCCCACTTCAACCTGCAATTGCTACACCATTAAAGAAAACAATGCCTATTCCTCCAGTAAACACTAACAGTCACTGGTTCTGCTACCCACGATGGAAGGTCAAAGGACCCAGTCTTGTTCAGGCTTCCGTAGCTGCTGTGTGCTCATGGTTGCAGTGGTAAAGTGATACCTGGATGGTGGTACTTCACAATATGCTTCCCAATCTTATGACTCTTGAATCATTTCATTCTCCTCTTATATGGTGTTACCTGGGTCTTGGGGGCAGTTACAACATTTTCTTCCTGTTCCATAATTGGTGACCCCTTCATCTTTCTGGGCCTGTGTGTCTTGTTTTGAAGATGTGAGGATAAGGGGCAGGCTGTTTTATTGTGAACGAGTCAAGAGCTGGATAGTGACAAGAAGTCAAAACAAGTTTGGAGAAGTAATGAATGGACTAGGCAAGGGCTCCTAGGGAGAAAGACTGACTTATGCAAGGAGCATGGAAGTTGTTACAATATGAGGCAAGATGCTCACTGGGCAAGCCTCCATCCCAGTTTTCAGTTGCATACTGGTACAGGTATCTCCTCAGTCCTCTTTACTGATGCAGTAGGAGGAATGGTCCTTTTCAAGGTTTGTCCTCCTAAAGCCAAAATTAAAAACCAGTGTGGAGAATAAAAATAACAGAACCAAAGATGTGTTGATCCTTTCACTTCTGGTCACTAAGGTGTTTTCATTGTAAAAAGCATGGTTTCATAAAGAAACCATCATTCAAGTATATCAAGGTATTCCGCCTGTTACCTTCTCCTCCCCTCCATATCCCTTGTAGTACTCCCCTCCCATCCAATAGTTCCTTTCTGATTTCATGTCACATGGAGATTAAATAGAATCCACATGTGAGAGAAAACATGTATTTGTCTTTCCTACTTGCCTTGCCTTTTTTGGTTCCCTTCCCTGATCTGTCTGTCCTTAATGTGTGGGTGCTGGCTGCTGAATGATTCACCATGAGATTCTCTAACATGCTGTACTTTTCATTATCCTATCAAGAAAGCTCAGGATATGTGTTATTTTATGAATAGTCCCGATGACTGTGAGTTCATGGTTACTGGAGTGACTTTCAAAAGTTGAGAAAAGAGCATTTTGAGTTTACTTGGAAACAGGCACCGAAATAAAATGAGTATAATTTTTATTGAACTTTGGATTAAAAATAAAAGCCTCTTTTTCTTCCATTCTCTGATCAGTAGAGGACAAAATCCACCATCTGAAGTTATATTCTCTCTCTGTCTCTCTCTGTGTCTCTGTCTCCTCTCTGTAAAAAAGACCCTGTCATTTAAAAAGTGTGTGGATCATCAGATCTCACTCAACAAAATTTGCTACATTGATTCTAAAAAGTGGCACATTAAGAACCAGGCACTCTGTTATGTGATACACAACCCCTGGCCTTCAGTGGGCTGTTTTTTGCCAATAAAAGTTTCAGAGAGAGAGACTGGACAACCTTGAGGTGACCTTCCTTCAGAAGTGGTTTGCCTTTCTGGTATCCCAAGAGTGTTTTATAAAGTTGTCAACTATGAGACTTTATTATAGCAAAGATGAAATGACAGACACTGGAATTCCTTTCTCCACAAATCATATTCTGCTGCGGATATTTTGGGTTCATTAGGGGAGTCAAAGGCAGTGTATGTATTCAGGTTTCTTTATGCGTTTCTTGATGAACTGGGGCTGCAAGGTTAAAACACAAGCAAGCAAGCCAATGAGCTACTTCTAGATCCCACATCCAGCCATTCCACTTCTTCGTCTTAAACACTCAGGACAAAATCAAAGAGTTAATAATAATTTATAGGTTCTGCCCTGCTTTCATATGTTGGCCCTAGTTTGTGACCCCAGGCAGGGCACTGGGGTGAGCTACAATATGTCTTGCTTGGCTCTGGGGTATGCCCTAATTTATAAGCTGCTTAAAATTGCAACACAACATTGCATATTTCTTTTGAGCATTATTAAATGACTCCTTAACTGTCTAAGTCATCTGGGTGACTTTCAAGGAGAACATAGCCTTGCTTGGAAGAGAGAGGGCAAAGGCCACATTTAAAGATATCTTAGAGACCCGAGTTCTGGAAAAAACTGATTCTCATAAAGGGCAGTGTGCTGAGTAGGCCTGTGGAGATAGTCCACCCAGCAAAGTTAAGGAGATGACTGTAAGACTGAGAAGGGACAGGTGTGCCAGTTTGGAAGCTGGCATGAAAGTGAAGGCTATTTTTAATTTTTGGAAGGTAACACAAGCACCAGTGTCATTGGGCAGTAGCTGGCCCCAGAGCAGAGGCCACCCATTCTGTTGCTGGCAGCCATGCTGATTTGCCCTTGGCCTTATGCCACTGGAGCCTACCTCGAAGCCTTAGTGTTCCTAACTCATGGGCAAGTGAGAGAGGAATGACATCAGGGCCCAGAGCACTGGAGGCTGATCTAAGACTGTAAATCCAAATCTGACACTGAGCTTCATGAGTCCCTGTCTGCAGTAGAGTTGACGCTTTCACAGGAATGGGACAAAGGTTGCTCTGTCTTCCTCAGAGCTACTCTTAGATTAAGCACAAAAAAGGGAGACATTTGTCATCAGAGCTTCTGTTGCTTTTCTGTATGCTTCACTTCTCCAATGCGATCTTCTGGACAAACTGTCCCCATTGGCCTGCTTCAAGCCCAGTTGCTGAATAAGAGGCAGTGGCAAGGCAGAAGATATAGCTTAGCTGGCAGAATGCTTGGCTAGTATTCAGGAAGCTCCAGATTTGAGCCTTAGTGCAGCATGAACTTGGCATAGTAGCTCTGCCTGTAAACCTAGCATTTGGATTTTACAGGAGGGCAGACCAGAAGTTTAGGGTCATCTTTGGCTACCTAGAGAGTTCCAGGCCAGCCTGGACTACAAAAACCACTTCACAATGGCTCTAGCAGGGAATGACTAACATTGGCCCACTTTACAAGTGAAAAAATTTAAAAGATGTATTTGACAAGACTATATAGCTAATGACCAACCCCATATCTGACAGAGGGCTAATATCCAGTATATATAAAGAACAGAAGTTAAACAGCAACAAATCAAGTAATCCAATTAAAAAATGGGGTACAGAGTTAAACAGAGAATTCTCAACAGAGAAATACTGAATGGCAGAAAAACACTTAAAGAAATGTTCAACGTCCTTAGTCATCAGGGAAATGCAAATCAAAATGACTCTGAGATTTCACCTTACACCCATCAGAATGGCTAAGATGAATAACTCAAGTGACAACACATGCTGGAGAGGATGTGGAGAAAGGGGAGCCCTCCTCCACTGCTGGTGGGAATGTAAACTTATACAACCAATTTGGAAATAAATCTGGCACTTTCTCAGACAATTAGGAATAGTGCTACCTCAAGATCCAGCTATCCCACTCCTAGGCATATATCGAAAAGATCCTCAAGTATACAAGGACCTCTGCTCAACAATGTTTGTAGCAGCTTTATTTGTAATAGCCAGAAGCTGGAAACAGCCCAGACGCCCTTCAGTTGAAGAGTAGATACAGAACTTGTGGTACATCTACATAATGTAATATTACTCAGCAATAAAAAAACAAGGAAATCATGAAATTTTCAGGGAAATGGTGGGAACTGGAAAAGATCATCCTGAGTGAGGTATCCTAGAAGCAGAAAGACACACATGGTATATACTCACTCATAAGTGGATAGTAGACATATAATATAGGATAAACATACTAAAATCTGTACACCTAAGGAAGCTAATCAAGAAGGAGGATTCTGGATAAGATGCTCAATCCCCATTCAGAAAGTAAAGAGGATGGACATCAGAGGAGGGAGAAAATAGGGAGCAGGACAGGGGCCTACCACAGAAGGCTTCTGAAAGGCTCTACCCTGCAGGATATCGAGGCAGATGCTGAGACTCATAGCCAAACTTTGGGCAGAGTGCAGGGAATCTTATAAAGGAAGTGGGAGATAGTAAGATCTGGAGAGGACAGGAGATCCACAAGGAGAGAAACAGATCCTAAAATTCTGGGTACAGGGGTCTTTTCTGAAACGAATACTCTAGCCAAGGACCACTCATGGAGATAGCTGGAACCCCTGCACAGAGGTAGCCTATGGCAGTTCAGTGTCCAAGTGGCCTCCATAGTAATGGGGACAGGGAATGTCTCTGATATGAACTGATTGGCCTACTCTTTGATCACTTCCCCCTGATGGGGGAGCAGCCTTAACAGGTCACAGAAGAAGCCAGTGCAGCCACTCCTGATGAGACCTGATAGACTAGGATCAGAGGGAAGGGGAGAGGGACCTCCCTTATCAGTGGACTGGGAGAGGGACAAGGGTGGGGAAGAGGGAGGGTCAGATTGGGAGGGAAGGAGTGAGGGAGGTACAGGGGGGATACAAAACGAATAAACTGTAATTAATAAAAATAATTAAAAAAGAAGAAAAAAAAGAAAATTCTACTGGAACTCAAAACTGGTGGCTTGTCTGTGGTAGGAGGAGCTCACCATGAAGTTCTGCAGCATCTGAACGGATATGTGTTCTGGACAGTTACCTGGTCTTTATCACTACAGTCTCCGTAGTCTAGCTACCATGTACTGAGCATAACTTAGGCTCTGGCCTAGATACTACGGTCTTAAGATGCAAGCTCATTTATTTGAGAGGAGTTCGGACCAGTTATCTGGCTTCTATGACCTTTGTTATTGCATGTGTGAAACTGGGTGGGGATTGTGCTTTTTCAGTTGCTGGCAGTGAGTAATGAGAGTTAAGTTACAGGCCGAGGCACAGAGAAGGAGTTTAATGATAGCAACTATTGCTGTTTCCAGAAGCTTACTGTTAACAATGATTTCATTGAGATGCATGGGTTAGACACTGGTACCTGTGATTTCTCTGAACTTGGCTAATCTGTGCCAACTTAAAGTCTTAAAGAACAAGAGGCTGGTCCTAAATGCAGCAATGTAAAGCTTCAACTTCTCTCTCTTCTGTGTACTTTACTGCCTGAGCAAAGTTGTGAGGCCAATAGCCCTGTTGAAGGAAGAAGACACATGCTCAAACAACTAGTTCATGATGCAAAGAAGGAGACTGAAGGCCTGGAGAGCATTGCCCTGCCTTTGCCAATTGCATCATTGTCTTCAAAGCTTCACAGGAGTCCCTGGAAACAGTGATGCTGGCGAGACACTCTCATCAGCCAGAACACCAGGTACAGGAAAGTTCCATGTACAGTGGGCACCACAGCCAGCTTTTGAATTTTTCCTACTCTGTCCAGATGTTGTGGCAAGTTGCATATTAAGGAGAAACTGTGTATAAAAGCTTTCATATTTCTGTAACCTGACAGTCACAACTCTAGTTACTAAACGCTGGTTCTAAAATCTACACAGGTTTGTCTCATTTACTTTCTTCTGACCGAGCCTATTGTACAGATGCGAAACCAAGACCCCAGGGCCAGGCAGCCCATAGGCCTGTGTGTAAATTATGCCTCCCTGTAGGCTTTGGTGCTTCTAGGTAAGAATTGGGGAAAACATGTTTTCTCACATGGGGACTTCCTTGCTTGGAAAATCTCACAATGATAAAGATGTTTTATTTTAAAGAACTCTGGCCTCCTTGGGAGAAAGTTTGTGCATACATTTGAAGCGTTCCGGTGAGACGAGATCCTGGAGATGGCTATGCGAATAATAAAAATGTCAGCACCTGCTGCAGAGAACCACCAAATGAAAGGGAAAGAAAATAACCACACATCAAAGACAGTCAGGGGTTTGTTTAGATTTTAAGCCCCCTGGGGTAAGACCACACCTAGTACATTGTCATATCTGATAAATGTTGAGAAGCAACTGCCTCGCACATGATGTGCAGTTGTGGTGACGTGCCAGGCTGGCTCTGTCATAGGAGCAAAATATGGCCGAGTGGTAGTGGGAGGCCAGTCTTCGCTGTTGTCCTTAGTGCTCACTCCATAGCTGGAGGCTGCACTGATGAGGCAGCAGTGGCTTTCTTGGGAGGACAAAGGGAGCTTCAAGCAATAGTCGAGGTAGGCACAGAGGCTGAGAAATTAGACAGTACAGAATTAACTTGTAGAACAAAGTCCATGCTCAAGTTCACTAGAACCATTGCTTGGATAACTTTAGCCTTTGCAGTAGATGTTGGTCTCCTAGGATTCTTCCTTAAGCACCTGAGTCTGATTATCGAGGACTTTGTTTAGTCACTGGAGTACAGTGGGTTTGGACAAGGCAGGATGCAGACAAGCACTGTGATGGTGCAATCCCCCAGGAGGGAGTCACAACTCATCTCAGACGCGAAGTGTGCATAAAACGTTCACCTTTCTGGCCCCTCCATGGGATGGCTCTGCAGGATGTTCTGTTTCCAGAGGCCTCCAGTGGGATTGACCCTGTGAGACTTACCCACAGAGGAACACTGATCTTTTCTCATCTCCATCCTCCACTCCTTTCCCACCTCACTGCTCTGCCCCCTGCTGCCCTGTTCCATCGAGCACTGCTCAGGATCATCTCCTCTAATGTCTCTTGTCTGAGGGACTTCACCTGGCAGAATGTAACCTAAGGCAGTTGGTAGCCCCAGCACAAGCCTTCTGTGAAAAGGGTCATAGAAACGTAAAGTCATATAAGCTTCACCACCAGATGACCAACACAGACAGAAGTGGAGAAGTCAAGACTTTGAGCAGACTGCATAGACAGTCTTAGAGCATGACTACACGGACAGTCTAGAAGGGTAAACAGGTGGTAAGGTGCAATATGCATGTACGATTCAGTGATTCTCAGGGCTTCTTGGGATGGGATCATGACACATGGAAATCAGCATTGTGAACTGAGATTTATTTCCAGGCAAAACCCCAAGGTTCTCCTAAATAATCCCTAAGGAAACCTTCCAGAAGTCTTGAGGATCTGGTGACCATATTTTCAGAATCAAAAATTGGGACTCCATCTGCCAAAGAATGTTTTGTTTATGAATTGTGAATGTGTCTGCTTAGAAAAAGACATGAGAGAGAAAATATTGGGAATTGATCCTGCTCCAAAAATGCCAGGATTTGTGGTTACCAGACTCAGGGTCATCTGATTTAGTGTTTTGAAACAGACTGGATATGTTACCATGGGGCTGGGAGATGTGGGAAAGATCAAAAAGAAGAATCAGAATATTCAAACTTATCAAGATTTGACATAAAGCTGACTGTCAGCAATGATAATACTGTAATGTTATTTTATTTAGTTGGACTATAAATTAAATAATTAGGTGCCTATAAACACATATATAATCACTACCTGACTATAGCAAGGCACAGAAACTTAGGTATTTAATTTTGAAGGTGATGAAAATCAGGTTCTCTGAGAAACTGGAAAAGGTTTATTCATTAGCTTTACCCATTTTTATCTGAGGCTTTCATGGGGAAAGGTACAGTGTGAGCCATAAAGGTTGTGATAAATCAACAGAGAGCATTGTTCACGTTCGCTGGGTAGGAGAGATGGAGATGGCCATCTGTTGCAAACAAGACGAGACAAAATTACACACTACAAAGGTACAATAAGGTTCAACAAGCAGAGAGCTGGTGGCATTTTAATGATGAGACACTAAATTATTGTAAAATTCCTGTTTCACACACATTCTTGATTCCCACAGCAAGAAGACACAACATACCTAGCATGTATCTACACTCAGACAGCGTTACAATGGCTAGTTAGCATTCCAGGCTTATGACTCTTCAGCTACATCAGTACTGAAAAGGACATTAAGGAAAGCACATGGCAGATGCTAACTAGCATGGTGAAAATGTGAATAACTACTTGTTGGAGTTTGAATCTGAAATACCCCTTGAAAGCTCATGCATTTAAGGGTGGGTGGCTAGTTGATGGGCTTTTGGGAAGTGACTGGATTCTGAAGGCTCTGATTTCCTCAGGGCACTAACCTATTGATAGATTCCTGGTTTCTTGGTATTATATGGAGCTGGGAGAAACTAATAGGTGTGGTCTCGTTGGAGAAATCTAAATCTCATTGGGGTTGTGCCGTGAGAGTACCTTGTGTGTCTGGCTCCTCTCTCTCTCTCACTCTCTCTCTCCTTCCTGTATGCCAAGAAATGAGAAGCCTCCTATGCCTCACACTCCTGACACCATGATAACCTGCAGACCTTAGTTCAACACCTCTAAATTATAAGGCAAAATACCTACCTTTCTTTCTTTAAGGTGATTTTTTTCGGGTATTTTGTCTATGCAATAGGAATATGACTGCCATGCTGTGGTAAGTAGTTGCCTCTCATTAAGAAAAAGAATGTGTACTTCCATATAGTCAGGAATCAGGGAAGAAGACAGCAGAGAATCTTCTAGAGGGAGCTACTGACTGACAGGCCTCTGTTCTGTGAATTATCCCTCCTAGGCTCATGTGTTTGACTATGTGGTTCTCAGTTATTGGTGCTGTTGGGGAATGTTGTAGAATATTTGGGAGGCAGAGCCTTGCCAGGGGATGTAGGCGTCTAGGGGTAGAACTTGAGGTTTTATGGTCCAGCCTCAACTCTTGTCTGCTCTCTCTGCTTCCTGTCTATAGATGCAATGTGATCAACTGTTTCATACTTCTTCAGCCAGGTTTTCTCTACCATGGTAGACTTCATGCCCGTGCTCTTAAACTGTGAGCCAAAATAAACCCTTACTCCTTTGAGTTGCTTCTTGACAGCTTTTTTGTTTGTTTGTTTGTTTGTTTTTTGTTTTTGGTCACAGTGAGAAAAGTAACTAAAACACTGCCCTCTTTGCCAAACCTTCAGACATTCTGTTACCTATACTGCTAAAACCAGTAGAGGCTGCTCAAAGCAACTCACTGCAGCGAGCTTGAACTGGCTCTTTCTGGCTGATGTGGCAGCCATCAGGCTTTACTTGAGGACTCCTTGTTGTGCTGGCTGAGGCTGTCTCTGAACTTTGCTCTGGACCTCTTTGTCCCCTAACCCCCTCCCTCTTTCCAATCATAGTTCACACTGCATTACAGTTTGAAATGTCTCCCTTCTTCTCTTGTACCCCTCCCTTCTGAATCTATTACAGGTATTTTTTTAAATTAAGACTCCCATCTAGTATTCTTTCTCAGAAGGGCAAGGCTGGGAAGGGTCCCTCTCATTGGGATCTGGTGTTCACTTTTTTTTTTTTTTAGACAGTGGCTTCTTTGATGCAGACCAAGTACAAATTTCTAGTTGATGATTACTGTATTGTACCCAGAACCTCAGTCTCCTATAATACCCTGGTGAAAGCAGAAGGGGGACTCTTTGCAGGAAAGAATGGAACATATAATGAGAGACAAATATGTCCAAAGTACAGTGATATATGCATGTAGGTATGAGTTTCTTAACAATAAAACATATTCAGAAAAGTAGTTTTCTCTGTCTTGAAATCATGGGACCACCATCCCACTCTACCCTCCTTCTTCCTTTCCCTTCCTCCACCGCTCCCTCTTTCTCTCTCCCTCCTTTCCCCCTCTCTTTCCCTTTTCTCTCCTCTTCCCCTCTCTCTCCCTCTGCTGTGTTCATGTTCTGAGTGGTAAATCTGTATCTTTGCATGGTCAGAATGGCTCAATGAAGTGTATTTCTTTTTTCCCCAGCCCTATCAGAAATCCTTTAAATTTTTTCCCAACTTTTGCAGAGATGTTATTAACTTGTTCTTTTCCTTCATTATTTTAGGTGCATATGTCATGTGCTCTCAGCTGAGAACATCTGTCTACTTCAGAATGAGTATCAGTTACAGTATGTGTGCATTGGTTTAGTGGCTGGGAAGGACAAAGGCAATTCTTTTGAGACATTTGTTGTGAGAAAACCACACTAATATCTTTCTTATTCTGAAGAAGGACTTGTTCCTTCTGAGCAGAGCCTTGGGGAACCCTGGGTAGGGAGGAGAAACAGAGTCTAATTCCACACATGGACCTAGGCTATGAGAAACCCTTCTAGGTGTGATCACAGGGATCTGTCCCAGCCTCCCTCAGAGGTGGGAAGAAGTGGAAAAGAACATCTCATTTTGTAGAATAGGCATCTCTCTCAGAGTAGCTGAATGACTTTCCCACAGCTACCCTTCCTGAAAACAGCAAAGAGGTCTCTCACCAGCTGCAAGTAAGTGGGAGATCGTGGGTAGACACATTTATGCACACCAAATCGAAAGCTTGTCAGTCCCAACTAATGCTTTCTTCATAGTTATTATGAGGATATGGGCTTGAAGCCATGTAAAAACTTTATTGAATGAGAGAAGGAGAGAGAGAGAGAGAGAGAAAGAGAGTGAGACAGAGAGAGGGAGAGGGAGAGGGAGAGAGAGAGAGAGAGAGAGAGAGAGAGAGAGAGAGAGAGAACACATTGGAAAACGCTACTCTGAACTTCCCGGTTCTGGACCTGAAGGCCTCTGGCAGAGTGGAAAGAAGGGGAGATTACCAAATGTGTTGACTCCTAACCGCAAAGATGATGTCTTAGTATTCTATTGCTGTGAAGGAGACACCATGGCCACAGCAATTCTTAGAAAGGAAGCACTCATTGGACCTTGCTTACAGTTTCGGAACTTTGGTACATTGTAATCGCGGTGGGGGGTATGGCAGTGTGCAAGCAGACATGGAGATGGAGGAGCTGAGAGTTCTACATCCTGCTTTGCAGGCAGCAGTAAGGGAGAGACTCTGGGCTTGGAGTAGGCTTTCTTGAAACCTCGAAGCCCACCTTCAGTGACTCACTTGCTCCTACAAGGGCATACCTCCCAGTTCTCCCAAATAGTGCCACTCCCTGGTGACCAAGCATTGAGATCTATGAGCCTATGGGGCCCATTCTCATTCAAACAACCACAGACGATTTCATTCACTCTTCAGAGGATTGCCACTTCATGCTTACAAACTTTTCTATGCAAGAAGCTGTTCTGACTGGGTTACAGATGAGGAGCTGTTCAGCTTCATGAAGGCTTGTTACCCACATGTAGAGGTATGGGTATCAGGTGGCCTTCTGAGGTCAGCCCCTTTATCTGAGGTCTGCTCCAGCTGTAGAAAGCCACCTGGCCATGTCCACTCTTCTCAGAACAGTTTTCACCCAGATGCTGAGTAAAACAGAATGAATTCTGACTTCTCCCTCCTATGTGGGATGGTCATGTGAAGTTTTGCAAAGCCCACACCACACTTCTACTGTATCTTCAGCCTGGTCCTCCTTTTACATATTTATTTAAGAGATGTTTGTATGTGACAATTGCACGTGTCTGTACGGTGTGTATGCTGGGGCAGATCTGTGTGTGCACAGGTAGTGGTCACAGGTCCACGTTGCAAAACTTCCTCCATCACCTTGCATCTTTTATTTTGAGGCAGGGTCTCTCTGAATCTGGAGTCTGTAGACTCAACTAAACTGTCCAGGTAGTGAGCATTCTCCTGTTCCTGTTCTCCCAGAGCTGTGGTTATGGATATACACTGTCACTCTTGGCGCTTGCGTGAGTGTGCGTACCTAAACTCAAGGTAACCTGCCTACGCAGCAAGCACTTTGCCCACTCAGCATCTCTGCAGCCTCTCACGGCCTTTCATGGTGATGCAACATTGACACCCAGCACTGGGATTTAAGTGGAAATACTACCAGCCACTAGGCTTAGGTTTTCGCAACCAAGCATTCATCTTCCATCAGCATCCATGCTGGACAGTAATGGTAAGTTGAGGCAGGCACAGGGTCTGCTGTGTGACATGTGCTCAACCCTGGTATTAGTGAGGATGTGGAAGAACAGGAGAAAAGTCACTTTACTTTTATTATTCATTTTAAGATGACACACAAAAATGGGTTAATTATGACCTTTTAGTAATTAACATTTCATATATATATATATATATATATATATATATATATATATATATATGAAAATGTCATAATTAACCCTCTGCCCTTTGTCATCTCTCTTTCTCCCATCTTGCTGCCTTTTCTAGCTGCCCTCTAATAAGTTCCTTTTCTCCACTGGCACACATATCCCATTAGCCTCTTTCTTTAAACTTTTATTTAACTTTTTGTGTGTGAGTGTTTTGATTACATGTATGTCCATGCACCATCTGTGTGCTTGGTGCTCAGAGAGTCCAGAAGAGGGCATCCAGTCTCCTGGAATTGCAGCTAGAAATGGATGTGAGCTATCAGATGGGCATAGTTGCTCCTAACTACTGAGCTATCTCTCCTGTCTCCATCCCCCGATGACACACTCTTCTTTCCCCTTTTCTTAGACCTTCCTTGCCCTTCCTTTGTCTTCTTTCTATTTGCTGCCCCCACTAGGAGCATGAGAAGTCCATGAGAATCTTTCTAATATCCACCATACTTCCTTTACACAGTATCTGCTTTTTTCTTCTTTTAATTTTTAAGTCAATTTAATTGAGATAGGTTTCCATTTTCACTGTTTGATTGCTGTCTAAGGAGTTCACTGCTTTATCCTGACAGTATTCTGTCTAGAAAGATATTCTGAGAATGATAAAAGAAAGAGTTAGCAAGAAATACTTCCTGCTTAGCATTTCAGAAAGTATTATGTGCTGGCAAACCTTAGTGTTAATACTTCTTAACGGGAATTGTCACAGGGTTTTTAAAGTGTTGAAAGTAAAAGTAAGTTGTGTCTATGACACTAGGAGTCTTCTTTCCAGCTTAGGTGGAGAAGTAATGAGAGGACATTTTCTTGTTCCAGAGTACACAGTATACTGTCTCTACATTCTTCTTCAGCTTTCCCCTTTAAGAGCTGACAGAAAGAGGATCCACTCCATGTAAATGACTCCAGAAATGTCAGTTTTGGCTGCTTTTATTTTTTTATTTCTTTTTGCATAAAATCAGGGTGAATATTCCACTTTTAGGTCTTGGTGGACTGCCCAAATATATCTTTTAAAATTAGTCCCATTTCTTAAATATGTCTGGAGCCATGACAAAAAGGCATCTGAAGCCAAGTCCAGTGTGCTTTTCAAGTCTTACGTAGAGAAGATCTCCACGGATTTCAGCTATGTTGGAGCAATATTTTTGTGGACAAAATGTGTATCCAGCCTGACATTTTCCATGCTAGAGTTTGTACCTGCTGTGATGTGGAATGGCTGTGATATGAAATCTCTGAGATTGGGGTTAACAACGGAACTTTACTGGCCTCTGAGGGCTGGTTCCTTGCAGTCATTGTTCAGAGACGCCAGATGATCTAAGAGGATCCTGGAAACCTGGCACCTTGCTGCCTTTTTGGCTAACTCTACCAAAGAAAATTAATTGTTATTGGTTTTGGAAACTCTGGCCCAACACACAAAATAGTAATATCAGCAATTATTCTGCCCTCTTTCTCTCTCTCTCTCTGGCAGAGATTTGAGCTAGGAAGATGATGAATGCTGTGATTTTACTGTAACTATCCCAAAAGGCTGGTTTCGGGGCAAGAAAAGGGTGTTACATTCCTGTGGCTGAGACTCTTCTGAAGTTGTACAGAAAATGGGCTTTCCTAATTTGTCTGGGTTAATGAAATGCAGCGACTTTGAATCTATTGTCTGCCTCAGTGGGTTTAGAACTGGTCCTTCCATACCCAGGACTAGTTTTTGTCTTAGCCTGGAGAAAGGACACTCATGGGTCAAATCACATCCTTCCTTTCTGCTAACTTCTTTCTGCAGCCTTGTCTTAAATATCATGTTTGTATCTTTGACACTTTACTTCAAATCCTGGCCCTCTTTCTTTGCTTTGGTTAGTCATGGTCTTGAATCTTTTTCTTCCCTCAAAACTAGGGAATCAATTCCATGTCTTCCAAGAAATCTCCTCAGCCCACCACTCCATTTCTCACAGGAAGCTTAATTCTAGTTCTGTGCTTGCCCTTAACGTTCATTTGACTTGCTTTCTCTGCTTGCCCACTCCCTTCTTGTATGTGAAGCATGAGCACAAACTCATATCTAGTCATCCAGGGTTATTTATGCAACCCATCCCAGTGCTTAGCACCCAGCAGATTCAAAGGAGCTTATGGTAAATAAATACTTCTGGCCAAGGGGCCAGAATATCTTTTCTCTCAAGGCCTTAGTCATCAGATAACAATACTTCCTAAAGCAAGGTTAACCCCCTACAGAACCTTAAGTTTCAGAACACTTGGAAAGTTCATGTCTAGTTTCCATGGACATGTTTCCATGCCACTTTGGGTTATCCCTGCTCACCATCTGCTTTTCACACATACGCCATACCCCTTCCACCAACAGAACCTTGACTGAGTTCTTTATTAGGAGTTGGCTTACCTCATGGCATGTCTTCTTGGAAGAAGACAGAATTGCAGGCAGCCCTCATTTCCCCACAGAAGCAGGTGTGATCCCTAAAGTCCCTTCCCCTAAGGTCCTTTCTTATTGCCTTAGAACACATTAGGAAGCCAGCCAAGACTTTGGCCTGAGCAAGGCATTTTCTTCTGGCTTGTTGGTTCTCCAGCTGAGATGAAAATGTTGTTCTTTATTTGCTCTGAAACATGCAAAGGAGACCATCAATTAGTTCCTGATGCACTCCCCTGCCTCCCTGGATCTTGCTTCATTTTCATTTCATAGTCACACCTTCCATCCAGGCCATTAACTTTGAAACAAAACAAAACAAAAGAACTCTGCTTTATTGTTGAGCATGAGTTAGACACATCTGTCTCTTGTTGCTCACAACCAAATATCCTTATTAAGTATTTTTTTTTCTGTTAAATATTTTCTAAATGACAGAAGCCTTAAAATGAACTAGAAGTTGAACTCTTCCCCCAAACCAGCTTCCTACAGTATGAGATACTTCTGTTTGGCACATGTCTATTGGGAAGCAACTTATTTTGGCCTACAGTTTAGAGGGTACACATCATGAAGGGGAAGGTCCGCTGGTGGCAGACTTTCATAATGTGGCTTGTCACATATCTGTGGACCAGGAAGCAGAGAGCTCAGGCTACCAGTGGGGGTGTGCTATAACCCTATAAGCCTGCCCTTACCCCAACTTCAAAGATTCTATATGGCACCCTAAGCAGCACCAGTAGCTGAACATTAGGACTAAACACGGAAGCTTGTGGGAGAAATCATCTAACATCAGGGTCTAGCATAGCAAAAACCTAGGTATAACAAAGGCTAACTTCATTGGAATAATGCCAAACAGTCTTCAAATAATTTTAGAGGAATTTTTGGGGGGAGAGGGACAGTGTAATTTTTCAAAATCAAGTTCAAGTAGGATTATTTGATGTACTGTCCTTTGGAAGAAGAGTCAAGAAACAAAGAGGCATCAAAGTTTGCTTGTTCATTTGATTAGCTGCTTGTACAGATGGAATAATGATAATGCTTAAAATTAAGATGTGGTTGGAGTCACTGTGCCAGGGAACTGGGGCTAGCGAGGAAGGGGCAACATGGGAAAGGCCTGTGTGGGATCAAGAAGCCAGTACATAGCCCCCTCATTTGATTGGCAGACTGAAGGAGCCCTAGAGAAACCACACATGTCTTTCTAGATGTGGGCTCTCAGTGGCTAATGTTCACATGGGCTTCAGAATTGGGCCAGGTGCCTTTGGGAGGCTTGTTAGAGGTAGGGACCCCAAGCTTCTCCTCTGGTTGTCTTGGCAAAGAACATACAAACTTGCTGAGGTACCTACCAGCCTCACAGACTTCTGGAAACAAACACTGACCTGCTTACACAGATTCTAAAAAACCCCACATCTGACAGAGAGCTGGGACAGCTGCCTCCCAGGTGGTCTTGCCAGGACAAACACTGAAGGACCTCAGTGCCAACAGAACCTTGCTGGCAAGACTCACAGAGGCCGTGTGGCAGCCCACGGGGTTTGCTCTGGACAAACAGCCCAATGCTGACACATGTATCGAACCTGCAATCAATATATCATCTGTGACAACAACCCAGCTGGGAAAGGCATTGGCTCAGTGAGCTGTTTAAACTTATGACTTACAGAACTGTTTGATGGTTAGGTGACTTTACTGAAAGAATTAGAATATCTGGGGGAAAATGAAACAGACACAATAAAATTGAACATGTGGTTTTCTCTTTTCCAAAACCTATTTTCTACTGTTATCTCCCAAATAAAAATTAGAAACAATAGTTAATCGATGAATTGGCTATACTCCTTTTTGATTTTGTATTATATTTTTTCTCATTGTAGGGATTTTTAACAGGGAAAATTTATTCTGTATTTTGCATTGTGAAAATAATTTATGATAAATGGCTATGAATCAGAATAGAGTAGAAAACATATAGGGACAACTGACGCATTTTGATTGGATCTGTTTGAGTCTCTAACAGCTCAACCACCATGGCCCTGCATACCCAGTCATCTTTGCAGGAAAGGAAGTAAGAGGAACCAATGAGTTTTCTAGGTTCTATGTTATTCCTAAGCATTGTGGAGGTAGGAATGTAGAGAGGGCTTGGAGGACTTTGTGAAAGGAAGGCAGAAAGGAACATTTCATTTTCTCATCTCTATCCAGCTTCTTTTGGGGACTTCTTGCAATGGGGATGGGGCTTCCCAATCTAGAGAAGCTAAACAGCACTGGGGAGATGTTTACTATAGGAAGTTCTTATGGTCCTGGGCCTTTGGGTAGTTATTGGTGCTCAGTGGTATTTAGAGTTCTGACTAGAGCATCTCCTCTAGTCTTGTTTTAAGGATTTTGTTGTTGTTGTTGTTGTGAAACACATACCTCTGGTCCCTGCAATCTCTCGTACCCAACCCCAATTTCCTGCCTAGGTTTCCTTATTCTTCTTGGAAAGGTTGGCCTTGGCCTTGACTGAAGGTGAATTATTGTCCTGTCTCTAGACTTAAAAACTCTCCAGCTCCTCTTTGATCACCTCCCCCTGAGGGGGAGCAGCCTTATCAGGCCACAGAGAAAGATAATGCAGCCAGTCCTGATGAGACCTGATAGACACTAGGGTCAAATGGAAGGGGAGGAGGACCTCTCCTATTAGTGGACTGGGAGAGAGGCATAGGAGAAGAGGGAGGGAGGGTGGGATTGGGAGGAGATGAGGGAAGGGGCTACAGCTGGGATACAAAGTGAATAAACTGTAATAATAATAAAAAGTCTCCAGCTCAGTTTTCCCCACGGTCCCAGGAGAGTTTGGAAAGTTATTGTTGAAGGTCAACATAAACCCAGGAGTTAAGATAGGAGCAAATGGACAAGCAGAATGTCACTCGGTAGAGAATGAGGTGGAGGAGCAGTACACTACTAAACTGCCCTTTAAAAAGCCGTATTCAGCAACATTCTGGTTTGTAGCACTTGCCAGTTTCCACAGTGTAAACCTTCCCATTGTAGCATCATGGCATGATGCCAGTTACCATTTGCTTAAAACCAACTCAGTAGTTTTCAGAACATTTGACACTCACACTTCCTCAGTAAATAGAAGCCATCTTCACAGGCTCAATACTCATGAGTCCAATGTTGATCAGAAAACCATTTTTAGAAATAAAAAAGTTAAATCCAAGGTATATTGAATGGAAAGACACAAATCAGAATAATTTCTAGGTGCCATGAAAAGAGAGAATAGGTTTTATGTCTGAGGTGATGAAAACAAACTACAAAGTATGGACATGTTAAAGCTACATGGGACAAAATGATGAGAGAAGTACGTGAAGGAAGAGTATTTGCATCAAAGACACAGGTAAAAATCACAAACATTTCTAAGTGTCTACCATCCTGCATAATTTTGAAGACTATACTTTTGTTAATTCTCTCAATCCCAACATAACTATATGAATTTGACATTATTGTAATCTACAACTGTCTTAGTGTGAAGAGTCATCATGACCAAAGCAACTCATAAAAAGAACAGAAGCTTGTGTACAGTCTCAGAGGCTTAGTCTATTATCATCATGGCGGGGAACATGGTAGCACACAGGCAAATATGGCGCTAGACAAGTAGCTGAAAGTTCTCCATTCTGGTCAACAGGTAGCAGGAAGAAAAGGGAAGACTGACCTGGCTTGGACTTCTGAAATATGTTTATTTATTTTATTTTTTGAAAATTTTTTTTTACAATTTATTCATTTTATATCCTGATTGTGTCCCCTCCCTCATCTCCTTCTGTCCTTCCCACCCTCCCACTTCCGCACTATCCTCTTCCCCTAGTCCACTGAAAGGGAGTGTTCTCCTCTCCTCCCATCTGACTTTAGCTTATCAAGGATTCAGGACTGCCTGAATCCTCTTTTGCTGTAGCCTGGCAAGGCTGAATCGCCAGGAGAAAGTGATCAAGAGCAGGCAATTGAGTTCATGACAGAGGCAGTCCTCGTTCCCCTTACTTGGGAACCCACATGGATTACAACATTAAAATCTACAGACCTAAAGAAGCTAAACAACAAGGACCTGAGGGAGCGTGCTTAAATCTCATTCAGAATAGCAAACAGGATAGACACCAGAAGTGGTGAGAGAGAGGGAACAGGATGGGAGCCTACCATATAGGTCCTCTGAAAGGTTCCACCCAAAAGGGGATTGAAGCACTTACAGCACTCAGCACTTTGGCTGAGACTTACAGCCAAACTTTGGTCAGAGCACAGGATGTCTTAAAAAAAAGGGGGGGGGTATAGAAGGACCAGGAGGGTACAGGAGCTCCACAAGGAGACCAACAAAGCTAAAAAATCTGAGCCCAGGTTACCCTGTGGAGACTGATGCACCAACCAAGGCCCATGCATGGAGAGGATGTAGGCCCTCTGCTCAGATGTAGCCCAGAGGCAACTTGATCTCCAACTTTTGAAATCTTAAAACCCACCCACAGTGACTCTCTTCCTCCAACACGGCCACACTACCTAATTCTAATCCTTTCAAATAGTTCCATTGCCTGGTGACTAAGCATTCAAATATATGAGCCTTTTGGGGCCATTCTTATTCAAACTACCGCACCTACTCTCAAGTAAAGGGTTTATATTGAGGATTTGCACAAAGAAAGCCAGTTAGTAAATCAGTTACTTGTAACTGTGACCAAATATTTGGCGTGAAGCAACTTAAGAGAGGAAGTACTTATTTTGCCGCACAGTTTGAGGGTACAGTCCATCATTAGGCAGAAGACAGGAAAACCTCCTGTGCGGTGGCAGGAGGGTTTGGTTGGGACTACACTTGCATACATCTTGGCAACCTAGGAAGAAGAACATGGAAAGGAAGTAGAGGGGGGCTATAAAACCTAATGCCCCTTCCCCACAGTTTCTGCTTTCTCCCACGAGGCTACCTCTGCTAAATGTTCCACAGTCTTCCAAAACAGTGTCTGCAACTGGGGATCAAGTTCACATTCAATCTACAACATTCTTCTCCTGGTCCCTGTAGGCTTATGACCGTCTCATGATGCAAAAAGCACCCATTCCAACCTAAAAACTCTCCATTGGTTTGTTTGTTTGTTTTAACAGTCTCAGCACTGTTTAAAAGTCCAGAGTGCCTTCTGAGACTCAAGGCAATCACTTAATGGTGAGACCTTGCAAAACAGAAAAATAATAAGTTACTTCCAAACTACAGTAGCACAAAATAAACATTTACATTCCAAAAGGAAGGGATGAGAGGACAAGGAAGAAAGACTGGGCCAATGCAAGACTGAAACCCAGCAAGGAAAGCAGCAAACCTTTTTATGACTAGCATTTGCAACCCATGAGAGGTTCAGCGAGCTCTAATGACTTTCCACAGCCTTTTCCTATGACCCTGTAACTCTTGTATTTTGCATGTCTGCAAAATCACTGAACAACACTGTCAAGTTCTGCTGCCAATTCAATATGTAGTGCAGCCCCCTTCTCCCACAACTCTAGCCTTTGTGCACCTCAGTGGCTTAATCTGAAAGAACACTTTTCTAAGTGGTTGTTTTAAGAAGGAACTTTTTCAGTGGCATTCTTAGGCTCTTCTCTCTCAAATGAACTTGTATTTTCACAAGTTGGAACCTTTAGTGGGTAAGGTCTTTCTTTCAGGCATGTTTCTTATTTTCCCAATGCAGAACAGTAGTTTTTTTTCTTCAATGGTACTGACATCTTTGGGAATTATAGTTGCTTGCTCTGTACCTTAAGCTTTCTCATGGTTCTCTCCTTGTTGAACTGCACAAATTTTTTGGTGCCTTTTCTCTTTGTTGAACTAAGAGCAATAAGCAGTAACCATGCCACAACCTAGGTGTTCCTTTTTTTGAAGGTACCTTTGCTAAACAAGTAATTTCATTAATTATTAATTTGGCCTCTTTCAAAAATTTCAGCTCTTGTCAGAATGCAGCTAGACTCTTTGCCAGAATGTAATGTGGATACCCCTCTAGCTTAGTTGCGCACAGAATCCTGATTTCCCATGGAAACTTCACAAGCACAGCCTTCACAATCTGCTTTTCTCTTTCTGCTCTTCTATATTATCACCCTATAATTTCTGCTTCTAGAATTCAGAGCTTCTGTAGCCCATGGCTCCAAACTCTTCCACATTCTTCCTACAAACCAATTTCAAAGGCCTATGAACCACATGGCCAGTTTTATTACAGCAACAACTGTGTCCAAATACCTGACAAGAAAAACCTTTAAGGAAGAAGGGCTTATTTTAGCTCACAGTTTAAGGATGTCAGTCATCATGGAATAGGTAGGTGTGTGCAACTGGGACTCCTCATATATTGACAGAACTGGAAACAGAGAATACAGAAAGTGAAGTAAGGCTATGAAAACCCAGGGCCTACCCAGAGAGGCACTACCTTCTAAAGGTTCCATTACCTTCCAAACATGTGTTACCAGGTAGAGTCAAGAGCTAAAACACTGTTTCTGCGGTGAGGGTGGGGGAACTTCCTATTCAAACCACAACAGATACCTTAAGGGTGATTCCATTCTTGGAGGAGGCCACTTCAGTGTTTTGAAAACCTGCTCAGGTTTGATGACATAGCACTGGATTCCTTGGGAGTCTCTGCTGCTTGCTGTAGGTTACTGTGTAACCACTACATGGTCCAATAGAGTAGAAGCCATGAAGAAATGAGAATGAGCTAAGGGCCTGAGAAATGGCCCATATGAGATCTGACATCTAACTGGGTTGTCCTGGGAGAAATAACTGTGATAACTTTACTAAAAGAGGTGTGAGCATGGCTGTGTATATGAATTTCTGTGTAAGGGATTATTTTTTAAATTCCTCTTTGCTTTTGTTCATGTTCAGCTGTAACTCCTCCACGTCCAGTGTCTCCTAGCTAATTTGTATGTGGCATAGTACAGTAGAGTTCAACTTCAGAAACATCTACCTGTTTCATGAGTTTGTATCACTAAGGGCTCTTCCTTGGGAGATGTTCATTTCAAGAGCTGTAGAAAGGACAATACTATTAACATGGCTCACAAAATGACAACCTGAAAGAAAATGTATGCACAAACATAGCTCAAACAAGCAACAAACCAGGTAGCAGGAAGGAAGCATAAATGAAACCCACCAAAACATGCTAAGTAAGACACTGCACAAACATACAGGTGGTGGAAATACTAAGCTCTTTTGCCAGGATGCACCTAATGGTTTCAGTAAAACCATACCTCCATGAACCCCTATTTCTATCATTTGAAGACTACTTTGGAGAAAAGATGCTTAAAGAAGAGACTTAACAATCTGTCTTTGCAGGACATCTGTGTGGAGTGGACACAAGTGGGAGTAACACCTCCATAAGCTTTTTTGGTGATTATAAAAAGGCATTCAGTGGAGACATCAGATGTCACATGCTGAGATTCAGCAAGATGGAGCTGCTGTTTTGCCTTAATATCTCTGCAAAGTATGTTCAAAACCAAACACAGATGAGCAATTTGCTAAAAGATAAAGAGGTGTGAACGTGTGGGTATGCATGTGGATTTCTATGCCAAGGATTTCTTTTTAACTCTGTTTTGGATTTTGTTCATGTTCAGCTGTAACTTCCCCATGCTCAGTGTCTTTTAGTTAATCTGTACACAGCATAGTGCAGCTGAGTATAACTCCAGAAATATTTACTTAATATTTTGACCAGTGAAAATGAGACTACAAAAAATGATGTGGACCCAAGACAGAAGACACAGGATTGGTTTCTGGACCGCAATTCAGACTCACCTGCCTTCAAATCTTCTTGGCCTGACCACTTTCAAATAACTTTCTCCGCCTGCTTCAGCCTATATATCGTTTCCAAAATAGCATGAAAAAGTTTTCTCATTGTATTTCAAAACGAAAATCTTCCGTCTACATCTGGAAGTACTAAAATATGTGCTTTTCTACAGTATTTTTTTTTTTAAAACTAGGTATGGACAAGGTTCTGACCCTTATTATTGGAACTTAAATCCAGATGGGGTCTGGTAAGGTTCTAATCATTTGATGGTATTCTTTTGTGAAGACTTGTACATCTTTAGGGCAATTTCTACTTTAAAGAAGTTATCATTTGTGGGAGGTCCCTTATGAAGATTTTTAAATAGTTTGGGAGAATTTTCTCTTTCTTTGAAGATTTTTATAATTCAGCGCAAACATTTGCCAACTGAGATGGTCACACTTCCCCACTGTAAAACCTCCTCATCAAAAATAAATCAAATCTCTTTTTTAATGTATTTAGGCTGTAACTAAGCTGAAGGCCCCCCCCTTTTCCTTTTTTAATGTTGGAAACACTGAAAAGAACATACTTGTGTTTGAGTTGAAGTATCATTTTAAGTTGTGGAGGGTAACAACCAAAATCACTAAGTAGAGGATGCATATGTTAATACCGTCGAGAGGAAGATTAAAATAACAACGATCAAAGGGAAGGGTGGCTTGATGTGTGACATTTCTCTCTTGCAAGTTACTGTGTCTTTATGGAAGCCTTATTGTTGGCACACAAGTCTGAGGTTCAAAGGCAGATTCTATCAATAAAAGGCTTAGTGAGAGGCTAAAGTCAGTCTAATTTAAAAGGTAACAGATCTATAGATGAGTTAATAACAGCCAACAGCATCCCATGCTTTTTCAGCCCACAGCTGACAAATTCCTTCTTTCTTCCTCAAGTCTGAGATCGCTTGATGTCTCACAGTCTGCGTGAAGGCAGCCATCAGGCCAGCTCAGCCCCAGAGCAGCTCGGTTGCCACACCCTTGGCTCTCTGGTAAATGACCTCTCTTAATTCTTTGCATTTGCATCATTCCAAGGGCATCTGCCTCTGGTGACCCTCGGTACTTCTCTCATGATTTTAAAAATAATTGGGGGATTTGTTCATTTTTTTGTTGTTGTAACAAAAATATCTGTCAACAGATAATTTATGAAGTGCATAAGTTTCTTTGGCTTACAGATCTGGAGACTGAGAAGTCCAGGGGCATGACACTGGAGCCCGGCAAAACAGAATGTTGCCATGTAGCAGACAGCATCACTATGAGAGCCCAAACAACCTGCAGGCTGTCAGGGCATCTGGGAGCCCTATTTTCAACGAGCTATTAAATTCTAATTACCTCCCAAATGTGTCATCCTGGAATGCCATCATTCTATAAATCTGAGGGTTAATTTTCTAACACTGAACTTGGGGAACACAGACAAACCGGAGAAGGACTCTGGTTATGAGTATTACAAGGACCTGGAGTCCGCTCAGCACGCAGATAGGTTGAATAAAGGCCTTTTATGTGTCAGGTACACCAGCTACCAGCCGAGGGAAGACAACAGTGTTGTCCATCCTAGGTCATCTGCCAGCAAATGGGTGGACATCTCTAGCCTGCATCTCTACTGTTGTTATCCTTAACTGGTTGCAGCTGCAGCTGTGAAGGACAATCTGAGCAGGGGCAGACACTTCTCTAGCAGGAAGCATTTTCAGCCAGGGCTTGGAGGACCAGGAATCTCTCTATTTTCTACCTGGAGAGAGGGAGCAGAGTTAAAACAGGCAATGATTATAAGTGAAGGTTGGGAGGCAGAGAGGAATGTGGCAGCCTTCCTTCCTTCCTTTGGGGATATGTGTGTTCTATGCTCTGATCACAGACATCTTGGCATCACCAACATCTCTTCTGGCTAGCAGTGACCTTGACCACGCCACGGATGCTGGAGGTCCCTTCTCCCGTGCCTTATTCTTGATACCTGAAATCATCTTCTGGTCGAGTAACCTGTCATAGGTTCTGCTTTGGAAGGAAATGCTAAACAGTGACAACATAAAAGCTATTCAATGCAGAAAAAGGAATATATACTATGTAAAATAACAGCCAGGTAATTAATGAAGCTGTAGAGGAGATGGTGGTGTGGACGATGGCTGACTGTAGTTTATATGGAGTAGTCAGGAGAAACCCTATGCTCACAGTGACATTTGAACCCCAATTGGAAAGACGTGATTGACTTGTTCCCGTATGAAAAGTCCTTGGGAAATGGCCTAGCAGTGCAGTTTCAGAGGCAGCTCCTGCTTGGCTCTCTCTGCAAGAGTGAGACCCACAGAGAGGAGAGAAGGACAACTAGGTTGCAACATGAAGCCTGGTCATTTCAGGGCCTTTGAGGCAGGAGTCAAGACTCAGGAGCACCCCCTACAGAGGCTGGGCAAGTCAAGCTTAATTTCCTCTCAACTTTTATGTTGCAGAAAGTGGACTCTAGGGTTATCATAGCACTTTCTTTTTAAAATTTGTGAGGTGTTCAGGTCGGCATTGCGGGGAAAGGCTGATTTTAGAAACCTTATTCCCTGATACATAATGATTTCCAAGCCCCTCGACTGTGTGTCTAAGAAAGGCCACTAGATGGAAGAGCAGAGTCCTCTTACCATCTGTGCACTTCGGAGCATGGGCATCTGTGATGATGTTGGACAAGGGTCTCTGTGGAAGGAGATGGCTGTGTCCAGGTATATGCTGTTCTGGAGATGTCAGTTGAGCCCCACCTTTGCCTGCTTTCCATCTGAGGATCATCAGAGCATGGGTGTGTTCTAGGATTCTCTTCCCATAGGCTGATTGTTCTTACTTAGAATTTGCACTTCAGTTTATGTGGTGGTTTCAAAAGAAATGAGACCATAGGCTCATAGATTTGAAGGCTTGGTCACCAGGGAATGGCACTATTAGGTGTAGCTCTGTTCGAGGAAGTATGTCACTAAAGGTGTGGATTTGAGGTTTCAAATGCTCAACCAAGACCCAGTCTCTCTGTCTCTCTCTGTCTCCCACTGTGCTCCTCTCTCTCTCTCTCTTCTGCTGTCTGCCCATCCAGATGTCAAACTCTCAGCTCCTTCTTCAGCACCCTGTCTGCCTGTTTGCTGCCATGTTTCCCACCATGATGATATACTAAATCTATGAACCTGTAAGCCAGCCCTGACTTAATAGTTTCTTTTATAAGAGTTTCCATGGTCATGGTGTCTCTTCATAGCAATAGTAACCCCTAAAATTGACCCAAACAGTGTACACTCTCACCCAGGGCTGGATTGCTGCTCTGTCTGTTATGACCTTATGTACAATTAATATTGAGAACCTCTTTTTCTTTTGTCCCCCTCTTTTTCTTTCTTCCTAGATATCCGCTAGTCTTCCCTAAATAAACTGTGCAAAGTTTGCCAGGATGATCGCCACCCCTTTGCTTTCCTTAAGAGTTTATTATGGTAGAACAGCACATTAAAGTGCGTATTTCAATAAAATTTTAATTAATAAGATAATTCTAACAAATTATCTATTTAAATATTCAGTTTTGCATGATTTTTTTTTGGAAAGAGTTGTGTATTCATAAAGCACCCAGGCTTTGAGGAATCCAAAGGTTTCTAAGTTGCTTTAGTATTCTTAAAAACTAAAGAGCTACAACAAAAGATGAGTGACTTTTCAAAGTAGGATGTACCTTCTCATTTTGTTTCATCTGTTCTTAAAGTACAAATTTGTTGGTCCTCCTCCTAAGAGTTCAGCCGGTGGGTGAGGAGAGGGGGTCCAGTCAGAAGGGGCGAGAGGCATGGATGTTGAGTGAATGCAATCCTAGGGCGAACGGATGCAGACTCGTTCGTTCCCAGAAGACAGAACATGGGGTATAGCTTTGGGCGACCAGTCAGGTTTCTCCACATCATCTCCCGGCCTGCCATTGGTTGTTGTTTTCTGGGCATGCTCCCCAACGTCAGGCCGCTGCACCCTCCGCAAGTAATGTCAGCGGATGTCAGCCCAGGCCATGAGCCTCAATGGTCCCTTGTTGGAAATATCCACACAAATAAGAATAATGAGCCTAAAAAGCGGATTTGCAAAGTTCACCCATTGCTGGGAAACCATCCCTTTCATATTTCAGAACAGCCTTGAATCTTCTCTTTAATTTGGTCAAGTTTGGGAAAAGCTATCTTGACCACTTTGCAGGTGTTCAGAACTTTTAGACTTAACGAAGTTGATGTTTCTAATTCCTGCTTGAGTTTTTTCTGTCCATGGATCTGCCCTGCAGCTCTGTTGCATATACTCTGTCGCTCTTTTTCCTGCCTTTGCATTTGACTTGTTACTTCATTTATGCCTGTCAACCTGTCATGGCTTCTGCCTAATGTGCACAATAGCATTGGCATCACACTTCCTGTTTTTTGGACACTCTTCCTACATTTATAAGCACCATGCTTATTAATACTAGGTTTGGATTTCTATTGAGAAATCTGAGATATAATTTTTATAGCATAAAAATCATACAGAATGAAACTCAGAGTTGTAAAGTATATAACTGTGTAGTGTATTTTAATGTATACAGTAGTAGGTTTCAGTGGTTTCTCAAATACTGTATAGCCACTAATGCTAGCCAGAATGTTTCTATCAACTTGAAAGGAAATCCCTACCCCATTACCCATCTTTTTCCATATCCCCACCATGGCAGTTATGAATTTGCTTTCTGTCTTTGAATATTTCAAAAGAATGGAATCCTATAGAAAGGGATTTCCATTAGGATTGTTGCACTTGGTGTTCATTTAAAATCACAGTCCTTTATTTATTATTATTATCACACACATACATGTGTGTGTGCCTGTGTATGCACATGGGCTCCTGTGCCACAGCACAGGTGTGGAAGTCAGAGACAGCTCTCAATTGCCAGTTTTCTCCTTCCACCATGTAGGTCAGGAGATTTAACTCAGAAGTCTGACATCAAGCACCTTCATCCTCTGAGCCATCTCACTGGCCCTTAGTATAACATTTTAAAAGGTACAATAATTTGAGTTCTTTGGGAATTTCGCGCGCGCGCGCGCACACACACACACACACACACACACACACACACACACACACAATGTATTTTGCTCATGTGCACCTCTGCTCCTAACTCCTCCAGACAGCATGACATGTTGGAGCCTGTGATGTTACTCTTCAGTCTGGGTAAACTTGAGGATGGCTCTGCAGCGTTCATGGCAAGGATGTGTCACATTTGTTTATAAGTTGGCTGGCATCTGTGAGGTTTCCTCTTTTGGGCTGTTACTTATTATGCTGCAGTGAGCACTTGTGTATGAATTTTGGTACAAACATGCACTTCCACTTCTCTTGCAAATGTATCTAGGACTGAAGTTGCCAAGTGACGTGGGAAGTCCACATTTACTAGCCGGAGGGACAGCCAGTCTCACTTTGGTTGTGGCTTACTTTCCCAGTGTGTACTGATACTGACACCTTTCTGGGTGGTTTTTATCCTTTGTCTTTGAAGAACAGTAGATTGAAATTCTTTGTCTTATTTCTGGGTTATTCGTATTTTAATTGATGAACTGTAAGAATTTGGGGATAGTGTGTGCATAAGACCTTCAACAGAGGTACGCTTTTTAAATGTTTTCTCTCATTCTGTGGTTACACATTCATGTCTGTGGTATGAAGATAAGATGTCTGTGATAACACATCTTAACACAAGCATTTTTAATTTAAATACAATGCTATATACTGTTTTCAGTTTTGTTTTGGTGTTATAACTGAGAAATTTCAACAATGAGATCATGAAGCTTTACAGTCAGGTCTCTTGTAAGCATTTTGTATGTTTATTTTATGAATTACTACTTGTGTTTTCTCTGTCATATGAATCTCCTGTAAGCATTTTGTATGTTGAGGCTTTTTTTAAATGAATTACTGCTTGGGTTTTGTATGTCGTGTGGAATAGAGGTTCATATTCATTCCTTAGCAGACAGACTTCCAGTTATTGGAGGATTATTTGTTGAAAGATGATTCTCTCCCTTTGGAACTGTCTTGACTCCACTGTTGATAATTAAATAACCAGTTTCTGGAGTTTCAGTTCGGTTCCATTGATCTCTATGTATGTGCAAATTCCAGAGCCATATTGTTTTGATTATTATAGATTTTATGTGAATTTTAAAATCGGAAAATGACAACCCTCTAACTTTTCTCATTATTTTAAAGGACACACTAGCTGTTCTTGCAGTTTTCCTGTGAGATTTTGAATCAGAGTTTCCATTTCTGTATAAAGGGTAGGTGGAATTTTCATAGGCATTGTCCCACATCAGTGGAGTAGTTTGGAGGAATATTATAACCCTGGCAATGTCAAGCTTATTAGTCTGTGAGTACAGATGTCTTTTGTCTACACTTTCTGTTTCAATGTTATTTTATACTTTCAGTATATATATATATGTATCTTGTACTTATATGTATTAATTTACCTGAAAATATTTTTAAAATTATTATTGTAGTAAGCCTGGTGGTAGTGACCCAGGCCTTTAATCCCAGAACTTGGGAGGCCGAAGCAAGCAAAGGCAAGCAGATAGATCTTTGAGTTTGAGGCCAACCTCAAACTCAGCTACAGATAAAAAAGGAGGAACAATAAAAAAGGAGGAAATCATGAAATTTGCAGGCAAATGGTGGGATCTAGAACAGCCAAGAACAGCCAAGGCTACACAGAGAAACCTTGTCTTGAAAAACCAACACACACACACACACACACACACACACAGTATTGCATGGTATTATTTTGTTTTCTAATTACTCACTAGCAATATATAAAAATTTAACTAATTTTTATATATTTATCTTGTTGTGTTGGTATAATGTTCTTGTGGAATGCATACAATTTATCCTTGTTCATTCAAATGCTGATTTCTCTACCCCACTCTCTGGTTTTAATGCAGACATTGCATTATGATGTTTATCCTAAGCATCACCTGTCTCAAGTTGTGTAAACATGCCACCATTTGTTCTCTGTATTGTCAATAAAACAACCAGCCACTCTCTTGATTATCTATTTAGGTGTATAGATTTCATTATGTTTATTATATCTTATAGGTCTATATAAGTGAGTATATACCGTGTTTGTCTTTCTTCTTCTGGGACATTTCACTCAGAATGATCTTTTCTAGATCCCACCATTTGCCTGCAAATTTCATGATTTCCTCCTTTTTTATTGCTGAGTAGTATTCCATTGTGTAAAAATACCACAATTTCTGTACCCATTCCTCCATTGATGGACATTTGGGTTGTTTCCAGGTTCTGGCTATTACAAATAAAGCTGCTATAAACATGGTTGAGCAAGTATCCCTTTTGTGTACTTGAGCAAAGTTTGGGTATATATCTAGCAGTGGTAAAGCTGGGTCTTGAGGAAGCACTATTCCTAATTGTCTTAGAAAACGCCAGATAGATTTCCAGAGTGGTTATACCATCAATCCTCGTTTAGAAAGACAGATGGGATGTACATTGAACGTATGACAGGAGTCTACTGAGCGCATCTGAAAGACTCTAACTAGCAGTGTTTTCAAAGCAGATACAAAGACTCATAACCAAACCTTCGGCAGAGTGCAGGGAATCATATGAAAGAAGGGGAGTTAGTATGATGGGGAAAGGATAGGAACTCCACAAGGACCAAATATATCTGGGCACAGGGTCTTTTCTGAGACTGACATTCAACCAAGGACCATGTATGGATATAACCTAGAACCTCTGCTCAGATGTAGCCTGTGGTAGCTCAGTAACCAATTGGTTTCTCATAGTGAGGGAAACAAGGACTATTTCTAACAGGAACTCAATGACTGGCTCTTTGACCTCCTCACCCCCCAAGGGAGGAGCAGTCCTGTTAGGCCACAGAGGAGGGCTTCACAGCCAGTCCTGAAGATATCTGACAAAACAGGATAGGATGAATGGGGAGGAGGTCCCCCCTATCAGTGGACTTGGAAAGGGGCAGGGTGGAGATGAGGGAGGGAGAGTGGGATTGGGAGGGAATGAGGGAGCAGGACACGGCTGGGATACAGAGTTAATAAAATGTAACTGATAAGAAAAAAAAATAAAAAAAAAATAAATAAACCAACCAGCCAATACTGAGCAACGGAGAAAATAGGGTGGGACATCCTAGTCCAGAGGGCAGGAGAAAGAAATGAGTGGGAGGATTGGGAGTGGAGAGATCGGCAGGAGAGGACCTGGAACCACCAGGAGAGATGAACTGACCTAAGTATGACTAAAAGCAAGTATACTGTGGGAAATCTGAGTGGGAGGAAACTATGTGAGCTTGGAGGTTTAGGATGGAGTAACTATTGTCCAGCATTGTGCTCCAGGTTAATTAAATAAATCCTAGTCTCTGTATGGTGATTTGGGCATATAACTGGTTTATAAATAACCACTGTTTAAATAAAAGATAAATCAATAGTAAATATCAATATTTAACAACATTGTAGCTTACAAATTTCCTGAAATTATTAGCTACTTAGTAGGTTTTTATGGATTCTTCAGGGTTTTTTTTTTCTATATATAGTAAATTGAGATGATTTTTTGTTTTTTTATTTTTTCCCATTTTTAAAAATTTATTATTTTTATTTATTACAATTTATTCACTTTGTATCCCAGCTGTAGCCACCTCCCTCATCCCCTCCTAATCCCACCCTCCCTCCTTCTTTTCCTCCCATGCCCATCTTCTAGTCCACTGGTAGGGGAGGTCCTTCTTCCCTTTCATCTGAGCCTAGCTTGAATAGGTCTCAACAGGACTGGCTGCACTGTCTTCCTCTGTGGCCTGCTAAAACTTCCCCCACCTCAGAGCTAGCCACTGAGTTCTTCTCAGAGACAGCCCCTGTTCCCCTTACTATGGAACTGACTTGGAGAATGAGCTGCCATGGACTACATCTGTGCAGGGGTTCTAGGTTATCTCCATGAATTGTCCTTGGTTGGAGTATCAGTCTCAGAAAAGACCCCTGTGCCCAGACTTTTTGGTTCTGTCTTCTTGTGGAGCGCCTGTCCCTTCCAGATCTTTCTATCTCCCCCTTATTTCATAAGATTCCCTGCACTCTGCCCAAAGTTTGGGAAATGATTTCTAAACTAATTGTCTAATTAGGTTGAACATACTGATAGAAGTTTTTGAGAGTGGGTATGTTTGCTCTTTTTTTTTTTTCCATCTTACAGAAAGGCTTTCCCCATTAATTATTGCACTGTGAGTTTTGAAATGCTGTTTATTGGATAGTAGGAGTTTTCTTTAATTTCTAATTACTATATTGAGTTTTGGATTTTTCCAAATGTTTATTGCTTTGATTAATCAGGATGGTTATCTTCCTTCTTCTAAAACCAAAATAGGGTGTTATATCAATCAATTTTTGTATGTTAAACTAATTATCATTGTTATGAAATACATGCAACTTAGTCATGGTGAATTATCATTTTTGAGCTTGCTAGAATTTTGTTGAATATTATTTGCACATACATTTACAAGCAATATTTTTTTTTTACTAATCATCTATTTTTAATAAAAGGAAATAAGAAAGAAGAAATATGAATCCCATCTATTTGGCTACACTTTTTCTACCCAGTACTACAGTGTCTGAGTACCAATTTATGTACTTCATTGTGGTTAAAACCTCTGACAATTCAACATTACTGTCTATACCAGTCTGCTCTCCCTGACTGAAGCCTTCCTGTAGTCATCCTCTATAGACTGAGAAATAGTTCCAAAATGTAATGTGGGTCTTTGCACTCCTGAACTTTAAGCATTGATGGCTTTCCAACAATCTTAACACAAGTCCACTTGATATGTAAACATATCCATGATAAATGTATCTGTCCTATTCTACCTGGTTCATTTTCCTACATATAATGAAGTACATCTACTCACATAAAACTCTGAGATTCTATCCCATTGAAGAATTTCAGTACCAGCAGTAAGACTCATCTTCTTTAGCTATGGCTACATGTTTGGGTGGCTTTCCTCTGTCACTTCAGATGATATGTCTCTTCTTACTTCATTACTTGAAGACACCATTTACCCTAGTGGATCTTGCTAAAATTATAGCTTTATCGCACTTGTCAATTCTTTAGAACAGTGGTTCTCAACCTTCCTAAGAACACTGTGACTTTTTTTTTTTTAAATTACACTTTATTCACTTTGTATCCCCCCATAAGCTCTCCCTCCTCCCCTCCCGGTCCCATCCTCCCTTCCCCTTCTTTATGAATGCCCCTCCCCAAGTCCACTGATAGGGGAGGTCCTCCTCTCCTTCCTTCTGATCTTAGTCTATCAGATCACATCAGGAGTGGCTGCATTGTCATCTTCTGTGCCCTGGTAAGGCTGCTCTCCCCTCAGGGGGAGGCGATCAAAGTGGAATCCTATGTAAGAAGTGGGAAATAGTAAGATCTGGAGGGGACAGGAACCCCACAAGGAGAGCAAAAGAACCAGCAAATTTGAACACAGGGGTCTTCCCAGAGACTCATACTCCAACCAAGTGCCAGGCATGGAGAGAACCTAGAACCCCTGCACATATATAGTTCATGGCAGTTTAGTGTACAAGCAATATTTTAGTGTACAAGCAATATCTGTGCTTTTGATATTTGGAATTTCACAGAATGGGTAAAAACACCTTACTTTTAAAAAACATACTTTGGAAATTTTTATTAAACAGCAATGTCAATTTTTAAAATATTTCCTAGAATTTTCCATGGAAGCCATCTTATCTTGGACATATCTTTATATAAACTCAACAACTTTAAATATTTTTCAAAGAAAATTTTAAATCATTATTTTTTTAAGAATTTCATATGTGAATGCTGTATTAACATCATTTTTTATCTCCACCCTTCCCTTTCAACCTTCCTATTTCTCCCCCCCTTTCAACTTTATGACCTCTAATTTTCATTAACTATATGTATAGCCACAAATATGTACAGATAAATACAAGGTATTGAGTTCACATGTGTATGTGTTTAGGAGATGACCACTAGGGGACCCTTCATTTGAGAGACTTAATCTCTCAGCATCTCTTCATCTAGAGGTGGGGCCTGGGAAGGTTTCCCCTGTCCCTGCTGTGACATCTTGCTGCACATCTTGTTTAGGCAGCCATATTGTTGGGTGTTTTCTGGCTGTTGAATAGAGTTAGTTGTTTTATAGTGCTTTTCAAGTCTTCCATTCACTTTGTTTTCTTTTATCTGATTATTTATACCCATTGTTGATAATGTCTTGCAACCTCCAACTAATATTTTTAAATTGTCATAATTTCTGATTCTGTCATTTTGTTTCATATGTTTGACTGCTCTGTGGCTAGGTGCATTATGTTATAATGGTTTTATCTATCTTCTTGATAGAGTAATGCTTTTCTCATCATAAAAACTATTTCTTTGTCTCTAGTAAGTTCTGTCTTAGGTTCTGTTTTGTCTGATAGTATAATCACTTCAGCTTTCTTTGGACTGTATTTACTTGAAATGTCTTTTTCTGTCCTTTGACTTTCACTCTGTTTTGTTGTTGAATCTAAACGAATTGATTGTAGATGCTTACTCCCGTTCAGTGGAGTGCTCTGTCCATTTACATTTATATAAATTATATACCATAGCCATTAATAATAGAGAATTCAGTTCTTTTATTTTACTTTCTTTTTATATGTTTTATATTTTTTAACTCATGTAGGGTCTAGCTTTACACAAAAGGGGTGTTTTAAGAGTTCTCTGCAATGGTAGCTTTGTCAGTTTTCTTTTTATTTATATAAGCTTTGTTACACATTTTATAAGTATATTACACCTCTTGAGGGGGGGGGGGACAGCCTTGCCAGGCCACAGAGTTGGACAATGCAGCCAGTCCCGATAAGACCTGATAAGCTAGGGTCAGATGGAAGGGGAGGAAGGCCTTTCCTATCAGTGGACTTAGAGAGGGGAATGGGAGGTGATGAGGAGGGAGCGTATGATTGGGAGGGAATGAAGGAGGGGGCTACAACTGGGATATAAAGTGAATAAGCTGTAATTAATATAAAAATAAAAATGTAATTAAAAAGAATAGTACAATATCATAACTAATTATTATAGTCCTCTATCAGCATATAACATTTTAAATTATGCCTTTCATAGAATTCTTTTTTCTAAATAATATCAATATACTTCCTCTTACCACACATACACGAATTTAAATCATATATGTATCGGTTCAAGCATATGCAAATTTAAAATTTCACCTCAGCCACTTTGTCTCAAATATTTCTCTTCATAAGTAAGTATCATGTTGTATGAAGTCAGACTCTGTTACCCCACTGTGAGGATTTCTGGGTTAACTTGAGTATATCTAGTTCACACCTGACTCTGGGAAACATTAATACTCTTGGTATTTATTTTGCTTACATTTAAGCTTCATTTTCATCAGATGACATCTGGAGTTTCTGACTCAGGTACAAATATGTTCTACCTTTTCTGTAATATTTTCAATGTTCCAGTTTTTCATTGTATGCTCATTTGCATAGCCTGCTTTTACATTCCAGCTTGGCAATTATTTCTAGCTGTATTTGTTTTCATACATTTTCAAATGCTCTGGTAAAATAGCTCCTAAGAATGGTCTCCAGTTATTTTTAAGTTTATAACTTAGTGACATTAAGTACAGTCACAATATTGTGAAGTCATCACCATTAATCTTACTGGTTTTCTCCATCCTGAAGAGGCTCGTGTACCTATGAAGCAGTAATTCCCCATCCTCTCCTCCCCCACTCCATCTGCTGGTAACATCTGTTCTACTTTATGACTATGACTTTGTTTATTTCAGATACTAACATGAACAGAATCCTACAGCATTTGTCTCTTTGTGTCTGCATTATTTCATTTGGCATCACTTTTTAGAATTTAGTCATTTTCAGTATGTATCTGAATGTTTACTTTTAAGTTTGAATAATATTACAATGTAATGTCATATCATCTGTTGTTTATTCCTGTGCTGATGGGCACTTGAGCCCATAGCATTGTTATGGATATTGTTACCCAAGTATCTCTTTGAGTCCTCACTTTGAATTCTTAAGGGGCTATGCTTAGAAGCAGAGTTTCTGTATCAAATGGTAACAGCGTGTTTGCTTTTTTGTGTGTGATGCCCTCACTGGTTCCCCACAATGACTGTACTATTTTTCACGTCCATCAGCAGCGCATAGGACTATTACTTTCTGTACACTTCCACCAATGCTTGTTATTTTCTGGGTCTTATCTTTGCAAGTGTTAATGAAAATCACAGTAAAACTACATGGCCTGATCGACTCTTTCTTAATGGCTAGTGCTGTTGATCCTCTTTCCGTATGTTTCCTGGACAGATGTCTGTCCACTTTAGTAAAATACTGATTTATCTCTTTGCCCTTGTTAGTACTGGGTTATCTGTCTTTCTTTTGCCATGCTGTAGTTCTTTATGTATTCTCAATATTAATGCCATGGAAGAGATGTTATTTGTAAATGCATTATTCCATCCTGCGGGTTGTCTTTTCTACTTATTCAATAGTGCACTTTGACGCACAGAAGTTTTACATTTTGATATAGTCAAATTCATGTATTTATAGTTTGTGTTTTTGGTGTCATACCTAATAAATCTTTGAAAATCTCATGTCTGAAGCTTTTACATTTTCTTCAAGGATTTCTATAGCTCCAGCCTTATATTTAGGACATTAATCCAGTTTGAGTTAATATTCAAATAATGTGTTGAGTAAACAAACAACCATCCCCTCCATTTTTGTTTCTTTCTTTTTTATACACTGCAAGTGGTTTTCTTAGCTCTATTTGTTGAGCTAAGAAATGGATTGTCCATTACCCATTGAATTCTCTTGGTTCTGTTGACCAAAACAAATAAGTCATATGTGTAGGAATTTATTTCTGGGTTCTTTATTTTTTCATAGAGCCATATACCTTTCTTTATAGTGTTACAGTGTTTTTGATTATTACAGATGTGAGATGAATATTAAAATGAAGAAACATGAGTCCTCAAACTATGTTTTTTTTCTTTGTCTCAAGGTTGTTTTGACTATTTGTGATCTCTTGAGATTCAATATGGATTTAAGGATGAGTTATTCCTTTTCTTCAAAAAAAATCCTATTGGGTTTTTGATAATAATTGTACTGAAATGTGGTTTTCTGGGTATTATTGTTATCTTCACAATCCCAAACTTCTAGACCACAGAAAAGGCATTGCTCCATTTATTTATATTTTAATTAATGAGTAATATAACTAATAATACAATTTGTTTTAGCAAGGTTTTGCAGTAGTCAGTGTAGTCTTCCACTTCATTAGTTCCTAAATTTTTATTATTTACAAATTTTTTTCTTTGATGAATGCAAACAGAGAAATAGAGTCATATGTGCTGATTTTGTGTCTAGTGTTGGAAATAAACCCACAGCTCCTGCATTTCTACATGTCAAATGATGCCTGTATATACTCCATCATGTATGGCAGAGAAGTCAGACACACTAAATCTGTGCCTTTTTTATAGTGTGACATTTCTCTTAACAAGAGTGTCACTGTATAGTTGAACACTGCTGCATCTTCAGTAAAAACCAAACTGTTCCAAAGCTTTCTAACATAGAAGTCAGGAAACGTTCTCTATAAAAACAAGTACTTGAGGCTTTGCACAGTAAGCTTCGGTGGCCTACAGACCTTTAGTTACAGTAGCCTTCCTTTTCATTCCTAAAATAAGTCTAAAGGGTTCACCGGATATTACACTCCGAGGCTAAGGAGAGTCCTGTACTTAGCCCATTTTGAATATATACTTCACCTTTTTTGTTCATATTTTTTTAAAATAAAGAAGTGTTATTTCTAGATTGTTAAATAAATAACCTTTACAAACCCAATCCACAATTTTCACTTTTCCTTTTCTATGTGGCTTAGCTGTTTGACTCACTAAGCCCTGTAGCTATAATGGTCAGACAGTCCAAAGACAGAGAAATAACTGGTAGCCAGGACTTGCTGGGCTCAGGTTCCACGATGACATGATGATGGCTTCATGGAAGCAGTAATGGACTCCCGGGTGAAGGTTGGGGAGGAATTAGCTGCATAAACAGGCTGTTGAATCGGCTTGTTTTTCTCTAGTATAAAGAGTGTGAAGAGGAGGTTTTAATGTCCAGAGTGGCGTCTTTTGGCCAGCATCCACGAACATAACATGGAGCGTTGTCAACTGTAATATAAAATGTCCTAGAAAGCTTGCAATTTACGAGTTTAATGGCACACCTGAGGATTACTGGGGTTTTTCCATCCACTCACAGTGGCCAATGACTGATTTAGCAGAGGAAACAAGATGACTATTCCTGCTTTCTTCCTAGCATTTCCCCCATCTTGCTGGCTTCGGAGCGTTGGAGGCAGCAGGTGTAGGATCTGCATGTTGTTTTGGCTGTATTTTAGAATCGCACACAAAGGATGGAAAGGAAGCAAAGCTCTTAACGAGATATAAATACTTCATTATCTGCAAATGGGATTATTTTACAGATCTTGCACATTATTCATTGCTCATCTGTGTTTTAGTTCAACAATCTTTTAAAAAATGAAGGTACGAGAGCTTCTTAGCAGTGTAATTCCTCTCTGTTAGCACCATTGACCTGAGGACCAAGGACTATGGGGCAGCTGCTTGGACAATCAAGTTATGGATATAATTCACCTCTGAAATTACAACTATTAATGCATATTGATTATGAAATTTAATGTATAAGTTAACAGGCACCCATAATCATATTTATATATCACACATCAATCATATTCACCCCCTTCTACCCACTCTCCTGATCTACTTAATTTGTCTTTCCAATCCTTAATTTTGTTTGACAATTTTTATATATATTTTTATTTTTTTAATTATTATTAATTACAGTTTATTCACTTTGTATCCCCCCACCCATAAGGCCCTCCCTCCTCCCCTCCCCGTCCCACCCTTCCTCCCCCTTCTTCGCGCAATCCCCTCCCCAAGTCCACTGATAGGGGAGGTCCTTCTCTCCTTCCTTCTGATCTTAGTCTATCAGATCACATCAGGAATGGCTGCATTGTCATCTTAAAATCTATAAATGATAAAAATCATAAGCTTACTTTTCTTGAAGCAATTTTTACTAATACAAGTGCTACATACATGTAGCACTTGGTTGTGCCATTTCATTTAGGAGAAAGCAGCCCCTTCTACACAGTAAACTCATCAAAAAAAACTAACGTAAAAGTCATGTGGTAGTTGAGGATGAACAAAATGTCCTGACTGTAGAGCTTGTATTGCAAACTGTGTGATCCCAGTGGTGTTAATGTCATCTCTTTAAAATTGCCAGATAATACTGTGCCTTATTTTCTTATTTTAACTCTCCTCCATGCACACACACTTATGTATCTAGAAGCCATGAATGTTGTAGGAGTAGGTTTGTGTTTAAGGTGTGATTATTCACCAGTAACCACAGCAGAAGCTCAGACACTGTAGGAAAATAAGTCACTTTACTTCTTCCCTCATTCTGGGTACACCTCTAAAGCACCCCAGGGCATTGGATCTGAGATAAAAATGTAGAAAAATTCTTCCATGTGAATATTCTGAGACAAATACTGAGCAGACACAAAAAACACAACATTTAACGTACAACACTACAGAATCTTTTTTGCCTATGGATTTTATGGGTGTGCTGGTTGGTCCTTGTTCAACTTGACAGAAACCTAGATGCACTGGGAAAGGAGATCTTTCCCTTTATGAGAGTGGCCTGTAGACAGGTCTACAGGGTGTTTTCTTGATTTGTGATTGATGTGGGAGTTCGCAGCTCACTGTTGGCAGTTCTGATCCTGGGCTGGTGGTCCTGGGTTCTATAAGAAAGCAGGTTGAACAAGCTGTGGGGACCAAGCCAGTAGGCTGCATTTTCCTCCAAGGTCTCTGCTTCTATTCCTGCTCTAATTTCTCTTCATAATGGACTACAACTGAAGGCTAAAACAAATCTTTTCCTTCCCAGGTTGCTTTTATTCATAGTGTTTTATCACACCAAAAAAATCCCAACTAGGATAGTAGGTATCAGGATATGTATGTGTTACAACTTATATGCATGTGTCCTTCCAAAATTCACATGCCAGAACATACCACTCCATGTGAGGATGTTCAGAGGCTTGGCTTTTGGGAAGTAATTGGGCCTGTGGGACTCCTCCCTTATGGATGGGATTCATGTGCTTATTAGAGCATGCCTTGACTTCTGTTTCTTCTGTCATGTGAGTATCCTGCCTTTGTCCCTTTTGTCCTTTCTACCATGGGGAGCACAGCAAGGAGGCAGCATCCTGGAAACAGAAAGAAGCCCTTAGCCGACACTCAACCTGCTGGCACCTTGATGCCGGCCTTCCTGTGAGTAATGCTCCTTATAAAATGGCCCAGTGTGGAGCATTTCACTACAGTGGTAGATGCAGACCAAGACTAAGACTATAAGCAACGAGTGGTGTCAATGAAGCCTAAGGCCTGGGGACCTGCCGCTATGCTTCTGTGTGTAAACTCACACAATGTTCAGGGAGTTTATTTTGAAAACTCCCTTTTCCAAAGACCAACATTGCTTCAGAGTCCAACTCTTTCATGTCTTTGTGGGTGTTTCCTAATAAATAAAGAAGAGAGAGAGAGAGAAATATTTTAAAAGGAAATCCTACTCATAATTCATGGACAGTCTTAAGCTGGGCTTGGTGAGGCCAGTCTGTCCAGCTGCTTAGGTTCCTGAAGCAGAATGATCACAAAAGTTCAAGGCCAACCTTAGCAACTTAGGGAGAACTTAAAAGAAAAAAAAAGAAAGGACAGAAGGAAGGAAAGGAGAAAAAAAGGGGAAAGGGCTAAAGATATAGCTCAATAATAGCACAAGGCTCTGGATTCAGTTCCCAACACAGCAAACATGAAACAACATCAAACGAAGAAAGAAACAGACCTTCAGTATCATCTTTATTCCTGTCAACTCCCAGATTCTTGCTAAAAACTTTGAACATCTGCTCACCTCCCAGTATGTCTCCTGAAATAAGATTATGGAGACTGCCCCTCCTCCACCTCACTCGCCAAGTTATTTCCTTAAAATGTGTTCCTAGGATTCTACTTTCAGATTAGAATGTTATGGTTAGAAGCCGTGGAGCAAGACAGTGTATTCTATGTCCTGAATATGGCCAGATATTCATAGCTTGTTTGTATACTGGGGAATCCCTTCCAGTTTAGGGTCTTAAATAACCATTCTTTCCTGAGGACATTAAACAGTCTTAGAGAATTTCCACAACTGGGGCCTGTGGCAGTCCTCTCCAACAGACCCTGGTGCCATTTCAAGTCAGATAAAAAAATGTTCTGAGAAATTCACCATTCGGAGGGAGTGGAGCAGGAACTACAGCTGAGAAGAAAAGAATTTCATTTCTTTAAAAAAAAATCTTTGTATTTATTTATTTTAATGTGTATATGTTGTGCTTGTGTGTGTGTATGCTGTGCATGATCCATGTGTGGACGTGTGTATGTGTGTCTGTGTCTGTGTGTGTGTGCATGTTTGAGTGTGTGCAGGTGCCATTTCACACGTGTGCATGGAGAGATCTGAGGTTGGTGTCAGGGGTCTTCCTCAAATGTTCTCGACCTTATTCACTGAAGCAAGGTCCCTGAGTTGAACTCAGAGCCTGACAATGTGCCTAAGTAGCTTGCCATAGGGATCCTCCACCTCTGTCTCCTGAGCACTGGGATTATAGATGGACAGGGATGCCCATCAGGAATTTATGTGGTTTCTTGGCATCTGAACTCAGGTCTTCAAGCTTGTACAGCAAGTGCTTTAACCTGAACAATTTCTCCTGCCTCCTCCTCCTCTTCTTCTTTTAAAAACTTGGAGTGTTTGAGTTCAAGCTGAGAATGTTCCTTGTTCCCTATCGCGTGATGGTAAGGATTCAAATTCTCTTCTTGTCTTTGTAAATAAAAATTTCCTCAATATTTTTATTGGCCACAACTTTATTAACTTTCTTTTGGTGTGTGTGTACACAAATGCATGCATGTCTGTCTGTCTGTCTTTATGCTCTGCCATATGTCATTTCTCAGAATAGAAAGCATTTCTAACTCTAGGTAATAAATAACAAATTTTCAAGACCTAAACTGGAAATGCCACCTCTGACTTATCTATCGTTTCTGGCTCATGTTTTTATAAAACACAAAGCACATACTTTCTGACCACAATTGAAACCATTTTCAAATAGTGTTTTTGGAGGAATGAATGTGTATAAGACTTCTGCAAACCATTTGTTGGGACAGCCATGAAAATCTTCACCATTCTGTGCATTGGGTTTTTCTTTATTTATCCTTCTTCTCAAAGATCATTTTAAAGTTAATGTCACAATAAAGTGGGTCAACTTACTGCTTGAGAATAGAAAAATAGCTAAAGGACACGCCACATTCTAGTACAACCATAGCATGTTATGCAAGGAAGATGGAAACAGGATGAAAATTGATGGTTCTTTAGTTCTTTGAGATGACCCTCAGAGCAGACCCTCAAACTATCCACCCAGTACCTTCTCTTAGAAAAAGGCTTTCTAACAGCCAGCTCTGCCCTGGAGCCTCCCTCTCCTGTGATCCACCAAGGCTGACAACCCCTCCTGTAGATTTTGTTCAGGGGCTGAGAAGCTAAGCATGTGCTAATACCCAGGCTTTTGTCCTCAATCTCCTGAGTTTTCTGGGTGACTCACTGTGAATGTCCAGGTGTGGAAGGGAGAGACACATGGAAGAAACAGCCAGGCTCAGAATTTATATTTGTCTAATGCCACATGTTTTCAAATGATTTCTGGGTTGTTTCAAAGCTGATCTGAACAGATATTAATCTCTGTGACCATATGTCTGAAACTTTTCATCACTGGGGAACAGCTGAATGTAGTTGGTGGTACTCTGTGTGATCCGGCATAGGTGTTGTAAGTCCAGTCAGAATAAGAACATGTGTCTTGAGCTTTGGGACCATGATGAGAAATGCCTGTTCCTCTTCATTCCTATTTTTTGAGCTTGACTGCGTGGCTGCAATTATGAAGCTGCAGGTTAATTTACTTCCTTCAAATAAGGATCAGAGTGTGTGGGGATTCTTTCCATCAAGGGAGGAGGTCAGATGCAGTTTTCCTAGGCATCGCTTACCTTCTTTTTAACTGAAGACATCATATTTTACAAGTTGTGCTTTATTGTGCAAAATTGTGCACAATATTGTGCAAAAACTATCCAATCCAAGAGAAATGCACTACCTTAGCAAGACAGTTTCTTCTTTCATATTATTTAGGTGGCATATATATATATATATATGTATATATATATATATATATATATACATATATATATATGTTAGAATGATTGGGGTGAGGAGTCACAAAGATGGCACACCACCTCTTTAACAGTTTTATTCTACTGAAAAAGTGCCACTATCCACTCAGTTCCTGACCATTGGCTACACAAACAAGCCTTGCCTATGAACGGGCAGTTGTAGTTGGTGAGAGTCCTCCTCCATGTTTCTTTCGGGATCCACATCAAAAATATCACTCCGGTGATTTCCCCTACATCAAGTGTGAACATAAAAATAAGGACAACCCCACTGACCCTCCTCACCCCCAACAAACACACAAGCAAGCAAAAACCCTGAGTACTTGGAATATGTTTGGAAAAATAAATATATGCCTAACCTTAAACAGCTCAAGCATTCGTAATGCTTGATCCAAGATGGCGGCACTGATAACACACTGTGTCTGATCAACAGGACACAGTGACTGCACATGGACCAACAAAGTGAACTGTGGACACCAAAATACCAGCAACTGTGTTTCCCAGGTGAGAGGAGACCCCATGGTGAAGGAATTTACCCTGTTTGACTTAAGGCCACCCAGCTAATCTTAGGAATAATTCCTGGGTTCCTGCATGTATGGGGTCTTCAGCTCCTAGCCACAGGCCTTTGCTCTATGCTCACCATCCCATACTGAACTGTGGGACCTAAAATACCAGAAACTGGGTCTTCCAGTGGAGAGGAAACCTCAAGATGAGGGGAACATGTGTGTGCGTTTGACATCAGGTTACCCAACTAATCCCTGGAAAAGCTCCCAGGTTCCTGCCAGCAGTTGGTCTTCGGCTTCTAGCCACAGACCTGTGTGCTGTGCTCGCTGGCCAGTGAATACCTTCTGGATATAGGGCACACAGCTCTAACCTCAGGCCTCCTGACAGCTGGGAGTCACGGGAGTAGCCCTAGATACCATTCCAAAGCTCAACACCTCTTCCTAGGGAGACTGACCAAACCTCTGGCTTCCTTGGTTCTCCAAGATGGCTTCACCCAGCTAGCACAGTGTCTGAACACAGTGTAGCTGCAGTTCATTAACCTCAGAGCAAGAAATCCAATGGTGGGGCATCTGTCTCCAGGACTTCCCCTGGTGGGAGGAGAGCTCCTGGGCTTCTGAGTCCAGTTAGTCCAGTTAGTCCACAGGAGCCAAAGCAATTCCCTGAGAACCACCAGCCAATCTGAGGCCATACCCATCAATCTGAGGGGGTCTACTTTAGGAACATCCAGCTTCCTGCCCAGGACTTTTCCTGCACCACAACTCCACTTACCCCCAGAACTCCAGAAGGCAACCAAAAAGTACTGGCCAATGCCAGAGACAACCAGATGACTAAAGACCAGCATAAAAACACAATCAACAAAAGCCAAAGCAATATGGCATCTCCAGAATCCATTTATCCAAAGGCAAGCAGCTCTGGTAACTCTAACACAACTGAAACACAAGAAAATGACACTAAGTCTATACTTATGAAGATGATAACAGAGGAAACAAACAAAATTTCTGTAAAGAAATACAGCAAGATGCAGTCAAACAGATTGGTGATATTAGAGAGGCCTGTAGAGAGGAAATGAATAAATCACTCCAAGGAAGATTCAAAATCAGGTGAAGGAAATCAATAAAACAACAGTCATGATCTGAAGATGGAAATGAAATCAATAAAGAAAGCACCAACTGAGGCAATCTTGGAAAGAGATCTTAGAGAAGAAAACAGGGACTACAGAGGTAAGCATCTCCAACAGAATATAAGAGATGGAGGAAAGAATCTCAGATGTAAATGATACAATGAAAGATACATTTTTATCATTTTAGCTTTTTCAGTCTTGAAAGTATTCAGTTGTTTGTATTTACAACACACTCTTCAGTTTCCCACCCAACTTTCACCACAATGTTGAATTAAAGTTAGTCATGACTACAGTTGGCATTAATTGTTTGGAATGAAACATAAATGATGCTTATCAGGAGGATAAAGAAAGCTGCAGGTGCTAGAACCACTGGTTAGATGTAAGTGTTCCATGTCTGTGGGCCATCTTGGATGTTTATAGCAAATGGAAGGATATAGTTGCGGGGCAATTCTCTCAAATAAGCAGGATGGAGATGGCTCATGACTAGAAAGATGCTAAATAACTCAGAGTAAGAAATTCTTCCCCAAACCTCGTCAAAGTGTGTGTGATTGGTGGTGGGGTGGAGAGAGATATAGATATAGATATAGATATAGATATAGATATAGATATAGATA
>NW_026586816.1:2739722-2918306 GCF_907164565.1 Psammomys obesus | reverse complement strand
ATATAGATATAGATATAGATATAGATATAGATATAGATATAGATATATAGATATAGATATAGAATCATTTGGTGAGGAGGTAGATGACTGGTGTGAGCAGCTTTTTTCCCCCTGGATACTGATGCTTTTTCTTTCAATGTACTTATATTCAATTGCTTTGCAATGTAACCCCAGAGAGCCCTCTGAACAATGCTGCGAAGTTGGGGCCACTTCGTCTGTTTTACAGATGAGGAAACAGAGGGCAAAAAGCTGTTAAATGTGCATAGCAGAAACCAGAGGCCAACATTCACATTCAGTACCTATTCTGCAGCTGCCGCCCAGCAAGATGTTGGGTGGTGAGTGGAGTTGACCAGGATGATGGAGTCAGATATATTATTGGGCTCAGAAATTATTCTAGAATTTTTCTGTGCAAAACAAGATGACTATTATTTTGTTCTACTCCTTGTTTTACAGGTGGCTTTAGAAATCATTGTTTTGAATCCGTGTTTCACCTTAATCCCATGAGCTTTACTATGGCAAATCCAAATTGAGTTTTACAATGCACTCAGGATTTCAAATTCTTCTGGGTGAACCTGTTCATTCTTTATGGTTTCTGGGCCTGACTTGATCCATGGGAGCTGGAAGGGGCCATATTTCCTAGTTCTTTCTAAGTGGCAGGCTACAAAATGTTACTAAGTTGTGACAACAGACAATTAATTGCACAATATATGAAAAACAAGAGAATCAAGCTACCCAAGAGTACAGTTTTTTCTAGTTAAGTCTTTAAAATCCTGAGAATGCACAGGATCTTGCTGGTGAGCTAGACTCTGACTATCCCATTTCCAGGACTAGGACCTTTTTCCGGGGGAGCTTCAAGATTCCACCTTTGTACAGATGAGTCACAGGTGGGGGTCAAATCTGGGAAAGATTCAGTTTTTTTTTTTTTTTTTTTTTTTTTAGTCTCTTGAGAACATTCTATATTACTCTTATACTCAAAAAAAATCTTTATACAGAGTTAAAGGTCTATTTTTGTTCATAACCAACAGTAAGAAATCTTTTCTCTCTCTCTCTTTTTTTTTTTTTTTGTTAATAACTAGCCCTTAGAAGTATCAGAGGCCAAAGGCTACATAAGTCCTTCTCTCCATACTGTGTCATACTCTCAGGTAGCTTGATGCTCTTGTTTCTCTTATGTTGTGCAATTAATTGTTGTCACAATTTAATAACAGTTTGTAGCTTGCCACGTAGAAAGGACTAGGAAATATGGCCCCTTCTAGCTCCCATGGTTCAAGTCAGGCCCAGAAACCAGCGAGAATGAACAGGCTCACCCAGAATTCTTCTTCTTCAGAGGTACTAGGCCAATAGCCACACCTCAACTTTTTCACTGTGACTGTGGTATCCCCTAGACTATCACCCACTGAATATCTACATCAACTTGTTTAGGGGAATAAAGAGTGAAACGCTGCACACTGAGCCAGGGGGCCCAAGGATATTCTTTTCTGGAACTCCTCTCCACCTTCATTCTTCAGTACCTTTCTTCTTTATACCCAGGCAGTGGCCTTAAACTGATCTTTTTTGTTGCTGTTCATTTTATTTTTCATAAACTCAGTTAACATTATAGAATTAAAGTGGCAGAATCGGAATTCAAGTCTAAGAGATCTAGTTTTTATTCTTAATTTTCTTTATTTGTGGCCTTGGGGTTGAACTCAGGTCTCATGCCCTGTTAGGCCAGCTGGGACCAGTGAACTATCAGCCTTCTTTTCGCATTTTAGCTCACTAACTTTTCTAGGCTGGCCTTAAATTTTTGATTGCCCTGCCTTAGTCTCTCAAGTGTCTGGAATTTCAGGTCTGCAATACCAGGTCCAGCCAAATTGGCCATTTTTTTCTTTTGGGTAAAGGGCTTGGAGTTAATCTTTCTAATCCATCTGCTGCTTTGCATGGTGGGAATTAACTAGGGGAATTGCTGCCTAGGCCTCTGCTCTGTACCCCCTCTTTACAGGAGCAAACGAGGGGCTCCTTTTGCCGCCAGTAGGCTATACAAGCACCCTTTATCATGATGGCATGTTGTATAGCTTAAAGCCTCTTGGGTCTTCCGGAACTGATGTTCTACCCAATGGAGGAAAAAAGAAGGTTTTTCAAAACAAGACACCCTCTTCCCCACAAAGCCAGAGGGCAGCCCTGGTTCTTGTTTTTAGGTTTTGTATTTTGAGCTAAATGTTGAATTCACCAGCTGCTTCTTCAGCTCCGCTCCCACTGCCCATCTTTTGGGGGGAAATCTGTTAGTTGTTCAGACCACACAAGTGAAAAGGTACTTGCAAATAGCTCCCGTGCCCTCTGACTTCACTTTAACGGCCCTCCTAGGAAGTAAGGTCGCAAGTTCACTGATGGCAGGAAAGGCCCACCGGTGTCCTGAGTGATCACACACATTTACTGCGCCTTCCTAATTCATAAAGAAGCCACAGAGCCTCTGGAGCCCAACGACTTTTCCATGTGTTTGGTATTTTTAGTTCTAAGCACCGTCTTCAGCGCTTCTCCAACATGTGTTCGAGAATGGCCCAGTGGCCCCATATTAAGATAATTATTTTAACTGCTGTTTTGAAACACACCACAGCCCCGTACCAAGAAACTTCCTACCCAGCAACCTGCACAGTTGGTTAAGCAAAAATTGATCCCTAGTCCATCAAACGAATCTAATAAGTTGTAGATAAATACACGATTTCATCACCTGCGGTACAGCACCCAAAGGGATGCGAGTGACCTCATTGGAGGTGTTGATTCCCCTGTAATAAATGGATCAGCGGGCGCCTGGGCTAAGCAATGGTGTTCTCCCAAGGCCTGCTGCTGCAGTAAACTGCACCAGCACGAATGTGCAGGAGGGACCTGTGGCCAGGCGTGAGCATGGCTACCTGGAATTTTTCATAACAGACTCAATCATAAATTAACCTCTATAAATCTCATTGCTTGTTGCTTTCCTGACATGCATGCCCTGCCAAAATATTACATTCTTGAAAGGGCTATGCAAGTAGATTAAACGGTTTCTGTCCTTGGGAATGTGGAAACCTTTATTTGTTTTGTTAAGAGACGGTTAAATATCCTCAGGTTATGCGTCAAACAGATGTTCGGGGTAAATGGTCCTGACCCATTTAGACATTTCTTAGTTTGGATGAAGGTCTGGTTTCTACAACTCGTGTGTAGCTCGACTCACTGGGAATGCACCTGACAAAACTGTGGGTCTGGTAATGCTAGGTTTGCCAGCTCGGTGGTGTGACTTTTAATGGCAGGCCCGAGGAAACTAAGATAAATTAAAACCTAATTGGGTCCGTTAACAGTTTTAGCAGCCTGTGCATATGGGTCCCATGAGGACACTTTAAAAGATGTTACAGTTTAGCTCCCGTTGCAGGCTGGGCTGTGGAATGAAGCCAGGGCAGTTGTCTCTCCAATTCTTTTCTCAAAGCTGATCCTTTTTTATTTTTTAAATGTTCACCTAGTGCAAATGTCGCATTTACTCTTCATTTCCCACCTACTTCAGCACAGACAGAGGGGCACCGGATATGGGTACCCCAACGTGAAATCGGGAGAGTACTTATTAGAGAGAGAGTGATCCTTCATTGCTGAGTACTAGGATGCACACTTAAGGCAGCAATCACTGCACTCTCCATTCCCTTCTTGGCTTTCCTGGCTTCCTGGCTTCCTAGCTATCCGGGGGTCCTACCTTGCCATCCTACTCAGCTTCCTGTTTATTTTATCTTGTTTGTTTTGTGACTTGTTTGTTTTGTAACTTGGCAGTGCTTATCATGGAAGAAAAAGTTATTTAAATGAAAACAGAGCTAATTTTTCTCTAATCTTCTCTCACTGTCTTTCTATCATTATCACCAAGTTTTAGGCACTGGTTTGGAGCACATGGAGAAGGTTGGTGCTTGAAAATAGCTCTGTTTAGGGACTTCACAATGGACCCTTCCACACTGAAGGAAGAGCTCAAAGTGCCCCGATACTGAATTGTGCCAAGGGACTATGAAATGTGAAGTAGGCGCTCATGTTTCTTGTAATAAGAGTAAGAAACTGAAGTCACTGAGTGGTTCAGCTTATAAACTCAGTAGTAGATCTTATGCGTAGGACATTCTTTTCCAGTCAGAGTTAACTTTCAAATCTTGTTTCTGGTAATCCAATATTACTGGGCCCCTGAGACTGCTTGGTGGGCATGTATTAATGGTTTGTCTAAATGTGCCTCCTCTGATGTTTTCCAAACTAATTAAACAGGTTGGTCAGGACCTAAAGAGATTAAAATTTCCTGTTTCTAAGTTAAAAACACAGTTGGATTCCCTTATAAAAACGATCCTACAAAATTAAAAAGGTGTAGACTTACTTCTCATGAGTTAAAGGAAACTATGTATGGCTTTGGGAGAAACTTGTTTCTATGTTAAGTGGTCAGGAGTAATTACAAAAGAAAAAAAATCTTGCCATGATTGGGAAAAACCACCAAAACAAACAAACAAACAAACAAATGAAAAAAAAAAACCAGACAAAAATACCAGTCTCTCTTGTCTTGGTTCCCCGGCTAGCTACTCTGCTATCAACACCAGCTGGACCTTTAATCTTTAACTCTCATTCTAATTGAATTAGTGACTCACCCTGCATTTTAAACTCTATGGCCAATCATGTATCAGTTCAGTCAAATTAATGGTCCTTGGGACCAACCACACCTCTTTAGAGTAGGATGAGTTCACAGTTTGACCCATTCACCAAGACCAATGGGGAATGTAACAGGGCCCCAGACCTTAGCAGGCCCTGGGACCTTAGCACAACGGACTCTATGACGGAAGTACCACTCAGGCTGTAAGACCTAGCACACAGACAACAAACTAAAGCAAAGGTCTAATCCACCAAAGTCCATAGTTAACGGGAAAGTCTCAGTATACTAACCATGCTTTTTGGCTTCTGGTTGTTCAGCTTCTCGCTAACTGTTCTTGCTTAGCTGAAGTATGTCAACCCAGCATGGTGGATTTTCCTAAGTTCTTGCCCCTTCACCAATCTTTCCCTCTAAAATTTACTTGCTTGAGACTTTCTGCTAAAATTTTAGACAGGTTCTGTCAGGGCAGTGTTGTCTCGGTCGTGGGCAGGGGACTAAAAGTGTTTAGCAAATGCTGAGTGAGTTAACTTGAGGAAAGTTGGGGTTAATGACTTCCAGGATCGCACAGCTCATCCAAGCCCGGCCAGACTCCCAGCTCCTCTCCTTAGTTTCTTCCCAGTCCATCTCAGGCCCTCAGGCCACGAGGGCTGTAGGGCTGTGGGGAAGCCACTTGTGAGAACATATGTAGATGGGATTTCTCAGTGTAGGTCATGAACTTGTGTTTTCCTCAATAGTAAAGACAATCTTGTAAAGCAGTGAGTTTCTGAAATGTGTTCTTTTCCTAAATGCACTTTCCCTATGGTTTCAGTGGGCACTTCATGGGTGACAGCCTCAAAAACGTGGGTGACAGCTTCACACACAGTTTCCTAGCAGCTGCTTGTGTGAGGCTGCCTTGAAGCACAGACCACCAGCCCCTGACTGAAGCACAGACCATCAGCCCCTGACTGAAGCATAGAACACCACTCCCTGGCCTATGGAGCAATTCACTCTGGTTTTGGATGTTTGACACAGAGAACTGTTCTTGCTGGCTCTTGCCTATGCTGTGACAGTTAGGCTGCTACTCCTGCTTTTGTGGGGGAGTGTAACAAATTTGATGGCACTAAAAAGAACGCTTATGACATTTTCCATAGGGTACAAGGAAGCAAAGAATTCATGGGAAATTTTAACAGTCAGAATTCTGAATATACGGGCCTTGGAAAGATTAGTATCCATTAATTGTATGTGTGTGAGAGAGAGAGAAAGAGAGAGGGATCGGGCATTGATTGATGTAATGGTCCATTGCTGGCAAGCTTGGCAACTTCCTTTATTAAAAGCTTCCTTTTGCCTTCTTTCAGAATTCACAGCACACCCACCTGGTACTGAGCGGGGTGGGCTCACTATAAATCAATGCCTGGCTCATTTCCCCCTGTCTTGTAGCATAGTCCTGGGTGTTGGTCTCTGCACCTTTTCACTGGCATCTCGTCCTCTCTAGCCCACTCTTTCCCTGAGGCTCTTGCTCTTTATTTCACTGTCACTGACTGTCCTTGTTGGTTTGGGGCTGGGGCCTAAGTATTGTCCCTACCTCTAGTTGGAGTTGCTCTTCTGTGGCTTTCTGTGAGACCCAGCCTTTCAAATAGCTCTATTCCTTGGACATGTCACCTTCTGTCTGTAGCTTTGCCTGTGATACTCTTTCACCTCTTGGGCCATGGTCGATCGTGTGGCTCCCATTTCTTTATCCCTCCCTCCATTCACAGGCTTGCAATAATCTCATCCCTGACAGTGTAAATTTTCTGTCTTTTGACTTTGATTTTGACAAGGTGATTTGGTCTGAACAAATTGTGTTCATGTGGAAGTAATGGTATTAGGGTTAAGACCTTTGGAGGTTTTGAAGAGTCTCACATGCAGCCCCATACCTCCACAATTCTGCCAACATAAGGAACTGAATTTATCTTGGGAGGCGGCCTTCCCTTTAACCTTGTACCAAAAAAGAGCCTGTGTGGATCTGGATGAGATCCAAGCCTCATGCACAGAAAGGAGACATGGCCAGCCGGATGTGTAGCTTATTTTTATTTTATCATTTATGTGTTTACATACTTATGTATCTACATGTGTGTACGTGTTTCTGCAGGTGCATGTGGAAGCCAGAGGTTTATGTAGAGTGTCAACCTCAATTTCTCTCTGACTCAACTTTTAAGACAAGGATCTCTCAGCCATGAGCTACAGCATGAGGTTGATAGTGTCTTTTTATCTTTTTTGGGGAAAGCTTCCTTTGGATGTATGTCAGGAAACCCTACTGCTAAGGTCAAAGTCGGCTATTACTGGAAAGCTCTAAGCATAATGCAAAATGGAAGATTCTGTTTGTTGGGGAGGCTTCCTCCTCTCTGCCTCAGGGACCCTGGATCCCCAGACACTTTACCTGAAGATGTCAGGTTAACTTTAGGGAAATTTCAGGTCAAACTTTCTCTCTCCCACTGAGAACTTCGTCAGCAAACACCTGGGATTACTAGAAGGCTTCTCCATGTTAATGAAGCATCCCAGTACCATAGCCCTTCAGCCAATGATCTTTGCCCACCCTGGATGTCCCCACTCCTTCCAACCAGGATTGCTATAGGAAGCAAATGAACAGATGCACAAAAAGTACAAATGGTTTGTAAACTGGGAAATACAACTTACAAATGAAGACACAGTATTCAACCGGGCAGACATACTTCAAGAGCAGGATACAGCTATAATTTATGTAAAAGTTTACAGTATGAATGAATAAGAATCAACAGATGAAAAAGTCAGTGTTATGAAATATTGAATATTAGATATAAAGTTTTTTTTCAATATTTGATAAACATTTTAGTAACTTGAAAATAATCCTTCTGATTGAAGGTAAATAGTTTTTAGCCCTAACTTCTCTGTGTTAAAGAGCAAAATTCCTCTTTTCTATTTGTTCTGGAAGATAAGGGAGTTCCTAGGGAAAAAAGTTACTCACCTTGACATTGCATTTTAATTCCAGTCATAGATGTCTGATTGATGGACAGGAGGCCCCCAAATCCAAATCTTAGGAAGAAATGGATGGCAAGAGCTTGGAGTAAATGTAATCCTAGAAGGGGGTTTGCAAATTAGCCAGACTCAGCTACCATTTGACCCTGACAACAGGTGACAACTCGTGATATGAAGAGATCAGGGGGCACTTTGCAAGGACTGGTTCTCTCCTTATTTCTATCCTATGGGTCTTGGAGATCTAACTCAGGTCTTTGGGCATGGCTGCAAGCACCTTCAGTTGTTAATCTATCACACCAGCCTACCTTCATCTTTAAAGCAGATGTTATAGCAGTGAGATGTTATCACATGAATACGTATAATATATATAATAATATTGAAATTGTGGTATGAGGTTCCTACACTCCATATAAAATAAGCAGTGTAAACCATAGTAGAGAGAATGTAAATAAATGTCTGTACTCTAACCTGTAAAATAATCACCAAATAATAACACAAAATACAGCACAAATAGATGCACTGAATGCCTAAACAAAATGTCACATACTTACCATTGAATATTAGTCATCCGTTGAAAAGAACAAAATCCTGCCATTAACAATAACCTGGATAGAATCAGAATATTTGCTATCAATATGTCAAGTGAAAGAAGCCAGGCACAGAAAGATAAGTATGCATGATCTCATTCATTCCTGTAATCTAAAAATGATGATCTCAGAGACACTGAGAGTAGGGTGGTGGCAGTGGAGGGCTGGGTGAGTCCAAAGGAGGGGGTGCGGGAGGAGTTGAATGACGGGTACTCAGTTGCAGACAGAAGCAATTCTGCCATCTTCCAGTAGGAAGACTATACATAACACAGTGCTATGCATTTGAAAAACTAGAAGAAAGAATCTAGAAATTTCCAATACAAAGAAATGATACCTGAGATAAAGTGTTTGCTTGACCCAATTTAAGTACTACACAATTCTACATGTGTTAGGAAAAACCCCCGATAGTTCAGTAATATGACCAATTTCAGCTTCTGATATAACAGTTTAAAGAGTCAATTTAAAAAGAACAAAGAAAGGAGCCTCCAAGGGCATTTTCTTCCCTTGCTGGCTCCATGTTAATGGTCCGTCATTTTCCTAATCTGGGCTGTTTCTCTCTAAAGCTCCAGTGAGTGCTGGGCCCGAGGAGGAGGCTGGAGTTAAAAGGAGTGTGTTTGGTTATTAATGTTAAATGTTCTAATAGACATTTGACTTACTTGGAGGATTGAGCCCCTGACGTGCAAGTGGGTGTCTTTCTCCTCGCTGACATTTGGCAGATCTGATAAAGACATCCCAGGCTTGCTGGGATAACTTACTGCCGGCATGTTTGTTTTGGGTTCAGGCCCCACTGACCCATGAAGCATTGTGACTCTCCTGGGAGGATGGGCTAATAGTGCACAGACCAGCCTGAAGGCTTTTCCTCATTTTTCAGACGTGCTTCAGGTATTTGTTATTAAAAGACATGCCCTTACTCTCAGCAAGTTGGAAAACAGACTTCTTTCCCATTTTTTTTTTGCAAGAATAAACTAAGGTATATGTTGTTTTTTCACATCTTTTTTTTTTTTGTCAATCAAATGGCACTTATAATAAATTGTAAATTCAAAAGTATATGTTTCAAGCAATCTTAGAACCACTTTCCAAAGAGATTCTTAATAGGATGCTGATAAAATAAATCAGTAAACACATTACAGACTGGTCTATGACAGAAATTTGTGCAGTATATTGAAGTCTTTTGTGAAAAGAGTTATGAAAAGGAATCATGACTCATTTTAAAATTACTCTCTGCTCTGGCCAGGTGTCATTCAAGTGACAATCTAGATAGACTCATTTCTGGACAGATTTCCCTTTATTGTTTAAAGTCATAGTTCAATTTCGTATCCATTATAAAATGAGCTTCTAAGCAGGAAGTCCTTCTGTGCACCTGTTATACCAGCAGTCCCATGACTGAGGCAGGAGGATGGCTAGTTCTAACTCAGCCTGGATTACATAGTGAGACCTTACTTCAGAGCAAAACAATAATGAATTAGATTTCTAATAGCAGTTAGTATTGTATCTACTTACTGTTTTTAGTCAGCTGACTGACTGTAAACGTTCCTCCTGAAGCTGCATCACATCTACAGACAGGTAAGGGGATGTTCTGTGCAGTCTACAGAATGACCTATGATAGCTGGACTTTGAGTTTCAAATGAGTGAGTTTACTAAGTGTATACCAAGTAGAAATAAAAGAGCAAATAGCAAATAGCAGACAGGAAGAGAAGCAGTAGATAGCAAAACATCCTCAAGTCAGGGGCTTACATATTGCAGCAGGGACAGCTGGAGTAGCCTGGTTTAATATCATCAAATTACAGATATCCAGCAGAAACTGACCAGGGAGGTTAAGGCAATCAGTTGTAGTTCCTGCTTGAGTTTGCGCTCCAAAGATGTGCTTCCCATGGCTGAGATTCTGGCTTCCTCTCCCACTGCCTGCATTCTTATAACATAGAAAAAAACAGTAGTGACCTGCTGGAAATGGTTCACCTTCTGGCTGTTTTCTAGGACACAGTGTTTTCAGTACCCTTAACTGCTTGCTGGCTTTCCCTGCTACAGAGCCAGGGGGCCAACCTGACCCAGGACAGGGGGGTTTAGAGGACACTTAGGTCTAAAGTAGGAGAAGGCAGAAGGCATCCCACAGCCAGCTTCTCAGTGAGCGCAAATAGCACATGAAAATATATCAATCAGCATTTCAGGAAAATTCCTTTAGCTTTCGCTGGAGGGACCGAGGGAGTCTGGACTCTGCACAGCCATTCTACACTACAGCACTGCAAGTCTCAACTGCAGACTCACCAGCCAGACCTTATTTTTGTTGTTTTCCTAAGTCATAGTGAGCCAAAAAACAAGCAAAAGATTTCAAATTTTCCACCATTTTGAAGTTCACATACTTGCCAGAAACATTGGATACTTTTTTATTCTGCTTCCTGACAAAGGCAAACAGTCTCCAGGGTGGAGAGGGTTAAGTGAGTCTTATCATATGATTACAGTGACTCACATGGAAGTGCTTTACTGATTGACTGTCACTGGTGTCAGAACTTCCATGGCTTTTCCTTTTGGTTACAATTCAGTCATTTGGTGTTTGGCATCAGGCAAAGCTGAGATGGACACCAAGAGGAAATACCCCTCCTTGCTTTTAAACCTTGACCTACAATGACATTGAACATTCTCCCTGTGTCATGTGTGGATGAAGATGCCTGGCAGAAGCAACCCAGAGCCAGTACTGCCAGGAAATGTAGAGTCTCTCTGAGAAACACTGGGTGTGGGAGGCTTGTGTTACTGTCATATAGAATTTAGGCAAGATATGTGCAAAATTTTATCTGCGTCCCTGAAATGAAATCAGATCTGCTGGTGTTAAGCAGGGGTGACAGCGCATGGGCCGTTATAGATTCCTTGCTTAAAGTCTGATGATGGGATTCCCACAGTTTTGTCAGTTTAGCTAGGGATAACTGGTTGATCCTTGGAGCAGTGAAAGGCTCTGCCCTGCAGTCTGTCAATGCAGATGCTGAGACATATGGGCAACCTTTGGGCAGAGTGTAGGGAATCTTATGAAAGAAGAGGGAAACAGTAAGATCTGGAGAGGACAGGAACTCCACAAGGAGAGCAACAGAACCAAAAAGTCTGAGCACAGGAGTCTTTCCTGAGACTGGTACTCCAACCAAGGTCTATGCATGGAGATAACCTAAGACCAGTGCACAGATGTAGAACATGGCAGTTCAGTATCCAAGTGGGTTCCATTTTAATAGGAACAGGGACTGTCTCTGACATGAACTGATTGGCCTGCTCTTTAATTACTTCCCCCTGAGGGGGAAGCATCATTTACCAAGGCCACAGAAGAAGACACTGCAGCTACTCCCGATGAGACCTAATTGACTAGGATAAGAAGGAAGGAAAAGAAGACCTCCCCTATCAGTGGACTTGGGGAGGGGCATAAATGCAGAGGGTGGAGGAAGGGAGGGATTGGGACGGGAGGATGGAGGGAATCACAGGGGGGATACAAAGTGAATAAAGTGTAATTAATAAAGAATTAAAAAAAAAAGTTTTATGATGGCCCAAAGGTTTGCCTCAGCTTTCAACAGGTTTAACAAACAGTTGAAAAAAAAATTGCTTCTGACACTGCCATGATTTCCTTCCTTCCTCCCTCCCTCCTTCCCTCTCTCCTTTCCTTCCTTCTTTTCCATTCTGTTCCCCTCTCTCCTTTGCCCATCCCTCTCTCTAAGTTGAAGATACAATGTATTAAGGAAACAGCCGCATCACAAACACACATGTAAGGAGCTTCAAGAACATTCCTTGAAGTCACATGGGGATGTCTGTTAATTGGATATCTATCTCTAGGCTCTGTGGTGGTTTGAATAGGAATGAGCCCTATTGACTCAAATATTTGAGTGCTTGAATATTTGGGAGTGACACTTTTAGGAGGTATGGCCTTATAGTAGGTGTGGCTTTGCTGGAGGAAGTGTGTCATTGGGGTTGGACTTTGAAGTTTCAAAAGATCAAGCTAGGCCCAGTGTCTTTCTCTTCCTTCCTGCTGCCTGCTGATCCAGTTGTAGTTTGTTGGGGGAACAAACTGCTGGGCTGCCTCTGAGAATAGAGGACAGCAGGTTGGTAGGAGAGCAAGCAGATTTTTGACAGTCAGTGGAAAGGGGTGTCTCCTGGCTGGTGCAAGCTATTGAGATTAACTGGGAACTAGATGCCACTGCCCAAGATAGTTAGCCTTCAGGGTGGATAAGGGAGAGAGCAGCTTTCTTGGTAAAAAGAAACCCACCTTCTGAGATTCCTAAAGAGTACTAAGTTCAGGCTTTTGTTACCCAATAACAACCCTTCTGCTTACCTTGTCATTGTCCTTCTGTTTAGAACATCCTCCCCAACACTGGGCCATTTGGGGGGTCCTTTTGTACCTACTACTTAATAACTTCAGCTGTTACATGGATGTTATTTAAATCATTTTGCATGGCAGTAATGTGGATTAAATGAGATACTGTGTGAAAAGTAGAACACAATCTGATATGTATCAAGTACTGGGAGACTGTTAGCTGGTTTTCATTATCCAATGAGACCTATCTTCCTTCCAGTGAATGTTTCCTTAGACTCCAGCTCATACCTTTGACCTTGTCAGGACTAACAGATAAACCATCTCCTGTCCTCTTTTCCTTTCTAGAGTCTGGTGTAGGAAGACTTTGCTTGGATCTGAATCTGACTCTACCACATTCTCATGGGCCCCTGATCATGTTATTAATCTTCTGCCTCAGATGCTTCATTAGTGAGGAGCCCTAGAAAAGGACCTTGGTCACTGTGGCCATGGTAAGAAGTAAAGAAATTAATAACTGAAGTATGTGTGCAGAGCTTGGTTCAAATCAAGCACTCCATAGATGGCTGCCTCTGTTAGTCACTACCACTTTAGTCTGAGTTACCCAGACCATATCTTTACCATGACTTTGTGGTCAGTTACACTCCACACTGTCTCCTTTCTTCTACAGTTATCCTTTTAAGTCCCTTTCTCTTTCAGAAATCAAGGTTATCAATTAAAAAACTGGAATCCAAACACTTTGGTCCAGATTAAATCTAAACCTTGTCTCCCCAAGTTCTTCCCCTGGAAAGCACAGTCTTCTCATCTGCCTTTGTTTCCTCTTCACAGATCACCAGTCACCTTGGAATTCCCAAACATGTCCACCTCACTCCCACCTAACGATCTTTGCATATGCAGTTCCTCTGCCTGTAATGTTCTTCTTCAGATCTTGACATGCCCCCCTTCCCAGAACATGTCTCTGAATACTGCCCCCTCAGAGACCAGTTTTCTAACCATTCAGTCTAAAGTAGCCTTATGCTCCTCGCCTTCAGGAGTGGATTAGTGTTGGAGTGATGTTAGCATTTTCTGCTTACTTTTATCCTATTTCAACTTGAGTGTACTTCAGAATTAGTAAGTCTTTAGCGAGCTCCTGTGACTTCTATCAAATTGAACTAGATATTTCCTTTCTATTTTACCTCATCCAGATGGGATAGCTTGAGAGTAGAGGACAGTTTCAGCGTCTAAGATTAGAGAGCACAGTACCAGGTCTTGAAAGATGCTCCACCATCATTATCATTAACTATCATCATCACCAATGGCACCATCACTACCTCCTTTGTCTTTCCTCGTCACAGGAAAAACCCTCAAAAATGGCCACACACAAAAAAAGAATTGTTTCCATCAAGATGAGAATGTTGCTTCCAAAGACTTGCTATCAATCAGCTTCATTTTTTAGTTGACACATAATAATTGTACATAGTTTTAACTGTTGTATTTTGACATCAGCATTCATTGATTAATGACTGAACTGTGATTAATGGGTACTTTATTTAATTTTTTAACATTTATTCTTCTTTCACACTACATATCTTTACTAAAGATTCCCCTCCCCCGACTCCTCCAATTTTCCAACCACCTTCCCTCTACCATAGTTCCACTCCCTGCTCCCTGTCTCCCTGAGAAAAAAAGCAGTCCTCCCAGGGACATCAGTTGAACACAGCACAAGATGCAATCCCACAAGATGCAGGCACAAACCCTCACATCTAGGCTGGTTTAGGCAATCCAGTAGGAGGAAAAGGGTCCTAAGAGCTCATTTTTTTTCTTTGTAGTGAGACAAAATTCTTTCTTCCTTGAGACATGAAATACTGTTAACTACTGTGAACTCAATCACCAGAATATATTCTTTGTTTTTTCCTTCAACCCCATGACATGGATTAATCTCTTTTTTCTTTCTTCTTCCCATCTCTGATATTTGTTGCTTTAGCCATGACTTCTGTGAGATCATTTTCAGATCCTCTTGAGTGAAACTGTGCAATATTTGTCTTTTGATGTTGCATTTTTTATTTGACATAATGCCTTCTGCCCTTATCTGTGTTGTTGCAGATGGTAAGATTTCTTTCTTTTTAATGGCTGAGAGACTCTCTCTCCCTCTCTCTCCTTCCCTCTCCCACTTTCCTCCTTACCCTCATATCTCAAAAAAAAATGTACATTCAATATTTTTTATTTATCCACTTTGGCTGATTTCATATCTGGCTATTGCAAATAAAGCTGTATGTAATGAGCATGTGCTTGCCGATTTCTCTTTGGCATGCTGATTTTATTTCTTTTAAATACTAGCCCAGTCATAGGATTTCTGCATCTTTTTGCGTAACGTGGTAATTCTAAAATTTAGTTTCCCAGTGGCCGTGCTCACTCACAGCCGCATCAACAGTGTGCAAGTTTTCTCTTTTCAATGTCCTCACCAGAATTTTTCTTCTTTCATCTTTTAATTCAGACATTCTAACTAGAGCAGCAGCTTTCAACTTGCAAATCATGATCCCTTTGGTATTGCATGTCAGATACCCTGCATATCAAATATTTACATTATGATTCACAACAGTAGCAAAATTAAGTTATGAAGTAGCAATGAAATAATGATTTTATGCTTGGGGGTCACCACAGCATGAGAAACTGTATTAAATGTTTGAAGCATTAGGAAAGTTAAGAATCACTGAACTAGAACAAGGTGATATTTCATGGTTGTCATTTGCTTTTCTCTAATGGCATCATGTTGGATGGTGTTCATTTACCTTTTGTCTATTTTATGGGTTTTTTTTTTAAAGAAACATTTACTAGTATTTTTGCCCATATTAAGAACAGATTAAGGCAACTCTCCTTGTGGAGCCCAAACCAGTACTGGGATATGTTTTTCTTTCTGTGACTCTTTTTTTGAGAAGCCTACAGACCCATGCTCTCTGGTATGTTATTTTTTTTTCTTTTCTGAGAACCTCCAGAGCTGAAGTTAAAATATGTTTATTAAACCCCAACTGTGCTTCACAAAACCTAAATAAATAGAATAAAACCAGATGATGATTATTGTTAATATTATCAGTAAAATATCAATATTTTGTAGACATTATTAGACTACTAAAAGTAATAACCATATCATTTATTATTAAATACATTAATAAATTGATAAATTACTATTTTGTTATGGAGTTATGGATGTCAAATTCAATTTACAAATATTTTACCATTCTTCGTTTGTCTCTTCGGTTTGGTGATTTTTTTTCCATGACTACATTGATAAACTTAATGTGGTCCTTTTATCTGACTTGCTTTGGCTGTCTGTTCTTTGGAACAGTCCGTCATTTTGGCATCCATTTGTGTTTATTTAGGGAGCCCACAGTATCTACAGGCACTGTATTCTCAGCTGTACAATGACGCTGTGGTAGGACATGATCTTGAAAGTGTTCTTGATCAACGCCATTCTGTGCTTAAGGTCCAAGTTTAGCACAACATAAGCAACCACGTGGGTGCAGTATGCCCTAGAGCCCTGTTCGGGAGTCATAGGCTGGAAAGCCATGACTTTGCGCCAGTTTAACTCCAGAATTGTGGCTTGACCTTCACTTCAATAAAAACTTCCACACGCAAAAATCTATATGTTCTTTGAGAAGTTCATATAATTTGATCATATTCACCTTCCATTCCTCCCCTAACCGCCTCTGAGATCCACCTCCCACCTTCACACTGCACCCAGCTTCATGTGCTAAAATAACAACAGCAACAAAAAACAAAAATAAAAGCAAAAACAAAACAAAAAACTTGTTGGGTTGGGTCCTCTTTGTTCGGCCATATACTCATAGGTATAGAGCCATTCATTGTAATGAGTGCAACCTACCAGAAGCCACAACCGTAAAGAAAGGTGACTTTTCTACACCCAGAGACCCTCACTTGTCATTCACTCCTAAGTTAGGGGAGGGAGGGGCTCATGAGCCTTTCTCCTGTCTGTGCTGTTATGTTTACTGGCTTAATCTTCAGCTGCTGTGAGACCACGAGTACGGTCTTGCTATTATATCTCAATGATGCTACATCATTCATCCTCCTGGACCTCTGGTTTTTTCAGTCTTTCACATCCCCTTCCTCCACGGTACCTGACCACTGGTGGGATGACGGTGATATGGGTGTGGTATAGGTGTCTCTTTGATGGCTGAAGTCTTTGCTGACTCTTCGTATCTGAACTTTGACCAGTTGTCAGTTTCTGTGTTAATCACTACCCACTGCACAAAGAAACGTCCCTGCGGAGGTCTGAGAGTTGTCCTAACCTACAGGTGGAGAGGCATGAATTTAGCAGACAATTTGGTGCTATGTCCATTTTGCAAACCAGCAGTAGTATGTTCAGTCTTGGGGCCTGTGAGATCCTTAAGCATGGGGTTTTAGCCATATTTGTAGTACCAGGCATGTGTTTTCTCCTATGGAGATGGCCTTCAATCTAATCAGAAAGTGCTTGGTTATTTCCATAACATTTTTGTTACTGCTGCACCATGGTTATCTGTCCACCCCAGCTGTTATTATAGTTCTCAGGGTTCGCAGCTGGATAAGATATCAAGGACTCCTCTCTTCCACCCACCCAACAACCTCTAGTGCTATGAAAGATACACCACAGAGAGGAAACTTCCTGGCCAACACCAACTTGATTTCTACATATCCTGTGACCTAAGTGTGTTGCGTTTTCAGCAATATGGTCTTACCTTCAAGTTCTGCTGGGCAGCGAAGAGTTATAGCTTGTATTGCTTGGGAGGAGGTGTCTGTAGGGCTCCTCTGGCAAACAATTCCAGAAGTATCCCATACTTCCTGGCATTGGTCTTTTTAGTTGTTTAATGTTAACTTACGACTTCTTGGAGGAGTATTATCCCATGAATAGGGTAACTTCAATTAAATTCATTATATATACATGCATATGTAGGTATGTATGTTTGTGTATAATAAAATGGTAGGTTTCCATATGACTTTTCAAAAATCTTTAATATTAGTTATCCCTCTCTCACTCTTCCCTCTGTCCTTACCTCCCGTCACTCTGCTCACTTAAACCTTCCTCTCTATTACTCCTCTTTCCCACTTCATAGCATCTGTGAGTGATGTAGACTAGGCTGGCTCAAAACTGATGATCCATTTGCTTCTGCCTCTTCAGCATTCCCTGCCAGCATTCACTATGCAGCTGGTTCCACTGGTTTCTCTGGGCATGCTGCAGCCTTCTTGTCTTGGATAGTGCACAATCTGTATTTTTTCAGTTACATCACAAAGCTTATAGGAACCCTTCACAAAAGCAAGTACTTGTATTTGCACTGAATGGCAATCTGACACATATGTCACAAAGTGCCCTATCAAACATGGAATCTTTCAAATAAGCAGGATTGGTTGTAGATGGGTAAATTGCTAGAAATGACCTTCACCCTGGACCATAGCTCTGAACATATGTAACACTTCCACACACGTATCCCTAGTGCATCTTCTGAAGCGTGAATTTCTTGGTCTGTCTGCTTGCTGCATATGACATGGCCACTCCCTGCTGATTCAGGCTTCCCATACCCCAAGTTCCATTCAGCTCGGTCCTCAGGTGCAAATGTCCATTTTCAATTCTGAAGATTCTACCTCTCTCTTTTTCATGTTCTAGTTGCAGCTCCTCAAGCTAAGTGCCTCTTTGAGTCACTCATTTGCACACAGGGACCTCTATCATCTCCAAACACCATGGCTGGTTTCCTGCCTAAAGTGCTACCATGTTAATTTGTAAATCAGAGAGTATTTCTCCTCATTCATGCTGCTCCGCCTTTGTGCCCATGATAAAAAAGGAGAAGATGCTGCAGAAGAACCAGGTATCAAGCAGATAGATGTTCAAGAGGCTGGTGTTATGACGGTGAAACTAAGACCAATGGCATTTCCATCGCGGTGGCATTTAGAGAGCATTTGCGAAGAAGCTGTCAACTTCCGAGTGACACTCGCACATGGGCTCACAGACAGTGTTTCTAGCTTTCCCATGCCCTTTGTAGGGGGAAAACAACAAGATAAATTAGTAATAAATAACAAAACAACAGAGGAAAAAAATAACAAATCACCCTCTCAGATCCTTCCAGTTAACTTCTCTGTTGCAAAACAAACAAAAAGAAAAAGACTTCCAATCCCACACACTGACAGAAATTTGACAAATAAGATTGAGTTAACCTAAAGCAGCTGAGCCTTCTGGGTTTATAGGGGATTAATAATGTCTTGGTATTTACTTCTCCTTTTGTTTCTCAGGGTGGAAGATGTCCTGAGATTGAAAGGGCACATTGTCCACCATCAAACCCAGCCACCATGCCTCTGCACTTGCAGTCACAGCTATAAAAGCAGCCAATAAAATATATCTCAAAATCACACAAAAAGAGGAAGCTATAATTACCAAGAAAATGTCACTTTAAAGAAAGAGGCATTATATCATAGTCTCAATATATGAACATTACACACTTGTCACATGAGGACAAAAGCCTGTAATTCTTTCAAAATGTTTTCTTTAAAATGTAACTCCTAGAGTGTATTTCTTGGAGATGAAAATAACTTATTCACACACACACACACAAAAATTCCAAATAGGCCAGAGTGTCAACAATAAAGGGATAAAAATGTGCATATCTCTGTGACCAGCTATTATAGCCATCACATGTGATCACATTGAGCTATGATTTCTGTCACATTTTTCAGTTCATATGTAATGTAACTATAAGAGTAAATGGCCTCTTGGCTGAAAAATCCAGTATGTATTATTCCCTAAACACGTCCTCCTTACTTATTCCATCTACATGCTTGGCTCACGAGAAGACATCATCAGAGCAGGGATATTATTGCATCTATGGTACAACTGAATTAGTGTGATGATTCTAAAGTGTTTGCCTTAGCTTCCATTCCACAGGCTTTGCTCTATCTGCAGAGGGAGCTGGCCACACACCAGCAGGTTTTTCTGAAAGCCCCGTCTTTTGTCTGGGTGGGTTGGTAGAACTGGTTTCATCGTTTTTCTAATTAAGCAATCATCACAGGTTGATTGTCTCTATGCAGTCATCAGAATAATTCAGAGTAAAGGTCTTGGTAGGGCATCCTGGATGGCTGGTATGCCACAGACTGAACACTGGCTTTTGGAAAGGCACAGTCATCAACCATTGCTGTTGGCAGTGGTCAGGGATATTTGCTGAAGTCTTATAAACATCTTTCATAACATTTTCCTGTATGGACTGTCAAGGGCATCCATTTATCACTCCGCATGAACTTCACGTTCAGGTTAGTGAACCCAAAGCAGCCTTGTCACTTTGGTAAGCCGTCACTATGGTACAGCCAAGGCTGCCCTTTGGATGCTCCTCATAATGGGAGAGGCTAGGGGACCTCCTTCCCCACTTCAGTCTTACAGCGCAGACTACAGCAGTGCTGCCTGGAGGTCTGTTCTCTGGCAGGCAAGGGCAATAGGGAGGAATGTCAGAAGTTAAATCATTACTGATGCAAACAACAACAACAAAATCCAATTGTTTTCTAGCAATAAGAAAGGCTAAGTTGAAACCCCACAAATGGTTTTGATACTAGTTAGAAAACACTAGAGGAATTCATTACAAAACCCAAAGACACGATCTTCATAAATCTCCAGGCAAGGTCTTCAGGTACCATGACAAATGGGGATGAGGATTTAAGGGGCATATTGAATCCGAAGGAGAAATGTGTCATTTGGAAGAGTTCTACAAGAAGATTATTTGGGATCATGGTGGCTTAAAAAAATGACATGGGATAAAACTGCTTTCAATGACAGTCTTTATCCAAGTCGCATCCTCATTACATCTCATCCCAGGTTTGCTGACTTTGTGCCGTTACATGCATGCATTTTGATTTATGTGCCATTATTCCTTGTTAAGCATTTGCTAGTCGGGGCTTCTCTTAAGCGATGGACTAGGTGCTTTTGTGGTCTCACTGTGTGTGAGTGGTCTCCAGCTCACTCATGCTGATCTCCAGGTAAGTCTGACAGACTCCAAACTAGTCTGGATTCATCTTAACAAAGACTTAGGTGCTAATATGTTTGATGCTGTAACAATGCCAGATTGCTATGGCAGTTTCTAAAGATATCTATGTGATCAATGAGAATTGTCTGTAATCTCTGCTACGGAGGTAACTGAGGTAGGAGGAATGCTTGAACCCAGGATTTTGAGACCGGCATGGTAAACATGGAGAGATATATCTCAAAAGGCAGGCCTAAAGGCCTTTAACTCTTAGTAACCTTCTTTGCTGTAAGCCAGTGACAGCCAGTTAATCTGTGGCAGCTGTCTGCTGATGGCTGAGCAGCTGTGTTCAACTTTCTACCTGCTTGACTTCTGGAAAGGTTGGGAGAGGTCTGGGGAAACCTGTGTGCAGGGTTCTACTACCTTCTATGTTACTTAGTTATTAAATAGCTAAATCCCAAAAGTGATGTAAAATGGGGATTATAAGCCCAGTGGCTTCTATAGGTTTTTTATTCTCTGCCACTAAACTATGGCAGAGAATACAGACAACAAATACCTTTACAATGTAGTAGGGCAGCTGGGTTCTGGTGATTACACATTGCCTGGGCTGTGGTTCGCTGTGTTCTTATGCTGGTCTCTAGGCATCTGGGCATGGGGTGACTATAGGTCTAGGTACTGATTTCCGAGTTTATCTTTGTTGGATGGGTATTTTGTTCTTTGGTTTCTGTTTCCTCTCTGGGGTTCTGGTTGGTGTGGCTGGGGGTCTCACCTTGAGTTGGAGGCTAGAATCCTTGTGGCTTCTTTCTGGTTGAGTGGGAAAGCTCCACTCCGGTTGGGGGCTGGGTTACAGTGACTGGGCAGAAGGTAGGCAGACACCGAGAGAGTGAGAGAGAGTCGAGTTTACTGGGCAGCCCACCTGGACCTCTGGCAGTCCTCATGGTCTCTCCCATTACAACATAAAGGAATGAACACTTAATCAGTTTTAAGTAATCAAATAATCCAAATAGACAAAGGAAAATGCCCAGAAATCCTGACTTTTGACATAGAGATTCCTAATTGCACAGATATTATTAGCAAACAACTAACTCTTGAAAAAATTCTGGCACAACCTCAAGCAAAAGCCAGAGTTGGGGTGAACTATTGTAAAATGATAACTGTGGACAGGGGTTGGATGCTACACACATAATAAACTCACAGTAGATATGAGTTCAAGAGAGTTAAAAATTCAAACACAGATCTTGAAAGGGCTACTGAGGCCCCACCCAGGAGCTGAGAAGCTATCTGGAGTTGACAGCTTCTGGGAGAGGAATAGTCACTTTTCTTTGGGGTTGTGGCCTCTGACGGGTTGTCTATTTCCCAGTGAATGGCCCACACCCATGAGCATACAGGCATCAGCAGCTAGACTCAGGAGCTTTACGAAGAGACATGAAGTTGGAAGGGAGAGGTGTTGGGGAAAGACCTGGGGGAGTTACAGAGAGGGAGTTGAGGGCATATATGGTCAAGATATACTACGTACATGTATGAAATTTTCAAAAGCCAAAGAAAAATATTATTTAAAACAGTGTTCTAAGGGTTGGGAAGATACTCAGCAGTTAACAACACTGGCTGCTCTTGCAGAAGACCTAGGTTAAGTTCCCAGCACCCACATGGCACTTTACAACTGTCTGTAATGCCATTTACAGAAAATTTTATGCCCTTTTATGGCCTCCATTGGCACCAGGAATACAGAGTTAGTATACACATACACACAGGCAAAACAGTCACATGTTTAAAAAATTAGTGTTTTGATTCTTTGGTACCCCAGGTACCTGCCTTTTGAATATTTAATTTACCTTTCTCTTTTTGTTTGCTTTTTGAGCAAGCCAAAGGCTGACCTTAAACTTGTGATTTTTCCCATCCCAGCTCTCCAAATGCTAGATTACAGGCGTGTTCAATGACAATCACCTTAGCTGATCACTTTTAAAAGACACTTTAAAATGACAACACTGCATGTCTGTGCTAGAGATCAAAGCAGTCATTTCCCAAGTTGGGCTCTGATGTCATATGAGATGATGACTGAGTCATCCTAGGGGTGACATACATGGTGCCATGACACTCCATGAACTCATCCAGTCCAGGAATCATAGTAACCACTTTTTTACTTTTATAGAATCATGCCATATGTCACTGGAACACGTTAGCCTGTTGCAAAAAGAGATGGTGACAATAAATGCTAATAATGTGTCGAGCACTTAGGGGTGCGTGTACTGTTGGTCTAAACACCCTGTGCTTTAACTCATTTCTCTTCACATGGTACTTTACATAGTAAGACTTATTTTGTTGCTGAGAAAATCCAGCATGTAAAGGCTGGGTAACTTGCTCCTGCTACCTGTAACTCAGTCATGACAGCATCTGGATTTGAACCCATGTCTTTCCCTTGCTGGCCTCTCTCCCAGCCTCTGGACCATCCTGCTACAAGCTGCCTGCAGATCAGCTGATTTGCTAGCTGATGAGGAGAGAAAGTGAAAATGTGATTTTGTTGGCCAGGAGACACTGAGGTTCTCCTGGCAACATGAACCCACTGATGTCATCACCAGTTCCCCATTTAATATCAGGAAGAACATCCCACTTGCAGACATATTCTCAACAGGCAATTTGCCCAGAAAATAGAGAGTGTATTTCTGGATCTGAGAGTCAGAATGGGAAAAGACTGCTTTGGTTTGGAAGGTGAGAGGCTCAGGGAACTTGTCCAGCGTCTTGAGAAACCCAACACCTTCTAACCCTGTGGTGTGTGTGTGTGTGTGTGTGTGTGTGTGTGTGTGTGTGTGTGTTTGTGCACACGCATGATCATGGGAGGAATGGAGGGCCAGGAAGGACAGGCAGGAGCTCTCAGCATAATATCTTTACTTTTTACTTTTTTCTTTCCTGTGGAAAGCAGCCTAGCCATAGCATCTGGATGCAGAGCAGTTTGAAGGATCTGGGCAGCGTATAGGTAAAAGGAAGGTTAGCCCAAGTCCCAAAGGAAAGTGGTTCTGGCCCTAAACTAAGGAAAGAGCTGCCTTCAACTGTGCTGACCTCTTAGTGCACCTGCACATTGCTGCCAACAAAATCTAAGACTAGTTTTCGGGAAAGGAAATGCAATCCTCTCAGTGTCAATGCGTAGTTCACAGCACACAGATGAGAACTCTCCCTTCCAGGAAGCAATTTACAAGCAAGGTCATGGTTATCCTTCAGTAACCCTCCCTTCTGAGCTCTAAGCACAGGGTTTCATATTCTGCCTCCTTCTCACTTCTCAATTTGCTGCTTGCCTTTGCCTGGCTCTAGCATTTTTTCCCAGCAGGGTCCTGGCCACTAGACATAGGAGAGTCCTTCCATTCCCTCTCTTTTGACTGACCTCAGGCAGAATGTTTGCTTTGGAACACACAATACAAAAAGTTGTTTAAAATTTCCAGAAAATTCATGTGCCCCAGTTTTCGTGTGAAGAAAGAACTTTTAAGTGGGCTGGTGACCATTTCAAAGCTAATGCTAGTCTCACAATTACCACAGAGCCACAGTGCCTCTGATAATGCCTCCGGACATTGGGACACAGAGTTCAACCCTACCCAAGCTTGCAGGATTTTGATGTATTTCCATTTTGTGGAATACATGGTGTTCTTGAAGAACCCAAATGAAAGGAAAGACAACCCAGACCCATGTTCCAAAGCCTTCCTGTGCTTCTTGCTGGGTGATTGGTTTGTACGAATGCTCATGATACAGTTTATTTGGATGGGGGCATTTATAAGCTCAAAGAATTTACTCAACACTCCACAGAGGTCACATTTGATCGATATGTCCTAAATTCATTATCATTAGGATACAGGGCAGTTACAGGAACTTACACAATTCTAGAATGCTCTGATGCCTACATCTATGGGGTTCAATTAGAAACACAAGAAAATCATGACCAGCTTTGTTAACAAAAATGGTTACTTTGTCTTAATCATCATTTTGGTCTATTTTTATTCTAGTTACACTGGTGTTTGCCAGTGATTTGGGGCTGCTAATAAGTGCCAGGTTCACAGTTTGGGAGCACAGAACCAGTAATATTACATAACTGAAGTGTAGGATAATGGCTTAGAAAGAGAAGGTGGGAAAAGTGGGGCTAGAAATACAACAGAAAAGGGAAATCTTCACATCTCTCTGATGGCCTAAGCCGTGAAACAAGAATGCACAAAATGATGTGGGGTGCCTGGCTACCCAAAGTTGGAGTTCCATGCTCTTCGATGCAGAGCAATTACCAGAAACTCTGGTCTCCATCCCAGAGTATTTGGTGATGAAGTCAAGTGACCTCCAAAGGAATGTGCATTTTGTGAAGGTCAGAACTCAGTCCAACTTCATAGGTTTGAAGATTTTTAACCAAATTAAAACCTTTCCCAGTGCCAGCTTTGGGTTGATCTGAGTGTTTCAAAAATTCCTGATGAAAGGGCTATTGGTTTCTGGGAAAAACAATGGCTGGAGAGCTGATAAGCATGGGACCACCAGGATTCTTGACTTTCAGAAGGGACCACTTCTCCAGTTCTATTTCTCTAGTTTATCTGCACACTCCCTAAATGTGCACCAGATGTGTAACTCCAATGTGCAAGATCTGTGCCTGCTTGGCAGTTTTGATTATTTATCTCTATCTTCCAGTGGGAAAGGTACCCCAAACTCTAGGGACCAGCCCATCTCAAAGAACTGTATCCGAGAGATGCTCGTTTTGAGAAGCAATACCTTGAAGTCTGACTTCACTCCTTATTTCCCTTCTTGGTTCTGAAAAAATAACAATGCCGTATTTAAAGGTGGTCAGGGATGGTGGTCTGGGTCGGTAGTGTAGAGAGCAAACATGTCTCACTCATTGAGGACCATATAACACATCCAGAAAGCCAAAGTTCCAAGGACGTATTGGTTATGTGACACAGAGGATGTGAAGAGTGGGTAGCTAGGGACAGTGCAGAACATCAGTCTGGAATTCATTTCACTTAGGAGTCAATAAGCCACAGTGACAGGCATCACGTCATCTCATGACTGTATGTACCTGTTTCCACAGAAGTAGAGAACAGAAGAGAAGTTACCGGAGGCTGTGTGGGGTGAATATATGTACAAAATCACAATTAAGTGGGAGCAATGAGTTTGGGTGTTTAATAGAATAGAAGAACGCATAGTCAACTATAGCACATTTGACTTCAAAATAGCTATAAGAAGATTTTGAATGTTCTTATCACAAAGAAGTGATAAATATTTGAGGTAATACATATATTAATTAGCCTAATTTGGTTATTTCACGATGCACATATGGATTAAGAGATCAGCTTGTGCCCTATAAACATATTGAAGCATTATGTATCAATCAAAAAAATGAAAAATTTGTTAAGAGCATCTATACACACTTTAACCCACGTACTTAAGAAAGAATACTTCAACTTTGAGTAAAGCCTGGGCTATATAGCAAGTTCAAGGATAGTCTGAGCCATGTGGTGACGAAGGCTAGGTTTGTAAACCACGACTGGGGATGGAGGTGCTGCAGCCCAAGGTTGGTGACGTCGGTCCTGTACTGACGGTGGAGGATGGAGCTCAGTGGTGAGTGCTTGCCTCATATGTATAAATTTCTGGTGTCCGTATACAGCACCACACACATTTTTTTAAATTAATAAGATAAGGAATCCTTGGAATTTAGCAACACATTGGAAATCAAGCAGGGAGGATGTCCCATGCACACAACATTTAAAAGCAGTGAATAAAATTGATAAACTGTCCGATAAAAGAGATGCAATTCTACACTGACAAAGATGGCTTCATAATGGTCAATCAGAAATTATGATTTTTAATGTGACAGCCAGCCAACAAAGTATCAAAGATGATGGGATTTAGTTGTCATTGTGGCTATACCAGTGATATTTATGTGAGTTACTAAATATGAAATCATGAATTACAATATTTTTTATTCTTAAAATTTCTTTTAATTTGACAGAGCCCATCATTCTGACATTTAGTCATGATTTTTTTGAGTTTATAATTTATTTTTATTATATTAGTTTATTTACATCCTGAGGGTGTCCCTCCCTCCTTCTCCCAGCCCCTCACAATTTCCCTCCTTTCCCCTTCTCCTCTCCCTCTTCCCCCAGAAAACGGGATCTTCCTTCCTCCATATTAACCTTCCCCAGCACACATCAAACACATCAGGACCTCATATCTCCATCCCCTGAGGCCAGGCAAGGCAGCACTGCCAGGGAGAAGTGATCTAAAAGCAGGCAACAGAGTCATGTTAGCAACAACACCCGCTTCAACGTGGCCAGGCCTCGGCTACATGTGTGCAGTGTCCTAGGTCTGGATCATGCACGCTCTGTAGCTGATGCCTCAGTCTCTGAAAGCTCCCATGGACCCGGGCTAGCCATCTCTGTTGGTCTTTTTGTGAGGCTCCTGTCCCCTGCAGGTTATCCCATCTTTCCTCCAACACTCCCGCAGGACCCCCAGAGCTCCACCCCATGCATGGCTGCAAGTCTCAGCATCTGTCTCCATCCACTGCTGGCTGGAGCCTCCCAGAGGACAGTCAAGTTAGGCTCCTGTCTACAAGGATAGCAGAGCATCAGTAACAGTGTCAGGGGCTGGCTTTCTACCGTGGGTGGGGCTCAGGATAGGCCATTTATTGTTCGGACTTTCCCTCAGTCTTTGTTCCCTCATTATCCCTGCACTTCTTGTAGGCAGGGTATTTTTTGGATCAGAGGTTTTGTCAGTGGGTTGTTGTTCCTCTTCTTCCACTAGTCCTGCCTGGCTAGGAGGTGGTCATTTTTTTTTTTTTTTAATTATTTGTGTTCACAGAAAACAATGCTAAGTTGGTGAACCATCTCTAGTCATTGTTGTTCTTCAATGGACTATTAAAGTTAGTTTCAGTTTTGAGAGATATACTTCTGCTAATGAGACACAAACAGATATTTCACATAATTAATACACTAATGAAATGGGAAGTAAAGAATAAAGTGTATAGACCAAATGTTCAAATATGGTGATAACACCATACGTGATATGCAAAATTTATTACAAATTTTAATTTTACTGTGTAAATAGTTGATGTGTTTAAAATCTGTCACTTCCTTTAGAGCAGGGACTATCTGAATTCATGGAGCAGGGAATAGAATGGTAGTTTAGTGGAAGGATGTGTGTTTAGCATTTATGAGACTTGTAGTTCCATCACTGGTTCCAAAACAAAACAAAACAAAACAAAACAAAACAAAACAAAACAAAACAAAACAAAATTCACACATTTGAGATTTGTAGTCCCCACAATCTTCATTCTGAATTTTCAGTGCTAGAATAGTATAAAAGATCTCCCGCCCCATCCATCTGCTATTCAGTTTAAACTATTGCCTTCTTGTTCTTCTTTGCATGTTTACACACACGGAGCATGGGCGTCCCAGTGTGTGAGCATACCTACGTGTGTGTGAGCATACCTACGTGTGTGTGAGTATACCTACGTGTGTGTGCACATGGTAAGCCCCAGGATTGAGAATCTTTCTTAATCACTCTCCCAGCTTATTCTTTTCCTTTTGGGGCAGCTATCCCCATCAAACCCAGGGTTTGCAGTACAGCTGGTGTGGTTTGCCAGCTTTCTCTGAGGATTCCTTCTATCTTCATTCCAAGGCTGGAATTACAGGTAAGCCATCATATCCACAGCATTGACATGGGTTCTGGGCACCTGACCTCCAGTCCTCTTGCGTTAGCCACTGTGCCATTCTCCACTTTCTTAATCTAGTATTCAGGAAGTATTCTTTGTAGGAAGTTAATTTGGATTTATTTGTACTTGAATATTTCCCCTTAGAGTTGTAAATATTTTGTTTCCTTATTCTAATTTATTCTTTTCTTTTTCTTCCACAGTTCACACATACTTTTAAATTAGGAAGAAAGCCCATATTTCTATATATAACTTTTAAAGTCCTTTTAAAAGTAAAATGGCCAAAATTGGATCTGTTTTTATAAACTTGCTAATATAGTAGCAACCCCAGCTTCTGACAAATTACTCTGGCCGGTGCAAATTCAAAGTCATTTTTTATTTCAAAGACTGCACTTTCCTCTTCACTTGAGCATCTTCCCTTTTCACTGAACTCTTCTGATACATTTGTGTCTTGTTTGAATTAAAACTGATTTCTTTATCAGCATTCTGGCAGCATATGCCATGTGACTGAGAGAACTCCTAAAGTAAAAAATGACAGTGTTTGATCGAGATGTTCCATTTTGGGGCAAGTCCAGAAAATGTCACATACAATTTTGAGTTGTCTCGAGGACTGTCATTGCTATTGGCCCAGCTGGGGCCATGTCTCATCGTAACAAATTTAAAACATGTGCCTGCATGGCACAAAGGATGCTTCTGGTTTTCAGCCAAATTTACAGTCTTACATCTTCTTCTTTGCTAACCATGTCAGCACCATTATCATAGATTTGCCCTATTCGAACCTTCAAATTGTTTAAATAAACCTGACATTTAAATTTTAATTTTGTAAAATTCAGTCCAATTCTTTGAAAACTTTTAAATGAAATGTAACTTGTCACAAGTCTAGCACAAATACACGCCTAGTTAGCAGTATTTGTTTTTTAATGTACAGATTTTAGAATCTGGATTTTTTTTTAACACTGTAAAAGTTTCCTTGGCCACTATAGGCAGGGATGTCTGTGTTAATTCTCTTGCACCCCTGGAAGCAGTGATTGAAATGGCAGGAAACGAGGGAATGGATTGTTCAGCCCAAAGACGAGTTCTGCAGATCAATTAACAGACTATTTCTCCAGCCAAGAGCTCTGCTAATCGAATTCTCTCCACTCCTGAGCTCTCTGTATAACTCTAGCATCCCCAGAACCCCCAAAACTTCTTGGCCTTTGGGTGAGATACCCCTTTGTTTCCAGTGGTCAGGACAAGTGACATGGAACCATCTGAATTCCCTATCTTCAGTCTAATTGTCAGACTTATGCCAGGGCCAGCTGGATAGGCTGATCATCCCTGAGCAGCTGAGAGTTTCCTTGTTGCCTTAAGTTTTAGCTCCAAATAGTGACCTTCTAGGAAGAGGTGGCATGGTGATGATTTTTTTATATTCTTGTTGCATTTACCGGGAAGAACATGTCCCAGGCACTTCATAAACATGTGTAAAGAAAACCATCAGAAAAGCAATTGTTATAAAGCACACTGTTGGACTTTCGGAAAACACTGTGGTAAAATAAGTGCTAAGAAAGACAAACATATGTGGAACAATGGTTTGTAGGGGAATTTTGGTCCTCCCGCCTCACAGCAGTACTTTTTATTGGTTCACAAACACTACAGGTGAAGTGTTTATCACTATGGCAGTCATTTTATGATGCACAGACACATACATTCATATGCACATCAGTCTCAGCTTTCTTTGCTCCTGTTACCACATCGGACAATCTACTGCAGGGCAGCAAGAGACTCAGAAGGTAAATGGAAAGGCAACAAAAGGACAAGGAGATATGAGAGGAGAGGAGCTGGCAACAGAGGAGGACTTTGCTGACTCAGCTAAGACAGGCCATCTCCCGTGTCTCAGTATAATAGTACACTTAGCTGAGAAGGTTCAGGGAACAAAGTGTAAGAAAACATGTCCTTGGATGAGGGAAGCCTTTGTTGCTGCCTATAAAGGCCATGTTTGTTCAACAGTTTTGCTGAAGAGCTTTTTTAAAGGGGTGAAGGGAAACTTGCATTTCTGTCTCAAAAGTGTTTGAGTAGTAGCAAGAACATTTAAGACACCAGCAATATTAGATAGTGTTGGGTGAGTTTTGGAGAAAAGTTCCTTTTTTATCAAATGGGTTTTGCCCATTCCCAAACCAAACAGCGCTTGACTGATAGCCACAAAAATTCCATTCTGTCTTCAAGGGGCAAATGGCTGCTGCTGAGTTCACAACTGAAAAGCTACCTGCTGCCGATGCCTTCAATTAATTGTAAAGCTCCTGCCTGTCACCAACTTCAGTTCTTCAGGTTTTCCAATACCAGATAGTCAGCTTGCCTGTTATTTGGTGAGTTGTTGTTTAGGTGCTCTGAGAACTGCTTAGGCTGGGATGGAAATCAATCAGAGGTTGAGATCACAGTGCTGTCGCCTGTGAAGAAGGAGTGCTGAGTGTTGTAAAAATAGTCTTCCCCAGGGAAGAAGACACTGATTGGTTACCCAACGCTGAATGGTCAGTCATGAACTGATTGGCCTGCTCTTTGATCACCTCCCTCTGAGGGGGGAGCAGCCTTACCAGACTGCAGAGGAAGACAATGCAGCCACTCCTGATGAGACCTGATAGACTAGGATCAGAAGGAAGGGGAGGAAGACCTCCCCTATCAGTGGACTGGGGGAAGGGCATGAGCGAAGAAGGGGGAGAGAGAGTAGGATTGGGAGGGAAAGAGGGAGCTACAGGGAGGATACAAAGTGAATAAACTGTAATTAATAAAAATAAAAATAACTTTAAAAAAAGAAAATACAATATTGATTATTATTTTCTCCTTTTTATTTTCAACTAAATGATCACCCACACAGGAACAGTCCCACGTTCTGAAGGTTGCTTGGAAAGGTGTGATTGCTTAATTTGAATGTGTGCCAACCTAGCTTTCTCGTCATGGATGATATGATTTAATACGAATAATCTTGAGAGGTAGATGCAGATAAGAGAAATAAACATTTCCACTCTTGCAGCCAGTTGAGATACAGTGAGCTAGGATCCTGGCTGCAGATGATAACATGCATAATAAACCTGGCCCTGCACTAATACTTATGCTCATATCTTTCTACATTCCTGGCACACTTCGGTTGGTGATCAAGTGAGCTCTACTTGGGCTGATCTTGTAATTTGTGTCTTAACAGCCTGAAGTAAATGGGCAGGAGGAAGAAGAAGAACTTTATGCTGTGTCAAAACGACTTACACTATACCAAGGAGGCACGTCATGGGGAAGGCTCACTGTGAACAGTTGCATGTCCATCTCTGGGCAAGATGAAATTGGAAATAATCTCCTCCCAAGCTGTCATTCTTCTTTAGGCACTGTTTGATCACTGTAACAGTCAGTGTTTACTAAGTGTGATGGCTATTCTTGCTTGTCAACTTGAATACATCTGAAACTAAAACCAAAAATGGAGGACATACCTGTAAGGTTTCTTATTTATTTATTTATTTATTTATTTATTTATTTATTTATTTGAAGAAGGTAGATCCGCTTTTAATCTGGACCTTTGTGTTAGGAAGACCCACATCTTTAATGCAGATTTTTTTGGGGGGTCTTGGTTAGGGTTTTATTGCTATGAAGAGACACCATGACCAGGGCAACTCTTATAAAGGCTAACATTTAACTGGGGCTGCCTTAAAGTTTCAGAGATTTCATCCATTATCATGGCAGGAAGCACAGCAGAGAGTTCTGATTCTTGATGCACAGGCAGCGGAAAAAGACTAAGGTTTACAATGGGTGTAGCATGAGCATATAAAAGACCTCAAAGTCTACCCCCACAGTGACACACTTCTTCCAACAAGGCCACATCTCCAACAAGGCCACACCTCCTAACAGTACCACACCCTGTGGCCAAACATTTACATACATGAATCTATGGAGACCAAACCTATTCAAACTGCCACACCACACAAGACTTCCCTTGCTCCCCACAAGCACAGCAACGAGAAAGAAAGAAAACCGGAGGCGGATGAGGTGGCTGAACGAGAAGAAGTACTTCCTGCCAAGTCTGTGGAACTGAGTTTGATCCCTAGAATACAGAAAGTATGACTTCTGCACATTGTCCTCTCATCTCCAGACATAGACAAACCTGAAACATTTCTAAAGAAAGCTATAGACTATTCTCCCTGATGCACACACATGCAAAAATTTAGGATAAAATACTACTTGCTTGTTGGAGGTAACCTGCTAGTTAAGGTTGCAGTTCTTGCCTGGACCAGATAGTCATTATGAGCTCTGTGTTAAAGGCAAAACTCCCTCCCCTCAAAGAAGTCCCCAGCTTTCTGCTTGACTTCATCTGGAGAGTGTCTTTAGACCCAGACTCCCCTTAGCACATTTGATATATCTAATCTAGATCTTGAAGTGAGACGGCAGACAGTGCCTTTAATCCGGGTCATGCCTTCTGTTGGAAGCCTATATAAGTTCACGAAAGAAGGTAGCCTTTGCTCTTTGCCTGTTTGCTCTCCCTTGCTAGCAAGTCCATTTCTTTCTTGGCATTAGAGCCTACTTTTGAGGATTTTACTGTATACTGAAGACAAGCTGAGACATCTGTCCTTGTGGACTGAGTAACTACTGGATTCTTGGACTTCCCCTCCACAGATAGCCAATGTAGGATTAGCTGGACTGCAGCCTGAAGGCATTCCAATAAACCCCCTTTCTATATCTAGAAATAAATATTCATTCTATAAATTCTGTTACCTTAGAGAAGCCTGTTACTTTAGGCACCAGCTTGGATCCCTTGCTTCACATCTGTGTTCTTGTGTTCAGCAGCAGTCTTGAGAGTGGAAGCTGCCATTGTTTTTATCTTACAGATTAGCATATAGAGTGTTAGAAAGTCCAACTAATTTACACAGTGTCTTCAAGAAACACAAGAGCACAACAACAGAGGCCAAATCCCAAAACACTAAATACCAGGAAGATGTAAGAGGATCCAGAAAGATGGAGGACAAGCCTGGAAGATGCAGGGGGACTCAAAAAGATGCAGGAGGGTGCAGGAAAGCTCAGCAGCAAATGAAGGCTTGAGGAAAATGAAAAACTCTCCGAAATTATTTTGGAAAACCAAAGAATATCAAATCATCTAAGAATAAATTTTGACTGATTGCATTGTAAGAAGAAAAATCTTTTGTGATTCTTAAATTCTTTAATAGGAGCTAACCAGGTAGGTGACTTTTCAGGGAAGGGACTTGGGCAGTAGCTTTGACATAAACATATTAAAGTCATGTATGAAACCATCAAACAATATTTTACAAAATTAATTTTCTCATTTCCCCCAAATAAAATTATATAATATTTTAAGTATTATAAATGTCTGAATATTGGTGTTGCGTAAATATATTGTTTATAAACTCAAAAAAGCAAAAAATATGAGCTAGAATTAAATGTTTTATTAAAATTATTTTTAAAAATTAGATTTATTTTATGTGTATGAGCGTCTAGTCTGCATGCATGTGCGCTACATGCATGAAGGTCCATAGAGGCCAGAGAATTCCCTGGAACTGAAAATGGTTGCGAGCTGTCTGATGTGGGCGCTGGGAACCAAATCATTGTTTTCTGGAAGGGCAGCCAGTGCTTGTAACCCCTGAGACATGTCTCCAGCTCCTTCCTTTCTCCTGTTAACCTACCTCCATACATCAAAAATATCTGACTCCCCCTAGTGAACTTCATGCATCCAGATGTATTTTTTTTACTTAGGAGCTTTTAGGTCATCTGCTTTCTCATATTTGTTTTCAAAAATGGCAGCTCAAATTTGGGTCTGTGTGATCTCCATAGTTCTCCTAAATCTGTGATTCTCAGAGTGTGGTCTGTGGGCTAGCAGCACGGGCATCTCTGGGGACCCCTGATAAATACAAAACTTAGATTTACTCTCACCCACAAATAGAACCTGCATTTGCACAGCACACCCAAAAGATTCATATGAAATGTCCATTTTTAGGAGAAATTTAAATTATTTTACGAATAATTTTAGATTCACAAGGAAAGCGGAAGACAAAGGTTTACCACATAACCCACTGCCGCCACACCTTGGAGTGTCCCCATCCTCAGCATCTTCTCTACCAGGGATGCTGCACACTTGCTTCAAAATACAAACTGACTGTGGCCTCATAGTTACCAAAAGGCTGCAGTTTGCATGCAATCTCATACAGGTAGAAGTTGTTTGCAACAAGATGGGAAATTAATTTTTGAGAAATAAATCATGTCCATTTTGTTAGGAACCTTTGCTGAAATAGGTATTGATCTTCATGCAACTTAATGCTGGCTTGTGGTCGAGTCCCATTCAGAAGTTGCTGGACAAGTTCTACTTGGGCCTTGGATTTCCACTCTGAAAGTACGGGAGGGTACTACGTATAACCCTGAACTAGAGAACTCTGTTATGCAGGCCCAGGGATGGCATGACAAAGGGGAAGAGGAAGCTGGCAGACCTCACACAGGTAACCTGCCCAAGCTTCCAAGTGACTCATTCAGTCCATCTGGATTGAGCCCCATCTGGTTTGTATTAGCTGAATGTTACTCAGATCTTTTGAAACAAAAGGATTAATGTTAGAGATACCTAGAAGCACCATTGTGATACTGGAGATGAACTTCCCTTGTTGGGTATTTATTGTGTACTTATATGAGTAGTTACAGTGGATAATTAGGATTTTGTTTTACTACTTCTTTGTTTTCACTAGAGTAGTGACTCTTAAGTCTGAGCAAGTGCAGGATCGCCTTGGGAACTTGTAAAGAAACAGGTGCATGGTCTCTATCCCACAGTTTCTGGGGCTCAATAACACACACTTCATATAATCTACATGGGATAAGAAGATGGTTCTGGGTCAACCACACAGACCCCACTGCCCTAAAGAACTAACAAATTAGCATCCAAGCATGCTGGGAATCTCTATTTTGTACAATGGTCACTGATTGTTCCAAGCCTTGCCTGTACCCAACAGTGGTTCCATCTCTAGTTGTCAAGCTTCTGGAAGCCTGACACGGAGAGAAACAGGCTTTTTCAGACTTCTGCAGCTGTTAACTTTGGTTTGAATTTACAAGGCCTTCTTGGCATATGTAAAACTGTACTGTCAAATTGAGGTATGCTCCTGGGGAGACCAGGTCACTGGTGACACTTGCTGGCCAAACCCATTTCCATGTAGTCATAGACAGGAGACTGCCATAGGACTCAGAGATGGGAAAACATTGAGAGGCTCTGCTTCTTTCTTAGTTCACTCAATGAAATGTTCTGCTGTGGGAGCCCAGACTCACTGAGTTTATTCTTGTTGCTTCATGATGCCATGTTATAGAGTAGTTTCCTGCAAATTAAAACGTTCCCTCTAGGAAGGAGAGAGGAGGCTCATGAGATTCAGGAAGTAAACAAACTTCTCTCGTCTGATAAAGTTTATAGGCATCACAAGGGCCCCTCCCCCAAGCCCTTCCCCCATTAAAAGCTCCCCCTCCCCCAGTAAATACCTGCTGGGCTGACAGACTCTCACCAGCCCAGTTACTGAGAGGAAGGTTCTGATCTACTGTGTTCTTTGCAAGCTGTGCAGAGAGCACCAAGTTTATTGCGGTCCTGCGTTATCACCTGGGCTGGTATGGGCTTTTTTATGATTCAGTTGCCTTGGAGTCATCCCTGTTGCTGTTGGTAACCCCTCACCTATATTCATGTTAAGTGGCCCCAATAAATTCATTGAGTCATCAAGTTGGACTTCAGTGCAATTTTTACTTTGATCTGTTGTGTGTTGCCTATCTGGGTTGAGTAGATGTATGAGTTGGTCTCGCCAGGGAAGGTCTTATGCAGTATGCTCCCAGATAAAGACTCTTTGAAATTTAGTTCTCACTGTGGGTTGGCAAAGTGTAAGGAATAGGCAGATCTTTAAGAGGCTCAGAGGAGCTCTGCTCTCAAAAATGGACTAATCCTTTTATGGATTAAAGAATCATCTCAAGTGTGGATATATACAAGCCAGTCTACTCCTATTTTTGTGTCCTTTTTCTTAAATGATGCCCTGTGCCTTCTGAGAGACCGTTCTATCAAAAAGATGTTTCTCAGATGTAACCCATTAGGCTTTCTAGCCTGTAGAACCATGTGGTGTAAATCTTTGTTCTTAATGAATTACTTACTTTGTGGAATTCAGTTGTAGAAACAGATTCCTAGCTTTCTCTGGGAATCAAGAACATGGAACATGTAAGATTGAACTACCTGGAAACACACAGGCTTTTCTGTCTAGCCCAGAGCTCTGGGTTAAGCTGTGACATGCTGAAGGGTGATTGGTCACATCTCCAAGTCAATATGAAACTCAGAATCACGTGATATACTGCCGTCTCCGCAATATATCAAGCATATGCAAATTGGGGTAAAGGGTGGCACTAGATTAGGATTCTTAAAGGATAGCAGCAATGAGAAAAACAGCTAAGACACACAAGCAGCTTAGCATCTCAAAGACTTCCTGGGTATCTTACAAAGGCTTATATTTTCCTGTGTGTGTGTGCTACATCTATTTAATAATCCAAGTACAAAAAAAAAAAAGCTAAAAGAAGTGGAGTAGAAAAAAATGATCAGAAATTTTCAGTTCTAATTTGTCAATAAATTTCACCTTGAATTGAGTTTCTATTCTTTCTAATTTTCTTCTATGAAAATATGAGTCACTTACAAAAGATTAAAACTGCCAGACATTTCTTCGAAGTTTTATGACATCATCATTTGCTTTGGACTTTCATATTAGCCAGTCCTGGGTAAAGTCAAAAGAGCTGATGTCTAGTAACAGGGCTCATTTCAAATAATATTTATGGCACAATTTGGGGCTCTACCTATCTGACTAGTCATATTGTTAAGCTATCGGGATTCAGGATAGATGAAAATAAAATGTTTTCCCAGGTAGAGCCCCGGAAAGGATGCACAAACTTGGCATGAGGCCAACTGTCTCAAACCATGCATCAAACTTCTGAGGTTAGGCAAAATTGAAAACATTTGGAGAAGTTAATTCCGCTTAATTTTGAAACCCATGTGTATTTCGAGGGGAATTTAATCCGTGTGTTTCTAATTCATTTACACTCAACTCATCAAAATGTTATTTTGAAAGAACTGTTTCAGTTTTTTTTTAAATCCAGAAAATATGATGAATTCTTGTAACAAGATTTGTGAAGACTTTAATAAAATGTCATTGGGTTGAGAAATAGGGTTTGGCCCCTGACAGAGACTGGAGAAAGCAGTATGGTTCTAAAACGGGCCCCATCCCACACCACGTTTGGCTCAATAGTATGTGCATTTTACGCTAACAATGGAGGGTTTGTCACTTGTCTCTGACTTTACCCTTTCCTCTCTCAGTGTAGCAAGGGATTCCCAGGGGACTGTAACACCCAGTAGAGAATGAAATAGCCCTTAGTGTTCGTTCTCCTTAGTTAAAGGTTATAAACGTAAATACACATTTCTATACATTTATGAGTGGAATAAATAGATCCCAAGTATTTAAGTGAAGACATTGATACTTAGGGTATTAATACCTAGAGATCAATGGGAAAGGTGAGCCTACAAACAAACAAACAAACAAACAAACAACAAAAACCTTGCTAGCAAGAGAAACCCCAGGAAAGAAAGAGAAGAGGAAGTAGGTATTTTTACACAATCAAAGTAATTTGTAAGGAAACACAGCGGATGGAATTAGTTATAATTTTAGTTATAATTTTACATAGAATTTGGAGATACAAAACAAAGAAATTTTTATTAGACAAAATACTCGGTTGAAAAGGGAGAAAAATGGCTTACTATTCAATGTTCATGCTTCTAAAATATGACGATTAGTGTAAGACTCAAAGCCGAAATGCATTTGCAGCTTTGAGGTCAGTGTGGAGGGACATGTTGCTTCAGCTTTGAAAGTAAAGGATTAAAGCCTTGGTCCAGCATTTGATTTATAACCAAAGGGGGAGTGGAATGTGCTGAGCTTCCCTTTGGGGGCCATGTCCACATGGGGCAAGAGATGGGAAGCTGCCAAGCAATAGCAGGCAGGCTAATGTCATGTGCTGTTGCCTGTGGCAGGAGAGCCACTGGGCAGCACCTCCCGCTGTGACTTCAGTGAGGGTGGAGGCTGGTCCTGGCAGTTACTCAATGAGGCTACATAGTGAGAATCTGTTTTCTTAAAAAAAAAAAAATCTTTGAATTTTTTTGAGAATTTCTTCTTTTATTATTTTATTTTTATTAATTACAGTTCATTCACTTTGTATTCCAGCTGTAGGCCCCTCCTCCATCCTCTCCCAATCCCACCCTCCCTCTCTCTTCTTTTCCTATGCCCCTCCCCCAATCCAAGGAAGGAAGGTAGGTCCTTCTCCCCTTCCATCTGACTCTAGTCTATCAGGTCTCATCAGGACTGGCTTCTTTGTCTTCCTCTGTGGACTGGTAAGGCTGCTCCCCACCTCAGGTGAAGGTGATCAAAGAGCCAGCCACTGAGTTCATGACAGAGAAGGTCCCTGTTCCTATTATTGGGAAACCCTCTTGGACACTGAGCTGCCATGGGCTACTTCTGTGCTGGGGCTCTAGGTTATGTCCATGCATGGTCCTTGTGTGGAGAACTTTATGCATTTTATTTTGGTCATAGTCACCCTTTTTCCAACTCTTTTCAGCATCACTTCTTCTAGGCTCATTGAACTTTGTGCCTTCATTTTGTTGTTTGTTTTCCTCCATCGAGTCCAATATATGTGATCCATATACTCTTCCACATATAGGTGTCCATTGGAACCTGTCAGGGTTCCAAGCCTGTCAGGGGCTACGTCCTTAAATAAAAATGACTACCCCTTCCTGAGTAACTGTCAGTTATAAGTGGGACTTCGTGCTCACTTCCCACCTCCGTACTACTACTTTGTTTATCTTGAGTTTGCACGTGTCCTGTGCATTCTGTCACAACTGCTGAGTTCATACCTGTATCAGGTCTGTTGTGTCTAGAAAATATCGTTTTGTTGGAGCTATCCAGCACCTCTGGCTCTCATGATTTTTTCCACTCCCTCTTCTTCAAAGATCTTGAGCCTTAGGAGCACAGGGTATGGTATAGATGTTCTGTTCAGGGCTGAGTGCCCTGCTCTCTGACTCTCTGCTCCCTGAGCAGTTGTGACTCTCTATGTTAATTGATATCAACTGGAAAAAGAACCTTCTTTGGTAGGGAATTTTAGAGACACACTAGTGTATATCTATAAGGCTAAGTCATCAGGAGTTGCTTCAATACCAGGAGCCTTTGGCAGAGCAATGGTAGTGAGTTCTCCCCTAGGACCTAGGGCCTGTGTAGTGCCTCCTCCCAGGCCCCCCACCCCGTTTTGTTTTGTTTTCTTTAACCTGTGGCAGGAACTAAGATATGGAGCTTTGCAACAGAAACAAACAAACAAAAAATACAGTGTCTTCTGATTTACTAGCTAACACCCAGGTTCCTGTCACAGGCCACATAATGCCAGTTGAGGTTTGTAAAATGATCATTATTTACCATCATGAACACGTTTTCTTCACCTACCCCCAAGAATGCAATTGAAGTTTTCATAAATGCCAGCTTATGCTCCTGAACTAGTGGCTGTGGTAAGGTCTGAGGAGCATTCTTTTGGAGATGCACATCATCAGTTTTGTATTCTAGGTGTGTGCTAGGTCAGGCCAACTCCCAGGCCCACATGGATGGCCCAGTCAGCTGTAAAGGTCTTAGCTATCAGATTTTAGATTTTAGGACAAACTTGGGATAAGGAAAGCTGACATGGTAGAAGATCAGACCTTGAATAAGCATGCATTGGGTTGTCGAAGAACAAGCTGTCTACTTCGGAAAACTGACAACAACCCGGAAGTCACAACCTGGGCTTTTTTCTAGTCACTGCTAATGCTCTTTTGAGTAGAACATGGGAAGAGTTTCTTAAATATCCTGTGACAATAAGAGTTAGTGGCCTCTGAGTGAAGAGTTAATTATTAGCATATTAACATAATTAATGAATTTGAAAAACATCCAGTGAAGATCTATAGCAATTGCCATATAAATAAATATGAAGAAAACCTGATCTTAAAGTTTCAGAGTGAATTTATGCACAGAAATATCTTTGCATCCTTGCTTTGGTCCTGCTTACTTGCTGGTTTGCTTTTTAAAAAATGTGTATGAGTGTTTTATATGCATGCATCTATGTGTACCATCAGTATGCAGTGCCCTTGCAGGCTGGGGTTGCCAGGGGGTTGCTGTGAACTGGACACTGGTCCTCTGCAAGAGCAGAGAGTGATCTTAACTCCTGAGCCATCTCTCTAGGATCTGCCTTTCTTTTCTTGAAGTGTAGAAGGGTTAGGAATCTCAACTGCCTCTGTTTACATGTGACTTTGATCTTCTTATATAGACAACAATTATAATTGGAAGTGGTCATACAAATTACATATTTGGAAAGAAAAAAATACAAAAGTGAGCCTTGAGAGTTATCTGTGAAGAGAAGCCTTCAGTCTGGAGCCTAGCAGAAACTCAATAAATGTGGACTACATATCACCTTCATCATACACCATTTGGGGAATCAAGTGGTTGGGCTAGTATCATGTTTCATTATTATATGATGGTTTTGAGAGGTAATTCTGTGTTAATGATTTGCTACTCAATTCAGTCTCCAAAATACCTTAATTCTAAATTCAGCTTGATCATAAACATATGGCCAGCTTCTTGTTTACCATTATAAAAGAATGAGTACATGATCATACGTTTATATTTTTAGAACATGCTCTGGTGGTCATTACAATCAGAATAATTTCTGAATCTCTCTCTCTCCCTCGCTCTGTGTATGTACATCTGCTTCTGAAGAATTGATTGGAGGTAATATACCTTTGTTTTATTTAGATGTGATTACCTTATTAAAATCGGGAATGTGATTTTTGGCCTCTTCATGATCAGCTCCACAAGTGTGCTTCATCAACTATGGATTTGACCCTGCAGGCATGTGGATCCCTCAAGCACAAGATTTCTACTGAACCCTGACAATGCCATGTATAGGATGCCTTAAGAAAGAATACAACTTCTGTTTTGCTATGGTACCCAGGCTGGAAATTTGCTTCCAAAGTGGATGATGCACTATGATGTGTTAAAGTCACTGACCAGTTAATTCTTCACATGGCAAAGGCAAGCAGCCTGTGGGGTCCTAGTTCTCTTTGAAAAATACTGCTCTGAGTGTGGGCCACCTTGGTCCTATTCTCACTTACCTCCCCCTCCCACACTGCAAACCACATCCACAGGAACTCAGGATTTCTGAGATTCTCTTGTCTTAGCAGTGTGATGCTGGGAGCTCTTAATTTCTGCCTTTGGTGGATACTGTCCAAACCAAATCTTCCCACAACACTCCTTTTCTTTGGCTTCAAATGTACATCTTTATTCTCACATTTAGCTATCACTGTATTTGTTTTTATAGCTGTGACTGAGAACCAGTGATGGCCATGGTCCTCTATCTGTATTTACAACAATAGTTCCTAACCTATAATGAGCAAAGATTCATTTTTTCCCTTAAGCATGTTCCTCATCTCCCTGCACCCCAGGAATTCTAATCTAATGGATCTGAGAGTTGACTGGGGTATGGGCTCACATGCTGCCACTGAGTGGTTGGGACAGAAAGTGTACGTCCCACAGAGCCAAAAGTATTTGCCATTTGGTCCTGTGGCGAATGTTTGCTGGCTGCTACTGCATACTATTTGCTGGCTCCTGTGCCTGTCCATACCCCATGTGGTTCTTAGGATCAGTTCACACCTGCTTCCTGCTCTTTTCTGAATTATTTTCTTATCCATTCTCTAGCTTTGATAGGTGGTACTAGGCATGAATTCTGCTCTTTCTTCTAATTATGGCTGATATTATGCCTCAGCCTTGAGACACATCTTCTTGATGAATCTGTTTTGAAGGGTACATTGAGTGTAATCTGGGTTCCAAATTTTCCTACCCCCATACCTATCATATACCTATTTCTTGCCTAAAGAGTGTAAGTGTGTATGTGAGTATATGTGCTCATATGCTCACCTGTGCAAAAGGTTGATGCTGGGATGTCTTTTCTTAATCTCATCTCGATGTAACTTTTTGGAGATAGAGTATCTTTACTGAACCAGGAGCTTATATTTTGGCTAGACTGTCTGCCCAGGAAGTCCTGGGAGTACCCATCTCATCCATCAGCCCCAACAGTGGGGATGCATGCACAGCCACAGTCAGATTTTATGTGGGTTCTGAGAAATCTGAACTTGGGTCTCTATGTTTGCACAAAAAACTTTACCCAGTGAGCCATCTTTCCAACATGAGCATTAGGTTATCTATCTGTCTGTCTATATTTGTGTGTTCATGTTCACATATCTCTGTGTTGGAGAATCTTCTTCAGACCAATTCATCCTTTGTTATTTTGTCTCTTAAGTTTCACTTTCTATCTTGCTATGGGGCAATGACCTTGCTGGAGGTGTGTGCTCTATACAGAGTTTATCCTTCAGCAACACAGCAAGACTTTGAAGCCACATGATGAAGTCCACTCCAGAGAGGGCAGCTGAGGTTCAAAGGGATAAGGCAATTTCCTCAAGTTTACAAAATTGGTGGGTGACAGAGTGACAATTTAAAGTCAGTTCAATCTTGCTCCCAATTGCAGACAAAAGGATTTCATTTACAGTGTATCACCAGGGAGGAAGAAAGAACGACTTGAGTATGCTAATACATGTTTCTGAAATGTTAATATACACTCTGCTAAAGAGGTTACAAGTTTTAGGGTGGTGTAGAAGAATCCATTATACAACATAGCATTAAATCATCCTTCACCGTGTTTGGCATCCTGAGCTGACTGAGCTGAAAGGAATTAGCCTTAACCTTCTGGCTGTGATTTTATTCTCTGCCTCCATTTTTCCAGCCAGGTGGACAAGCTTGTGTGCGAAGTTGAAATGAGTTGACTGAGTATAATATTGGGTGTGGTTAAGAAGACAGGAAAACCTCTGACAGGACAGGCCCCTGGGAGGATATGGGGATGACTCTAACTAAGACTCCTTGTAGCATGGGACATGGAGACTGAAGTGGCCACTTCATAGCCAGGCAGGATTTCCAGTGGAGGAAGGGACACACCAACCCACCCACAAAACCTTCGACTCAAAATTTACCCCACCTACAAAAAATTCAGAGATAAAGATGGAGCAGAGACTGAGAAAATGGGCAACCCATGACTGCCCCAGCCCAAAAACCATCCCATAGCAGAGAGTCAACCCCTGACACTATTACTGGAACTCTGCTGTGCTTGCAGACAGTAGCCTAGCATAACTGTCCTCTGAGAAGCTCCCACCCAGAAGCAGCAGATACAAACAGATGCTGAAACCCAAGCCAAACATTATGAGGAGGTCAGGGAATCTTGTGGAAGAGTGGGAGGGGGATAGAAGGACCCCGGGTGTGTGTGGGGGGGATGAGAACTCTACAAGAAGACCAACAGAGCCAACTAACCTAGGTCTATGAGAGCTTGCAGAGACTGAAGCACCAATCAAAGAGCAGGCATGGACTGAACATAGCCCCCTGACACATCTGTAACTGATGGGCAGCTTGGTCTTTGTGTGGCTCCTCTAGCAAGTGGAGCAGGGGCTATCTCTAATGTGGACTTGGTTGCCTACTTTTAGATCATTTGCCCCTAGCTGGGCTGCCTTGTCTTCCCTCCATGGAAGAAGATGAGCTTAGTCCTAATGTAGCTGGATGTGCCAGGCTGGGTTGGTAAGGGGTGCTGCCCTTTTCTGAGGTTAAGTGGAGGAGGAAAAGAAGCAAAGGGTGGGAGGATGGGACCAAGAGGAGAGGAGGGGGTGTGTGTTTGGGATGTAAAGTAAATAAATAAATTAAAAAATAAAAAAGGCAGATTTGAGAGACTAGCTTATGATAGATCACTTAACTGGGACTCCTAAGTACCTAGGTTCTATCCCTAGTGACACACACACACACACACACACACACACACACACACGCCACCAGAGACAAGCTGTCCTAGTGTCTACCCTACCTATGTAAACTTAAGTATGTGAGCTAGCTTCTCAGATACCTCATCTGCAAGTGGATTTTGTTATATACTTACTTTAGACAAATGGAATGCTGTGGATGACTTGGGCACATAGAAAATCCACAGGGTGGTATTTCTATATTATGAAGGAGACTTTGAACTTGGTTTGTAGAAACACTGACTCTCAGGTATTTCTGTTGTATATAGCTAGAAGTGTTGCAAATAGACACTCATGCTCCACTACAGTGGTTTTCTACCTTCCTCATGTTGTGGTGACTTCCAACTGTAAAATTATTGTCATTGCTACTTCATAACTGTAATTTTGCTTCTGTTATGAATCATAGCCTAAATATGTGATATGCAACCTCTGAGAGGGTCACGACCCACTGCTCTACTACTGCATCATCTGAAACACATCGAGTCACCAAGCAACAGCAGCTTGAGTCCCGTGTGTACAGAGCCTGTGGAGATGCAGAGTCGTCTTTTGGCCATGCCTTCCCAGGCCCCTGGATTTCAGGATAACTGAACTGCATCTGAGCCATGCCTCCTGCTCAGGAGGTTTGGGTGAGTACAAATAAATGCCCCATCTTAGGGACAAGCTTGGTGCCAACTTGACAGGAGCCAGCAACTTCTCTCTGGATCCGCCTTCCAGAAAATGCTATGGATTCCAAACCCTCTGCACTTCCCTCTGATTTCTACCCAAGGATCCAGATGGTATCTGTTGTGCTTTGCTGACAGTTGTCCCCACTTAACTGGTTTTTCAGGAGGAAATAATTTTTTTTTATTTCTCTCCAGAAATATTATCACTACTTACTGGCTAGTTAAATGATTGCCGAATGAATGCATGCATGAATGAATGAATAAATGAATGTGTTTCACACTACTACAGCCCCAATTGTGTTGAGTTCACCCTCAGGCGTCCTGACTGTTCTTTATGGTAACAGTGTGTGCGCAAATTCGTACCATCTTTGTAAGCTTTCCCTTCACCCTGTGGAAGTTCCATGGTAGGAAACCCTCAGGAACTTCAACATTCCCTGAGTCCTATGGCCCCTAATATTTCCAGCTTCTATTGGAAGATTGAATGCTGGCTCAGTACCATTGGCTGAAGGCCCAGGGCAGGACTCAGGGTGAGGAACTGCAGAGCCTGCAGTTCGGGGCTTCCCTGCTGAGGTGTTCCTAGTTCGGAGGACCACCTTCTAAACCAGCCTTCCTAACTCTATGACCCTTTAATACAGTTCCTCATGTTGAGGTGACTTCCAACCATAAAATTATTTTTGTTGTTACTTTGTAACTGTAATTTTGCTATTGTTATGAATTGTAACATAAATATTTTTGGAGCTAGACATTTGCAAAAGGGGTCATGACCCTCAGGCTGGGAATCTCTGGTCTAAAAGGATGATGGTGCGGATGCTTCAGACACTTGTCACGATGTACCTGTCTCAATCCTGTTCCTCACTTGCGTAGGAACCTTGTCCTTTAGAAAGACACCCCAGATCTGGAGTACCATGTTGTTAACAGGGCAACTTGCAGAAAGCACCACATGAACAAGTAATGAATTGTGGAGTTGGCATAATGGCCATGTAAGTGGATGGCGGGAGACTTTGTTTTGGAAAGAAGTGTTTTTAGTGCCATCATTGGGAAATGAGGGTGCTTTTGCACTTTCCATTTATCTCACTTGGACTCTCACAGACTCACATTAAAGGACAGACCATAGAATTCACATGCAAGGTCTTGAGGCCCTGGAAAGTCTCTGTGTTGACAACAGTACCACTTTATTCAACAGACTCCTGGGCATGTGACACTGAGCACTGGGAAAGGAACTTAGAACTGAGACACTTAATCTGTAATTATTTAATTCTTAAATTTAAATCTAAGAAGTGAATTTTGACAATAAAGACATATGAGGTCATTTTGAATAGGTCAGGTGTGGGACTTGGGCAAAAATCAATTTTATGAAATCTATGTAAAGATAAGATTTCTGATAAAAACACCGTCATCTTAATTGATAAATGCTGAAGCTGTGGAAGTCAGTAGGTTTTAGAGATTTGGTGTGAATAAAAGCATGTGAGATTTTAACATGTGTCCTTGATAATTCTGAAAGTTGATCACATATGGAAATGATGAGACATTGGGTAAGCTAAGCTATAGATCATTTGCTATGAATTAATTTCACCTGCTTTCTTTTACTTTCTAATGTGGCCACTGGAATACTGAAGCAGCCTCTGTGGTCCGGGTTGTATCTCTGCTAAAAGACGCTGTTCCGGAACCAGAACTCTGTAGGAAAACTTGAGAAATGAATTGTCCTGTTCCCACCCCAGGGTGTTTTACATCTTTCAGGGCTGATGCAGAAAGTTTCCTCCATGGACCATACTTCCTTCCACTTTCTTCATGTGTTGAATTAGACTTGTGTGGTGACAAATCCAAACATGTAAGGCAGGTAAGGTTGATAGAGGTCATGGTTGTCGCCTTGGAGTAGTGTTTACTGGGGGCTGAGTGCTGAGAATTTGCATATAACACCATGTCCTCTTAGCAATCAATTCTATGGGATAGACCATATTACTATACTATATTAGAGAAAGAAAAGCTGAGGATGAGGTAACTTGATCAGAAAGTGTAAGCTGAGTTCAATATCATCTATCTCAAGTCTTTCAATAATATTACTTCATATAAACACAATGCAGTTTTGAAACAAGCAAAGTTTACATAGATATAATACTATATTCAATCCATAGACCCTGTTTAATTTTTCTGTTTACCCAGTAGTGTCCTTTATTGCTATGCTAGAGTTCTCTAACAAATGTTGCAAAGGAGCTGTCATAAAAATGCCCCAAGAATCAACTACAAACAGTCTCTAAGTGAACGAGAACATAGAAAACCTAAACAAACAAAGAGAAATTATTCAACCACAAACTTCATTGATGGATTTAATAGTAGTAAAGAGATGAAAGGGAAGGTCCAATAAAGTTAAGACAACCCAAAAGATGTTTGTTTAATCTAAATGTGGAGGAGACAAAGTGGAAGATTAAGAAGATAATCAAACTTACTATGGGAAAATAAAACCATGTCACCAGAGTCTAAAGAAAGGGGAGAAAGAGAGAAAGCGTGGTGAAGAGAAAACACTTAAAGAATAATGGATGGAAATCTTTGACATTTGAGAAGAGAAATAAAAGCTTAAAGACTCTGATCAAACCCAATGTATTATGAACCCAAGGAGCTTGATGATCAGGCATACCCACAGCTAATAAACTGCAGGAATGTACTGGGATCAGTATTACTTGATAAGCTGTGGGAAGTAGGAGCAATGGATCAAGCTTTCAAATGCAGAAAAAGATGCTGGGGGAAATATTTTATACCCAGTGAAACTGTCCTTAAGGAATTAAAGAATAAGCCAAGTGTGGATGAAAGTAGACATTCCATAAAATGCAAACCAAAAAAAAAAAAAAAAAAAAAGAAATATGATTGGCCTGCTCTTTGAACACCTCCCCCTGAGGGGGGAGCAGCCTTATCAGGCCACGGTAGAGGACAATGCAGCCACTTTTGATGAGAACTGATAGACTAAGATCAGAAAGGAGAGGAGAACCTCCCCTATCAGTGGACTTGGGAAGTGGCATGCATGCAGAAAGGGGAGGGAGGGTGGGATCGGGAGGGGAGAAGGGAGGGGCTTATGGGGGATACAAAATGAATAAAGTGTAATTAATAAAAAATTTTAAAAAAAGAAAAAAAAGCCTCATAAAGCAAAAAAAAAAAAAAAAAAAAAAAGGACCTCCCCTATCAGTGGACTTGGGGAGGGGCATGCATGCAGAAAGGGGGAGGAAAGTGAGACCGGGAGGGGAGGAGGGAGGAGCTTATGGGGGGGATACAAAATGAATAAAGTGTAATTAATAAAAGTTAAATAAAAAAAGAAATGGCAATAGGACCTGAAAATGTGTACTTTACACTCAATCACCAATGATAGAAACATTATATAAAGATAAAGCAGTCACTTCTCAAGAAGTCATAAGAAGGCTTGTATGTATAAAACTTGTGAAGAAAAACTAATATAACTAATAGAATTGAAAATCTAGACAAACCCTTGCCAGACATTTCCACTCCTTAATATTTAAATTTTTTAAACAATACAGAAGAAAAAATAGCAATATTTATAATACTAGCAAAGTTATGGAATAACCACACCAATGGGTGAACATACAATGAAAATGTAGTGTATATATTCCCAATGATGTTTTATTCCATACAGGAGAAAAATCACATTCTTGTAGGAAAATAGACATAACTAGAGATCATCATGTCAAGGAAAATAAACCAGAAAGGTTTGTTCTTATACTCAGAAAGGTGATACCCATAACTTATCCTATTTTCTCTCTCATGTGGAATCTAGACCTCTAGATTATATGTATACACACACACACACACACACACACACACACACACACACACGACATATGGCATAAAAAAGAAAGGGATACTATTAGAATACTACTAGAGAAGAAGAGGCTATGTATGAAAATTAAAGAGGGAAATTCGGGTAAACACAATAATAGGACATTATATACACAGACAAAAACATGTAGATGAAATCTACCATCTTGCACAATTAACGTATACTAAGAAGAATATAGACTAGAAAAACACTATTAAACAACTCACCCAGGTTGGCATTTATAGACAGTACCACTGGCAAACAGCAGAATGCTGCACGAATGTGCAGTGGCTATTTACCAAGCCAGATCACACTGTGGGTCAGAAAACATGTCTCAGTAAATACAAACAGATTTAACTGTGCAAAGTAACAAATGTTCTGTGACCACAAATGGAAGCCAACTAGAGACCAATTGCATGAACATAGAAGGAAGTAATCTGTCCTTTGGAAGTTAAACAACACATAACCAATGCATGAAAGACAAGGTTTCATGAAAAACATAAAAATACATTTTGAACTATAAAATAAAGCATGTTAGACTTTGGAGGAACATGCAAACCAGTTTCAGAATGAAATTTATAGCATTATATAGCATTGATGAAGAAAAACAACATCTCTGAAGTCAATAGCCTGGAGAAAAAAGTTCAAGACAAGAATTTAATGAAATAGAAAAAAATTAATGGAGAAATCAATGAAAACTAAAGTGGGTTCTTTTCAAATTCCTAGTGAGTTGATGGTCTTTTAGCAAAGATGATAAAAATCAAAACTAAAAAAGACACAGATTGTCATCCTGGAGATGAACAGAAGGAAAGTTCTAGGCCAAAGAACAGCAAAAGGAGGCAAGGACTTCAGATGTTGGAAATAGCTCTGGCCCTTCCATAGGACGATGCTGCATCGTCTGAAGATTTCATCTCTGCCTTCTGCCCCAGGTCACAGACTTCCTCTGGGTAGCTCATTCACTTCCACCTTCCTGCACAGTATACCTACAGATGCAGACTACTGTATAGCTTGGAGGCAAATCTGAGCATGTTTGGAATGGAGCGGGATGATAAACCAAAATCAGGAACACCAACAAACCTCTTGATGCAAGTGTTGGTCCAATCAAATCCCCGAACTATGGAATAACCACTCAACACCCCTGACAGTGGCCAGGTAGAAATCCAGATGGAGAATCTCATACTCTTGACAGAAGGAGGCAGCCAGATTCTGTCCTTTTTCCGGTTAGTCAGTACAGTTGTCTCCTGTTACCCTCTATCCCACCCTGTTCACTAACTTTTTCTTTACACCAATTGGGTGTGATTTTCCCTTCTCAGCAACTGCAAGAGTCCAGAATGGTGAGACAGCTGAGCTTTGTTAGGCTTTGTTGAGTGCATAAGCTCTTCATGTTGGCACCAGAGGCCATTCTTCACCATTCTCAATGGTAAATTAAAAAGCTGACGTATCCCACCCCCACTGTAGCTTCTTCTATTTATAGACAAAAGGTTTTCCAACCTTTTAGAAGAGTAACATCCATTTTCCATCTTGTTTCAAAACAGATTCAGAGATCTGAAGGCAGATAGCAGCCCAGTGCTGGATGGAAGAGCAATTAAGTGTTTCTCTGCCAGTTTGGCCTCTTCCGTTCCTTAACTTCCCAACCCTCATGAGGCACCCGGATGGATATTAAGACTCTGAGAGACTCAGGGCATCAAACAGTTTGGTTGTCATTTAGCATCCACATGTGTCAGTTTGGGGGTAAAAGAAGATACTCTTAATTAAGTTTATTCTGGGAAAAAAGGCATTTGTAGGCAAATTGGGACACTCTGGTTCCATAGTATAAGAGCTGAAATGACAGGAAAGTCAGAGAAAAGGGTTCTGATCCCACTCTTTACACCTGCAAACTGTACATTGCAAAAAAGTTAGTGAAGCTCTCTACGCTTTCTTAGTATGTGTTGGATGGAGAACACTTACCTATTTCAGTGGAGACTGGAAGAGTCAGTTAGGAAAGTGGTCTGTCAACCAGCAGACACAATGGAACTGGTGGTTTCTATTATATGAAATAACTGATATAATTATATTGACTCTAACAATATGGTTGTATTTAATTTTACACAATAGATGAATTCTCAGAAAAAAAAATAGAGTATGAATAGGCGTTGTGTAAATCGCCTCTTGCTTAGAAAGCTCACATTAAACCCAATTCTCTGAGAAATTCTTCTATAGTGGTCAAGTTGGGGGGGGATTTAAAAATCACTCTTTGCTTACATCTTTTGAGCAAAACATATCCCTTGTGGATCCCCAGCTCGGCTGGGATGATGAGGCCTCCCCTGAGTGAGGTTACCTGGGTAAGATGCAGCCTGAGGCTAAAGCAAGGAGAAAGGAGTCTGGTGCAAACCTTCTGGGGCCCATTGTAGCCACAAGGTAAAGAATTTTAAAAAGAAAACATAAATTCTTGGAAAGCAGGGCCCCGTTGCTTTAATGCATTTCACATTGTGCCTCCTTAGCACTGGGGCCCAGCAGGCTAATGAATACGAGTTGCAGCTGCAAAGGAGCAAAGCCTTGGCAGTACCCCTTGCACAACTGGCACCCAAAAGAATCCTCTCAATTGGCTCACTGTGAGGATTCCAGCCAGCATCTCTGTGTGTCTGCAGCTTCTGTCTGGCCAGCTTGCCTCACCCTCCTGGTGGACACAGGAAACACATCCTGCTCACTGTAGCTGGGTCATGTGTGGCTCTTCCTTTCCCCTGTGTCTGGGCCACCATCTGGGATGACTTAGCCATTGTCTGTTAGAGCCTTTGAAGCTTGATTATAGGAGAAGAGAAACATCAGCCTCAGTGGAGCAGGCAGTCCTGTTCGGGACATCAGTGCAATCTCTCTTTCTTCTGCTTCTTCTTCTTCTTCTTTTTTTTTTTTTTCAATTCACATATTTTTGATCATGTTCACATAGGGTGAATGCTGGAAATAGAATACATTCTAGAAACCTTCCTCTTGAAAGGAATAAACCCTCTGTTTCCCCAGCCCCCATAAAACCAAGTTTGCAAACATGACCAAGTTACTCAATGATGGAGTCCAGTCTGCTAGGATGACAATTGGCTGTCCATGGAATCAAAATCACCATACCACAAGTCAAAGCACAAAGGCCGACAACCTAATTTCTAAATTTCTTTAGATTGTTGTTTACACCCCAACCTTTCATCCTGTGCATAAGTGGTTAGAGATGGAAATAAGACTGATTGTTTTCCATAGCAAGACTCCTATTTCCAACAATGGACTCAATAAAAAGAAAAGAAAACCCACCAAAATGGTATGTTTGAATAAATACTAGCAAAGTTACTGTGTAAATATGATATTTCATTTGAACCAAATCTATATTTTTTCTGTGTGAGGAGAGGGTAGCTAACTTACCAAACTATAATTTTCATATTTTCTGTTTTTTAATAGTGTATGTGAATAAAATTATATCTGTAAACACCCAAGTTCCCACTGCTGTGGGGTGGACTCTGACTTTTCATCCTTCCTTTTCAATCTCTTGTTTTTCTCTTGGCTTATTAGAATATTTAAATTATTTTACCAGAAGTTTGTATCAGATTTTTAATAAAAGCCACCGGATAAATATGTTTAAAAGCATGAATTCCAATAGGTTTCATATGGTTTACATCCAGATATAAAGAGTCAGATAAGGAGCAATCAAGGTGATAGTGATAGTCCCATATGCCAGGGAACACAAAATGGAAAGCAAAACCTTCAGAAAACTCCCAAAAGCAAAGGCCAGTGTAAAATGAGAGCTGTTAGAGGGGGGAAATCTTGTGAATAAGTGAAAGATCTTTAAACTTTAGGACCTTTACAGGATGAAATAGGAGAGCCAGTGCAGCAGGGATTGCAACTTCTCAGGTGACCTCTTCCCTCTTTTTTCTTCTGTTACTTTTACTCTGCAGACGGTGGGGAAAGCTGACAGCCCTCACCTCGAGGATGCTGTTTGGGTCCAGGTCCCTTCCAGGATTACCTGTGCCTTAATCCTGAAGCAATAGAGATAGTCTTTCATCTTGTGTAAGCCACCATTTGTTGAAGTTGGTTGTTATCATGGTCAAACTGGTGTCCTAGTTTTTAGTACAGAGACGCTCCCTAACCTACAAAAAAGGTATGTCCTCACAAACTCATTGTGTGTTGCAAGCAGCTTAGGCCTGAAATGCATTTAATGTACTTACCAAACATCCAAGTTTAGTAACGTGTTACCTATGGAGTGTCTGCACATTGTGACTGCACAGCTGATGGAAAGAAGTGACTGGCTGCCACTGCCCAGTATCAGAGTAAGAACCACATGTTGATAATTAAGAAAAAAAATCCAATATTTGAAGTAGGATTTCTACTAAATGTATATGGCGCTTTTTTTTTTTTTTTTTTGGCTGTCATAAAGTTGAACCATACAAGTTGGGAACCATCTGCATTATCTCAGTACAATTTCATAATGTGCTGTAACGACATAATTTTGTAATATGCAGATAAATGGATACACAGACAGGCACAATGGGCTCCACACTGCAGCCCTTCTGTTCCTCATTCTGCTCCCCACAGAGCCCATAGAAAGCCCCATCTCATCTTTCAGTCTACAGTAGTGTCTGGCATCGTTGGGTCTTGGTGCTTCCCCAGTCCCTGAAACCCTGATGTGAATTCTTCATCTAGCAGATAAATAAAGGTGCAAAACTTTTCAACAACATTGTCAAAAGATAGTTCCTTCAGTTCAGCAATTTAGTTTGGTGAAGTTCAGAAAATGAAGTGTGAGGACCTGGGTTTCCTCTAGGGATGAGAGAGGTTTGTTGCCTTTACAGGTCCAAGTGGAGAACACAGGGTAACAATGACTATCTACAAAACAGGGAGAGTGTACACCAAGGAGACAGAGAGGCAATGATGGAAGAAAGCAAGGGACCAGAGAAGGACCTGAAAAGGCTCCCTGCCTGAACCCATCATATACCGTGGCTTAGAGACAGGAGAAGAGCCAGCCTTTGGGGAACATGGCAATGAGGGTGGCTCAGTTGGCTGAACACAACTCACTCATGAATACATGGAAGGAGAGTGCTGACCCCACAGGTACGCAAAAGCTGCCACGGTGACATTATTTTTTCTATTCATAATGTTTGTAGCTTATTTCTACATTTATTTATTGACCTACTGGTTTATTACTTATCTCCTTACTTACTTGGTGGTGTGTAAGGCTGTACCTATGGCCTTATATATGTTAGGCAGGCATTCCGTCCCTGAACTCTATCCCTAGAACAGTGGTTCTCAACCTGTAAGTCATGACCCCTTTGTGGGAGAGTTGAATGGCCCTTTCACATGGGTTGCTTAAGATCATCAGAAATATCAGATGTTTACATTACAATTCATAACAGTGGCAAACTTACAGTCAGTACAATATGAGCAACTATAGTAAAGAGTTATAGCATTAGGAAGGTAGAGAACCACTACTCTAGAACCTCGCTCTGATGTCAAGAAAAAATCAGATAAAGTTTCACTTACTTATCCAAGCTAGCTTTGCACTTACTTGGTAGCCTGGGTATGGTTGCTTCTGTTTCAGCCTCCAGAAATCAAGGATGACAGGCTGTGTTTCTGTGATCACCTTACTGTAGCTCTTTTCAATAAACTCAATCCTTTTTTTTTTTTTCCTCTGACAAGTTCATCTTCAGAATCTTGATGCAACAGTACAATCCTTCATTTGTGCACAATCTCCAAACTCTGGATGAGCTTAGCTTTGTTTACATGGTGTCAAAACAGGAAGTCTAGGATATTGATTTCACCATATACCTTTCCCCAGGCAAAAAGCTAAACATCATAATAATCTGTGTTTTTCCCAATAAGATGGTGGCTTACTATCTATCTCCTGCTCAAGGACGGAACGCCAGAATTATCCAGTCATATCTGTCACCATCTTCCCTGCCTGTCATGTGGCTGCTGAGAGAGCATACTATTATTTCAGACATTGAGGGTCCCAGACCTGCTGTCCAGGGGTCCAAAACTATGCTCAATCTGGCCTCATGCAACCCATCATACTGGCTCTTCTCTCTTCAAGATGAATGATTTTTTAACTCCTTATTCACTCTGGGTCCGCCCAAAAAACATTTTACAATCACTAACTGGTCATGTGGAATCATGGGCCAGGACATACCTTTTGTATTTGTCAGACTTTGAAGTAATTACTGTCTTCTTTTCTCTCTGCCCATGTGATGACAGGCTGTACCGTCTTGCCATTGTCTTACTCTTCTGCTGCCATTCCATCTCTCAGTTCTGTCTCCAATTATTTGAGCAGCATCTCTGACTTACGGTAGGTCTGTAGGGTTCCACTCTAGAGATTTTGATTTTTGTAACTTTATACTTGTCTCCTGTGACCAAGTTTTGACTTACATACCCTAGAACAGTGATTCCCACAGGGGGTGGTCAGTTAGTGGCATTACTAGGTGGGCTCAACAATACACAAAGGGCTGGTACTCATCCCAGGAGTTCTGATTTCATCAAGTCAGAGGTGAGGCCAACAATCCCAATATCAAACAGTTCTCAGGCACGCTCACATTCTGTTCTGGCACACTCTTGCTCCGTCACAGTCTTCATCCTTTTGTGGTGTTGGTACCATGAATACTTCTCTGGCAAGCCTTGGTGCCATGTGGCCCCTCTTTGCTCTGTTGGGTCCTGTGTATTATATAAAGGAAAGCTACTATCCCAAAAGTATAGAGAGAAGCAAGGGCCATACTCATGGTTGGCTTGGGTGGCTCAGTCAATGTGATGGGGTCACCGTTCCCTCTCCTCGGAGCAAGCTAAGCAGTTGTGCCATTAAGTAAAAATCCTTCAGAAATGTTGACTGTGGAGCTTAATGTGTGGTCTACATACTTGGTATATAGTCTCTTTCCAGATACCTCAAAATGGTCTTGACATTAACCCTTGAGGAGAGTGGCAGGGCTCAGATACTGTCTCATGTTAGGCTGAGGAAATACTAATAACTAACACCTGAGCAGTACTTAATTTGAGACGCTGCAAAATGCCCTTTCTTACCCTGGTGCTTTCTCTGGTATCCTGTCTAGACAATTTATAGAATACGTCTTCAAAGGCCAAAGGTCTTCTGCAGTGCTATGGTGTTGTGTGCTGTGGGTACCATTAGGAGAATGGAAAAGAGGGAGAAATGAAAAAAAATTCAACCTATTGCAGAGCATCATGAAAACGCTCCGACACACTGTGCTTTCCATTCAAGGGGTCATGTGGTACAGGCCGTGTGTTGGCAGTTGTGCTTTCTGGTTATGCCAAGTGAGTCAGATTGGACGGTAGTGGTAATTTGTTGGCGTGGATGTGTGTCAATGGCACTGTGACAGAAACTGTCCATGACTCATGGCAGTGGGAGTCAGAGCTGGCCTTGGCATCAGCCTCTCCTGGGTCTGAGCTGCCTTATGCTGGTGTGACATTGAAAATTTGCCTCTCCAGTGCTGTGACATGCCACCAGGAGCTGTGAAGAGCTAGAAATACTCCCAATATGTGCACATTCCCTATCAGACCAACGTGAGCGCTCATATAGGAAGTCCCACGAAAATCTCTCAGGTCTTTGTTTTGCCCTGAGAAACCAGATGGGGGCACTGTTTTGAATTTGTGTTTATGATGTATGTATGTGTCTGTCAGCTGTGTGCCAGTTGAACCCAGAGTTTGAATATAAAGGTAGTGTGGCTTGCTCGCTCTGGGATCTGCTGTGTTTGCATTCTAGAGTGCTAGAATTACAACTAGGCTGCCATGCCCACCTGACAGTTACATGGGTGCTAAGGATCTGAACTCAGGTCTTTAGTCTTGCTTGTCAATCATTTTATCCACTGAACTATCTCCCTCTTCCTCAAGCTGGGACAATTTCGATGTAGCTCGGGGTTAGCAGTGTTCTTTGCATCCTTTTGAAAGCTGAAAGCTTTTCATGGTTGCTCTTCAGGATGTTCTTCTTGAAGTTTAAAGGCAGTGGCAGGTGTTGCAGTAACAGCTATTGTAACTATTATGAATATGGACATTAATAGTGGTTATAAGATCAAGCATTAGCTCAGTGGTTCATTTCCCCCTTCAAATCAATCTAATGAAGATACTGAATTTTTTCCATTTTTATTTTGGAGACTGTGTCTTGCTGTGCAGTCTAGGCTTAGATCGGGTTCAAACACATGATCCTCGTGCTTCAACCTCTGCATTCTGGGTTAAGGGCATGATCCACAATGCCAGCTTTAGCCAGAGCCATTTTGTCAAAGTTTCATAGATAAGAAAGCTACGACATGACTTGCTATGTGCTCAGGGTCATACTAGGTCAAGAGCCCAGACACTCAGACATGAGACCTATGCTGACCACCTCATGAGCATGCTGCTTCCATCCTGGTGAGATGTGAGTGGTAGAAGCTACTAGCTTTCGCTTGCTACCTAACCTACTAAGGTCTAACGATGGCTCCCTTTGTCTCTCCTGAACAGGAGTGTGGCTCTGGGACTCCTACAGTCATAACAGCCACCAACAGCTCTTAGGCTTTCCCAGCCTGTATTGGTTCCCCTGTCTTCAGGGCCATCCATTGTTGCTTGCTTGTTAATATTGGAATCATTTGGGTGAATTATTATCCTTTTTGGAGCCATGAGAAGTGAAAAACCTTCCTCCAAAATTATGTCTTCCAACTACAAGTGGCCACCAACAGCTTTTCCTACCCACATCACCTGGTCCTCACTTAGAAGCACGAGGCAGCACACTTCAGCTCAGATAGCACTGGGATCACAATGAAGACAGCGCTGGTCAAATTCTCGGAAAGGCACAATAGATTCTCCATTCCTCTTTACTACACTGCCTCTGTGGCAGGTGGCAGGTGCTCATGTATCACAACACTGGGTTGCCCAGGACACCAACTGGGGGCACCGGATTATTTTCCTTCTCCTCATATCATGTGATTGTTGATGGACTTGCTTCACTGGAAATCTATTTGGTCCCTAATAGAAAGCATGGGTTCCCCAAGACCAAACCAAAACACATGCTTTGTGAGCGAATGAGTGAATAAATGCATAAAAAATAAAAGAAAGTGGAAAGAGTTGGGGGTCATTGTACAGCTACAGAACAAGCAAGTGAAACTGGTTTTCTATTCTGAGCTCAGGAATTTTAAACAGAGCATTCTACCTTTCAGGGCTAGCAGCAATTCGGAGGGCAGGTTCCTACCTGGACATGCTTCCCTCTGTGTTATGGCACAGCCTGGAAGACAAGGAGGCATTGAAGACTTCACCTCAGCTGGGCAGGCAGCTGAATAGAGAAGTCGGGGTTCCCAGCCTCCCACCCACTGCTCTCTTGACTAAACCACATAGCTGTTTACTTCTGCCCCTGCCTGGACCACTTGGCACTTCTTGACTCAGACACCACTGATTTCTTTCCTAGGATACACACCCACTTGTTCCCTGAGACCAAGTTTCTTAAGGCATGTGTCGTTTGTTTTCTGGAATTTCAAGGTACCTCAAAGCTGTGGCTCTTCATCCCAGGGCAGAAGGATTTACGTAGATCAGTTCTCCCCTTGAGGGACCAGTGGGAGTCTCCAAGCTCTCAACATGGTCCAGAGACAGTGGTTTTTCTGTAACCAGTTTAAGAAGTGTACAGTGGACATGATGCAGAAAGCCAAGTGTGCAGAAGATAAGCTTTCTCCATGGTAACCCTAATCCGGAGATCATCACAGAGAGCACGGAGTTGGTTTAATATTAGTAAGTGAACCAATCTCATGGGGAGCAAACTCCATCCATACTCACGTTCCCTCATCTTCTTCTTCCTCACCATCCTCTACCCCACCCCACCCCACCCTGTTGCTCTTCCTTTTTCATTTTCAATAAAGCAGTGATTTGCTGATGCATACAAAAGCAAACAGAAAAAGAATAAGCTACAGAATTTGGAGGGGAAATTTTAAGCTAAAAAAACAAAAGAGGCAGGCAAAAAAAAGGGCACAGAATCAGAGTAAACAGTTAAGGCAAACAGTTTAGACCAAAATAGCCAGGATCTTGCAGCTGGAATCCAACCTCATTGCTGGGAAAGAGGCTAAAGTGGATTAAATGGACCACAACTGTGTTTAGGACTACTAAGGAATTTCAGTTTTTGTTGTTATTTTTCTTCACAAAGGTGTGATAGAAGGTTAGGCTTTTTACTGACGGAATATTTGAAGCTCTTCTACCTGTTGCTTCTGTTTCTGTTCTTTGCATTTGAAGCTGGTGTGTTTAACGTGTGCTTCTCAGTGTATATATGTACACACATGCATGGGGAGGGGAGAGTTGAGGAGGGGAGAGAGAGAGAGATTTCTTTTCTGCTGAACCATGATAGTAAAAATGATTAGTGGAGTTGAAATCTGTAGCAATGCACACAGCATTTGCTGCAGTGTTTAGGAAAGCTGAAATATGCAATAATTGATTTTAACATGCGTTGTAATTGGTTCCACATGTATTGCTGTCAACTGTGATACATCATAATTAAACTGACATGTTCAAAAACTGGCCACTGAAATGAGCGCTCACCGACTCCTCCAACTGTGCACAGCTTGGGGCTTCTCTGCTCCCCTCGTTTTCCAATCAGGTCCTGAGTTGCTGAGCTTGACTTTGTTGCTGGTCCCCTCCATGCTTTCTTATTTTTCTGTCCACCCCCTCAAATTTTAAATGAATGCCTGTAATGGATTCGGAGCTCTTTCCTCACCTTCATTTTCAGATGATCACATATCTTAGTGGTGATAGTCTATGCAATTTCCTAAGTCATCATAAATCAGTTCTAAAATCATAAAATACAGTCAAGAATTTGACATAAAATAAGACACAGCAGTAGATCCAAAAGAGTTCCATATTTTAGTTCCTCCACTCCCAACTAAATCATGCTTCAACTTTAATTAGGCTACTCTTTTGGATGCAAAAAACAAAAAACTATGCTCTGGCACATGTGTACCTGGCCTCCTATTACATGCCCCATGAGGCCCTGTATCCTTTCTGCTTCTTCCTATGGCCACCAGGGTATTTGTGCACATTCAGGATGGCCTCATGTCAATAGTTTGATCATGTGGGTGAAAGGAAGAAGAACTAGACTATGGATTGCTGGTGCTGGGTCCTAGCTGTCTTATTCTGGATGTTATCAGTAAAGCTATCTGCAGTCAGCTTTCTCCTTGGTGAAATAGGAATGTCACCGAGAGCTGGTGCTTGTGTCACAACTTCCAATAGGAGGATGGCATGCGAACACAGTTGGCTAGAGTATCTCTCTGAACCTTATGTTTCCATTCTGAATCATCATGAGCCATGTTTGTCTTTGAAGTTTGTGCCACCTTTGTTTTTCTATTACAACTAAGTGAAGAGATATTCCCCTGATCTCCCACTCCCTGCCTTGCTCTCTTCTTACCTTAGAAAGCTGAATGCCTGCTAACAAAAATCAGTTCATTATCTATCCATGATCAGGCCTTCCATTGACTACAAGATTTCATAAAACCAATTCCATGCGAAGGAACATAGCAGCTATCTCTCTCTCTCTCTCTCTCTACCTTTGAATACATTAATTTCACTTCTTTCAATCATATGTCACTGGTAGGAATTCCTAATTTCATTGGTCTCGTTTAGGGCCTTGAGACAGAGAGCTGGTCAGTTATGATGTATCTTCTGTTTGTCTACAGAATCAAGTTGTGGTGAATGACCATGCTGGCCCAATAAAGGCTACTTTTCTATGTTCTTCAATAGCCAACATATCAGAAATGAACATCTCTTATCTCCTACTAATATGCTATGAAGACGTATGCCTAGTGAGTGACACCACTCTTCCCTACCATGTGAAGGAAGGAGATATTGAGTCCTGTGCATGGAAGGAAAAAAAGTTGAAATTATTTTAAGGAATTTAGGGGGTCCTTTTTTGATCACAGGCTCAACGGCTAAGTAAATGTCTGTCCTGAGCCCACACTCAGCTTAGTTCCAAAATACTCTTCACAAAATATTAGTGTAAGTAACATACTAAACCTTGTAACTTGATATGCTTTGCTTCAGAAGCATAGTCCTTTACCTCCATCCACAAGCCCTTCCTTTTTTGGTTTTGCTTTGATACTAACCTCCTGTGCTAGATAAAAATTAATTCGTTATCCAACAAATATGACAAATATTTATGGTATTTAAAGGAAAAGTGGAAGAAGAAATTGAGATTTTTCTACAGGTGGAAGAACCATGTTTTCTTTTTCTATTTTAGAAACAAACTAGGTCCTCTTATCAAACAAAAATCGCTGAACTGCTCAACAAAATGTCAGGTCCTCTGGCTCTCTGCTATCATAGGGGCAGACATTGGGGAGCAGAAGACCCACTCACTCCAAGAGCCTTTTTGGTAAACTTTTTAAGTTCTTAGTTGTTACTTTGCTGAAACTGCAGGGCTCTGTGAAGGCAGACAACTGGTCACTTAAGCCACATTGCTGGAAGGCTGACTGACCCCTACATCCAGGGATCCATACTGATGAAAGGTAGCTCTGAGCAGGGCTCTGTCCACTTTTTTCTTTCTGGTAGGGCTCAGGCACATCCATGGGGTGTTTCTTCAGGTCTCAGAATCCATCAGGCTGTGTCATTGTTAGGATCACTCACAATAGATGGAGTTTTCTCTTTCAAGTCTCTTGAACATTTTGCTCTCAGCCTCAGAGCTCTCAAAGGAACAATTAGATTTGACCAAATTTGATCTATAACCAGTGACTTATCAAGTTACAAGAAGGTTTGTTATGTTACTTACACTAATATTTTGTGAAGAGTATTTTGGAACTAAGCTGGGTGTGGGCTCCAGGACAGACATTTACTTAACCTTTGAGCCTGTGATCGAAAAGGGACCCCCCAAATTCCTTAAAATAATTTCAGAGGAAAGGAAATTTGAGTAACAGATAATCTAAAGTCGGGCACAACATGTGTTGAGGACCTTCCAGACCATTGCTGAACTGTAGAGCATTTCAGGAACCATGAGCACTCTTCTCTCTTTTCTCTAAGGCATGTGGTAGTTATCTATCTATCTATCTATCTATCTATCTATCTATCTATCTATCTATCCATCTGTACACACACACACACACGTCAATGTCCCCTAAACTCACCGCATGTGACTTGGACAAACATTTTTGAAATTCTTCAGCTTCTTTGTATCAGGAAGGGCCTGAGATTCTGCCTAAATGGCAAGATCCTGATACATTCAGAGAAGTCTGCAAAACAAGGGTTAGAATATGGTAGCCATATGGAAGAGACAAGGGGTAGCAAGGGCTATCTAAGAAACAGAAAATCGGATGGTCTCATGGTAAGACACCTACATGAGGATGACAGTAGCTCACTCATGAACAGAGAAGCAGCCAGGTGTTTCCACAGGACTGCTTTCAATGCCAAACCTACTGTTGTGGTTCGCTAGATGCTTCTATGTGTGTGTGTTTCTATTACTATAATAAAACACCATGACCAAAACCAGCTTGGGGAAGCTACAGTTTATTTCATCTTACAGCTTGTATTCTATCATCCAGGGAAATCAGGGCAGGAACTCAAGGACAGGAACCTGGAAGCAGGGACTGACGCAGAAGCCACAGAGGAGGCCTTCATACTGGCTTGCTCCTCATGGCCTGTTCAACCAGCTTTCTCATAACACCACGACCGCACCATACACTGAGGTGAGTTCCCCCACATCTGTCATCAATCCAGAAAACTCCCCAACAATCTTCCTCACAGGCCAATCATATGGGAATATGTTTATAACTTTTTTTATTCTTTATTAATTACACTTTATTCACTTTGTATCTCCCCTGTGGTTCCTTCTCTCCTCCAGTCCCAATCTCTCCCTTCCTCCACCCTCTGCATGCATGCCCCTCTCCAAGTCCACTGATAGGGGAGGTCTTCTTTTCCTTCCTTCTTATCCTAGTCAATTAGGTCTCATCAGGAGTAGCTGCAGTGTCTTCTTCTGTGGCTTTGGTAATGTTGCTTCCCCCTCAGGGGGAGGTAATTAAAGAGCAGGCCAATCAGTTCATGTCAGAGACAGTCCCTGTTCCTGTTACAATGAACCCACTTGGATACTGAACTGCGATGGGCTACATCTGTGCAGGGGTCTTAGGTTATCTCCATGCCTGGTCCTTGGTTGGAGTAGCAGTCTCAGGAAAGATCCCTGTGCTCAGATTTTTTGGTTCTGTTGCTCTCCTTGTGGAGTTCCTGTCCTCTCCAGATCTTACTGTTTCCCACTTCTTTCATAAGATTTCCTGCACTCTGCCCAAATGTTGCCCATAAGTCTTAGCATCTATGGGGATATTTTTTAAGAGTTATTTATTTATAATATATACAGTGTCCTGCCTGCATGTACACCTGCGTGCCAGAAGAGGGCACCAGATCTTATTATAGGCAGTTGAGAGCCATCTCTGTTGCTGGGAATTAAACTCAGGACCTTTGGAAGAGTAGTCAGTGCTCTTAATCTCTAAGCAATCCCATTTTTTAAAATTGAGATTCTTTTTCTAAAATGATTGTAACGGTGTCAAGTTGACATAAAACTAGCCAGTACACCCTGCAAAGTTGGGGCTTGAGTAGGTCTCAATGGTGGTGATGGAGTGAGGCTGAGGTTCTGGCTTCCTTATCTTTTCCAATGAACATATATTTGTTTTCATGGGCACATGGTACTTGGTGCATGAGGCCCAGGAGGAAAGCCCAGTTCCTCTGGAGACCAAAACTCCATTGTCTTAGTAGCTCTCAGCAGCGATTTAACATATCTATGAATAGCCCATGACTAAGAAAGAAGCAATAGGCGTTATCTCAAATTAATCATCATACACAGAGAGAATACAAAGAAAGGTTCAAGTCTTCTTTAGGACGTCACAGTTCGTCATTCTTAGGTCCTTCAGCCTCCACAAAGTCCTGACTACCTACTTGGCGGATGAATACTGTTTTCTTTTCTACCAAAAAAGTGAGAAGAAAAGAAAACTCCAAGTAATTTTTTAAAATACTCAGTGTGCATACAAAGCACTCATATCCTTGCTCATGGGTAGCCTCTGATTTAGTTTTTTGTTTGTTTGTTTTGTTTTGTTTTTTGTTTGTTTGCTTGTTTTTAGAAATGATGCACTCAACGGAAAAGGAGGTATACTGGTCCTAAGAACCTGGCCCAGATGATGTCACAGGCACTGACACAGGAAGTTGTCAGGACCCTAAAGGTCTCCAAGGGAGACTACCTGCACAACACAACTGAAGCAAGGGCAAGATGGCCAGGGGACCCTCTCAGTCACCTGCAGACGCAAGGATGGGGTATCATCTGGGTCCACTCTGACTGCCAGAGCTGAAGACTCTAGGGAGCTGATATTTGTGCAAAATTAGACATCTCTGCCAAACACGAAGGCTTGGGGGTCCAGGGAATGGCATTATTTCACCTTAGTGACTACAGCAAGGCAGAGGCAATGGCGGGCTGTTGGGAGGTTTTTAGTGTTTGCTGATTTTTGTGCTAGTAATTTGCTGAAAGAAGAGGAACTGCTAATTATGGACGAAGTGTTACGAAGGAAGAAGGACGGTGATTCCATCTCCTCCGTCACCCGCCCCAGGTCCCATCCCAACCCTTTGCCGGCAAGTTATGAGTACTTGGGCTGACTTCCAAGTTCCCAAAGTTCAAATGTGGAAAAATCCAGCTAATCTCCTGGAAAATCTCCTGACATGTACTTTTCTTTAAGAGTCTAGGCGGACTGCAAACCCCTCCTCTCTCCCGCACTCGGCGGGCTTCTCACCGAGGATGGCTTCCCTCCCTGGCCGGGTATTGATACCAGATACACAATGGAATTTGTCAGGGCAAGGCATGTCTTACTGCTGACCCATTAACTCAGTTAGTGCATTAGGAGGGGGAGTGCTGATTCCGCACATTCGATTTGGGCTGTCAGGCCTGATTTGAGCTTATTTCTCATCGAGTATTTCATATCAAAGGCTGGGATAATAGAATTACAGAACATTAGGATTTTCAATCTGGAAGGGACCCTGGAGATCATTTAGTGCTGCTTGCTCGTTTTACAGCTGAGGAAACTCCTATTTTTCACTTCCAGAAACTCAAGGAACTACTCAGCTTTTGATACGTGCATGAAATCACCAGCTCCCATGTATGGGAGCTCTGTGTGCAAGTGAGGTGAGCCAAGAACAGAACCTTCCTATTGAGTTATTCCTGATGTTGGCTTTAGTTTCATCAAAGTCCATCATGCACTCCCTTCTGGACAGCACACGCTCTCCAGGAATATGCAGATGCCTTGGTCCTGACAATAGCTGGAAAAGAAGCATAGTGTTTTTACTTACAGGCATTTTATACAGTTTAATAGCAAAGGCGTCCCTGGCGTCTGCAGCAGATGGTACCCAGGGCAGGCAGCTTTTTCTCAGGGATCTAGCTGAAATTTAGCTGATGAAATCTTCTGTATCATTTGGTGATCATATTTCATTTCAGACTTTTGAACAGGACAGATTGTCCACCTGGATCTCATTTTGCCACATTTTATTGATGGTCTGAGTCAGATCTTTCACATTTGTGCTAACTGACCTTGAAGGAGTAGCTTGTTGCTTAACTTTTACGACATAGACAATCAAACTGCTTGTGAATTTTGCAACACAATGGTGATGAATAATAAATTAAAACTTTTTATAGTATTTATTTACTGCACTTAAAGAATTAGTAAGGACTGAAGATCATACCCATCTACTGAGCAAAAATCTCGAATTAATTTTGATGTAAGCACACATCTACAGGAACTACTATGTTTTTGTTGGGGAATCCTGGGTCTAAGCAACGATACCACAGTCATCTTATTGCTGCTCTAATTCTGTGAATATCGGCAGCTTTCCCCCTTCTAGCTTTGCTTTTCTGAGTAATTTGCAGAAGCCACCAGGCCAACCACCATGAGCTCATCTTCTGAAGCATAACGTCTATTGGTGAGAACTATAGACACTAGACAATCTGACCATGAAAATTACATTCTACCAACCCTCAAAGTTAGGGACATTCAGTCTACAAAATTCTTAATTCCACAAGCTGGTAATCAAAACAAAAGAGACTCTGAGGTATGGTCAGTCTAGAAAAGGTTCAGTATAGAAGATGGCCAACATGTGGTATGAGGTCTTCTATCAGATTCTGGAGTAGAGAAGAGATATCAGAGGGGAACTCAGGCACCCCAAGCTGTGGACCTTAGTTTTGAATGATGTATCCACATCAGTTTCTAAATGGTAACAAAAGTTTCCATGAGTATAGAGCACTGTCAGTGAAGGACACTTGTCCAAATATGGGTAGGCTAGTCTCTACAATGTTTCTAAAATCCTAAGATTTAGAGGATATTTAAAATAATACCCGTTACATACATTTAGCCTTTGATGTTGCCTATTTTTGAAATATAATTACAAGGGCCCCATAAACCAGGTTTGGGTTCAAACTCAGCACTTTATCAAGTCCTTAGAACACGTCTACATGGTACTTAGATTTTTAAGCAGCAGCTTTGGAAGTACAGAGAGTGATGTCAGCGGGCATGGTTTCGTCTATGTTTACAAGATCCTCTGGCTTAAACACGGGAACTGGATTCCTTCGATTCCTGGCTTGCCTGACTCTAAAGCTCAAATTTCTCTCCCCTTCCTCACTTGGTTCTCAGAATATGGCTTCCAGAGATGGGCAGATGTTGGGAAAAATCAGAAGGGCATGGAGGGATCAAATGAAAGGAACTCAGAGTGCCATACCTGGCTCCTGGCGTCATGGGAGTTCACCAAGGAGTCTCCTTTTGCCTCTGTCTCCCAGAGGCTGGGGTCTTGTCAGCTTTGATCACCTTATTCCTTGGATTTGACTGACACTTGCCTGACATAGGCATTCTCTCTGCCGTGGTGTGATAGGTGTGGCCTCAGTAGGTAGAGGAACAGCTGCAGATCTGGGCAGCACTGACTCACCTAGAAAAGTAGACAGTGTCACCACACCAACTTCAGCGCGCCAAGTCTTCCTCCTTACCCTTTGTATATCTGGGTCTTGGGGGACCTAGAAACATAGAGTCTAGGCCCCTGGAAAACCATACTCCACAGCTGAGAGGAGAGCCCAAAACCTGTATTTTAAATCATCAATTGGTTCCAGATTCTCTTTTGTGATTCCAAATTCCAGAAGACTTGCATTTTTGCTTTTATTTGTAGAAAATATAAAACTCAAGCTAAGTGTTGCTGCCTCCTGCTTACGGCACCAGTTTACTGTTGAGGCCAGGAATTCACAAGCTGACTTATGATCAGAATGCCCTCATCTGCCTGCCTGCCGCCTTTTGACTAAAACACAGCTACCCCATCTACTTATGTGTTTATGCACCTTACTACTGTGGTGGAGTAGATGGGAAACTGTATAGACACAAGGTCAAAAGAATAATCTAGTTCTTGATATAAAGATGACAGAGAAAACAGGGAACAGGACGGGAGCCTACCACAGAGGGCCTCTGAAAGGCTCTGCCCTGCAGGGTATCAAAGCAGATGCTGAGACTCATAGCCAAACTTTGGGCAGAGTGCAGGGAATCTTATGAAAGAAGGGGGGAGATAGTAAGGTACTTTGCATGTTACTGGAGAAGAAAAGTAATCATCAATTCAAACTCTTTGACCTACAACAGAGACCTGCCTGCAAGATATACTTATGGCCAATCTTTGGGCAGAGTGCAGGAAATCTTATGAAAGAAGTGGGAAATAGAAAGACCTGGAGAGGACAGGAGCTCCACAAGGAGAGCAACAGAACCAAAAAATCTGGGCACAGGGGTCTTTTCTGAGACTGATGCTCCAATCAAGGACCATTCATGGAGATAACCTAGAACCCCTGCACAGATGTAGCCCATTGCAGTTCAGTGTCCAAGTGGGTTCCATGGTAATGGGAACAGGGACTGTCTCTGACATGAACTGATTGGCCTGCTCTTTAATTACCTCCCCCTGAGGGGGAAGCAGCATTACCAGGCCACAGAGGAAGATAATGCAGCCACTTCTGATGAGACCTGATAGACTAGGATCAGAAGGAAGGGGAGGAGGACCTCCTCTATCAATGGACTTGGGGAGGGGCATACTTGGGGAAGAGGGATGGAGGGTGGGATTGGGAGGGGAGGAAGGAGGGAGCTACAGGGAGGGATACAGAGTGAATAAACTATAATTAATAAAAATAAAAATAAATTTAAAATGTTGTCAATCCATATGGTCTTTGTATTAACCTTTAGTCAAATAAGGTTACAGTAAAAGATACTGAAATTTTGTTATAGCCAGTAATCTTCTGTGATGCCATGCATGCGTGCATGCATGTGTGTGTGTGGGGGGGGGGGCGCCTGTCTGGGATGTGCCCATGCCTATGTGAGGGCATCATGGGCCTAGAGGAGGGCATCAAATTTCAGCCTGTGTCATTTTCTACCTTATTCCTTCAAGATGGGAATTTTCACTGAAGCTAAAGTGTGCAGTTTCTGCTAGGTTAGCTAACCTGTGAACTGGAGTCCACCCGTCATTCTTTCCCGAGTGCTGTAGGGTCATGTTGTGCAGAAAGTGAGCGCATGCACAGCCATTTCTCAGCCCTGAGACTTATTTTTAAATGCTACTCTTGGTCTGACTTAGCAGTCCAGGCTGGAACCTAGGAAAATGCTGCTTAGCAGTGCTTTGAACCATACAGAGTCTAATTCACAAAGAATATTGGCCTTGACAACAGCTAGACCTGGTTCTGATCACCTCAGAGGAGGCCTGCATATGTTTAATTATTGCTGGATGTTATGTTGGGATCAAAGCTTATAAATCAAAACAAATATCACTGTTTTGCTGAATTGTGCCCCTCTCAAATTCATATGTTGAAGGCCTAACCCCTAATATGACTGAATTCCAAAAGAGTGTCTTTAAGAGCTTAAAATTAAATGACGTCACATGGGTGGGGCCCTAATACAACTGGCCTTTTACTAAGATTAAAATGCACCAGAGACCACCCACTCTAAGGGCAGAGAAGAGAGGCTGTGTGGCAGAGTGAGAACTTGCCATTGGCAGTCCAGTCAGATTCCTCACGAGAAACCAACCCTGCTGTCACCTTGATCCTGGGCTTCTCCTCTCCACAACCATGAGAAAAATAAGCCTCCCAGCCTGTGGTATTTATTATGACAACCTGAGCTGCTTAATGCGATCACTAAAGTACAGGGATGCGAAATTAAAACGAAGGGTGCATCTGTTCTACTCCAGCTATGAAGACAAGCAGAAGGATTGTGCAAGAGTCAGGTGGAAACTGAATAAATCTGAAAAGCAATTCAGCTTTCTGATGGAGTTTTAAGGACTGCATTGGGGGATGACTGACCTATATTAACCCCTCTCTAAGATGTGCAATTGATGTGGTCTGACACCTGAAACTCTCCTCATAAACCAAACAATGAGCACATCTATCAGTGCCCTTAAATTTCTCCACACCCCTTTGTCATCCCTTTTCTGGCCATTTTCTGCAACTTCCCTGTTCCTCAGCAAGATGCAACCACTGACACTGTTTCTGGCACTATAGATCTGAGGATTAATTTATATTGTCTAGAATTTTCTACTTACCGAACTCCTTCCAGGTAGAGCCACTTTTTTAAATGACTGATTTTATTATGCCATTTGCCTCTGGCATTGTCTAATCACTGTTTCATTTCTTTATACTATCAAATAATATTCTGGACCATATAGTATACTGATGACAGTCAATTGTTTGTTTCTAGTTTTTAGAAGCTATAAGTAAAGTGGCTAGGGACATTCAAGCACAAAGTTTTGTGTGAATGTATGGGTTTGTTTTCACTATGTCTAATGGGAACCACGTGTTTAATTTTTTAGGAGGCAGTCAGGCTGTTTTCCAAGTGTCATGCCATTCATATCACTGCTGACCATGCATGGCAGCCCTTGTTTCTCAGCCCTGCCAGCCACTGACATGCTTAGTCTTCTTTAGTTTTGCCCTTATTTTAGGTGTTCTGTGTAATGGCATTTCACCGTCATTTACATTTGTGTTTCCCCATTGAGTTTTGGAATTGATGATCTTCTAATGTGTTCAGTCATCTAGTTATCACATAGGCGTATTCTTAGTGTCTATACATACATACAAGAGCATGTTTGTGTGTACAGACACCAGTGGACAGTTCAACTCTGTCATTTCACAGGAGCCATCTACCTTTCCTTTTGAGGCTGGGTTTCTCCCTGGCCTGGAAGTCACCAAGTTGGTGACCTTGGCTAGTCAGTGAGCCCCAGGGACCTACCTGTCTCCTAAGTTGTTCTTGTCTTGTTTTTAAAGAGTAATTATTCTTTTCCACTTTAGTTATAATTGCCTAATTTTGCTTATAGTTATCAGGTCTGTTATTAGGCATTTAATTCCATATATTATGCTTTATAAAAATTATGCAAAAATTTTAAATGTCCTGTCCAACAATATGTCATAGAGGAGACTGCAGCTCATGACATAGCCTTATTAGTGTGCTACTGTGTATGACTGCCTAAAACACTTCCCCTGAAGTTAGCAGCTTAAAGCACCGTTTACTATTTACACAGTTTCTGTGGCTAAGAATAATGATTCGTCAGATGATATGTGTTTATAACAAGTTAAAATCGCAAATATTTTCTTGTAAGCTCTATCTACTTTTCAACATAGTTTTCTTACTATTTCAAATTAAAACCTAGAGCTCAAGAGATGGCTCAGTGCTTAAGAGTACTTGCTAGGTTGAATCCCCAGCAGACACATAATGGTTCACAACTTCCAGTAACTCCAATTTCAAGGGATCCAGTGCCTTCTTTGGCACCTACAAACATAGGATGCACAGAAAAATTATTAAAAACACCCAGAATCAGTGGCACACACCTGTCATCCCAGCACTCAGGGAGGCAGAGGCAGGCAGATAGCTGTGAGTTCGAGGCCAGCCTGGTCTACAAAGCAAGTCCAGGACAGCCAAGGCTACGCAGAAAAACCCTGCCTTGACAAACATCAACATCAACTATTAAAAACTAAATATAAACTAAACAAAAATAAATGTTGTGTGTGAATTTAGATTAGGAATGTACTAGCCAGTATGCAAGTACTGTGAGCCACAGGAGCGTCAACTAGGGTAGGGATGTCCACGGATGTATTTCTAAGACACCTATTTTTCTCACCTCCATCTTTCTCCTCCTCTTCCTTTCCTCTTCTTTTCTCCTCTCCTCTTCCCCTCCCCCTTCTCTTCTTCTGTGTTAAACTCTCACGCTGTCTCTCAGGCTGGCCTGTCACATACAGCACAGCTCAGAATGACCACATCAATGCTCCTGACTCAGCTTCACAAGACCTAGGGTTGCAGATACCAGCCCAGTCTGCAGCAGGACTGTTTTCCTACCAATGCAACAATGTGCAATTAATCAAAAGATAATTATACTTGCTGATAAATTACTTTTTTCAATTAGTGCCCCGCTTTTGAGAGACCGTTTGTATAGCACAGCTTAATTAGAACAATGCATGCAGTCTTGCAAGATGCTCTCCCAGAGCCATCTCCCAAGTGTCTGCATTTCTGTGCAGCTGCCCAGAGCAGGGCAAGGGGCAAAGCAAAGTAGGGTCAGTCTGCCTTTCTAATTCTACTGTGGCCTAAAATTTACTGGGCTAATAACAAAGAGAGAAGGAAAAGCAATACAAAGTCCTCCTGAGAGGGTCCAAGGTGTGTGGTTTAGAGCGTGGCAGAGCCAGTCTCTAGAAGGGGATTAGACAATTCAGGGCATCCATGGAAAGCAGCTGTTCTTAAATGGTTGTGAAAAACCAGAATCCTTCAGCAGAGAAATTTATCAGGATTCAGAGAAAGTCCCAAATCTGGTAGAAACTGGATATTCCTTGGTAAATGTCCTTAGGAAAATTAAGGCCCCTGCCCCATTCACAGCCCCATTTTTCATTCCTTTTTAGCATTGTCCCAAGATATTCCTGTGGTGGATGAGCTCCTGGGCTCTAGTTAGAAAAGTCCACATAGGACATCGACACTCACAGGGTTTTACTTGTGGCCTCAGGCAAGGTTGAACTTGAACAACATTAATCATGAGCTTAAAAAAAAATAGTGCAAGAGAGACAAAAAGCTGTAATTTGCCTTAATACATTGAAGAATTCTTTTGATGCCTTCCAGAGTTTCATTCAACCAGAGGCTTTCTCAGTGAATGGCACAGGATCTAGGGAATTTGAGGACAAGGGTTGTCATAGAGGAAGCAATGTGGTTATAAGGAAATGCAACCATTTATTTCTTTTGTTCTTCCTTCCTTCTTTCCTCCCTTCCTTCCCCTTCATTTTTTCCTTTCCTCACCCTCCTCTTTCCCTCTATTCATTTCCCTCTCCTAGTGATTAAACCCAGGGCTCTGTGCTTGCTGCTCTGGTCCTCTATAGTTGAGTTACACTCCAGCCTACTTCTCCATCTTGTTCTTTATGTACCATTTCTATGTGTTTAAGTCACAGTGACTAGTGTCAGATTTTTAACACAATGTGGGAATTGGCAAGTTTTTGTCAGAATTTTCTTTAATGCAGCTTATTTTCATGTCTATTCTTGCTAAAGCTTCTGGCCTATGCTCATTAATCTTGCTCAGTAAGGTGTTACATGACACTAATGTTTTCTTGTGAAAGGAATGGTCACAAAATATCAGCTAAAGTGCCCTATGGTCACTTTGACAAAGATGTATTTGTGTAAATGAGATTCTAAGTTTAGTGGATGCATCCGGACTCTGTCACTGTGTATGTGTATATAAACACACAACACACACACACACACACACACACACATGCACGAACATATATGTATATATGCATTTGTTGAATAGTTTTCTTCAAAATAGCACAAAAGGTTTACACATATGTTGGTAGGAATCACCCAGAGAACCAAATCGTACATAAAAGCCTCCATACAAAGGAGGACGGTTATGCTATAAATAGTTCAAGATGAGCCTCCCTTTGAACAACTCTGTTTTGTTATCTGGTATTAAGCAGTTTTTATTCAGCAACTTCACTTCTGTTCCTTATTACCAAAGAGTTATTGTGTTTTCACTTAAAGTAAACTTGACTTTTAAAAAGGAATAGTAAGAAGGAAGTTTTGTTGCTGTTGGTTTCCTTTTGTAAATAAATATTTACTCAAGGCATGAAATTTCTCTTTGAACAACGGAGGCCTCCAATGGGAGAAATTCTCCAAGCTGTGGCATATTCTTGTGGTACGGTATGATTACACGCTCAAATGTCATCATAAAACATGTGTATTGTAATAATAATTCCAAAATCAATCTGTAAATAAAACAGCATCTATAAATTCAGGCACATGCAACTCATGTGTAGAGATTTTGTTTAAGTATGTGGGATATCTCTTTTAAAATGTTGAAAGTTTACCAAGAATGGCCACTTAGAAACAGCTAATGATGTAGGCCTGTTCTGTGAAACAATTTGATTGTTGGATATCCATGATCTTTTTAATTTTTTTCTAGGCTGAATTATATTTGGTTATTTATCTGAAAAAAGACACTAGAATGCTATATACAAGATGCTATAATTAGGAAAATTTATTCAAGTGTTTAATAAAGTGAAAGAATTCCTAGTTACTATGAGGCAGTCCATATTTAAATTTGCATTTTTATCTGGTTGTGGTGATTCACACCTTTGATTTCAACACTCTGGGAGGCAGAGGCAGGCGATTGCTATGAATTCAAAGCCAGCCTGGTCTACAAAGTGAGTCTAGGACAGCCATGCTATAGAGAGAAACCCTGTCTCAAAAAACAAAACAAAACAAAACAAAACAAAACAAAACAAAGAAAACAGAAAGAGACAGTGCATTTATTTAACACAGAGAGTAATGTGGAGGCTGTCCTCCAAGTGTTTGTAAAATTTCAATTATAATGCTATTTATCTGGACCCTAATATAGGAGAAAATTAGCAGCATAACTGTTCAAATAGAAAATTTGTAGATATTATTGTAGAAGATAACAGTTATCATAAGTAAAACACAAACAAAAACAGATTCTATCCCTTTCCATCCAGTGGGATTCCTGTCTGCAACTTTCAGTGCTGTACTTGATGCATGTCTAGTTTCTAAATTGAGAAAACATACATGTAAATTGATACATAACATATTGTGTGCAGGTACATTGTAAGTACATCTAATACAGTTTATGCATGTGTTTAAAGTAATATAAACCGTATAATAACAAAAATAGGAACATTGAAAATGATGTGAAAATTTGTGTTTTTAGAAGCATGAGGGAAAAAAAATAACCAGAATGTGTGTGTGTCTGTGTGTGTGTGTGTGTCTGTGTGTGTGTGTGTGTCTGTGTGTGTGTGTGTGTCTGTGTGTCTGTGAAACATACCTGCAGGAATATTCATCCAGGGTGGAGGACCTGCCACATTGTATCCAGGAATTGAACTCAGGTTGTCAGGCCTACATTCAAGCACCTCTTTCTTGCAGTCCCATTTTAGCTTTTACTTCCTCTGTTTCATGCTGCCTCATGTTTCTCTTCACTGCTACCTTTTGCATTTTTTTCTGTAGTATTATTTTAGTTCCTTTAATGACTTTTATTATACTTATCTCTTCATACCTCTGATTTCTTTAGCCAAGGATTAAAGTACCCATGAGTGGAGAACACTAAAGAGCTGGCTGCAGTGGCTCACAACTGCGGTCCAAACATTCATCAGACTGAGGCAGGAAGATGACGACTGCAAATTCTAAAGTAAAAAAGCACCATTTCCCACTGGGGACAACCATCCATTTTCTTATTTTCCTTTGTGTTCTCATTTATTCTTTTTGTGCGTATGCTCCCAGAAGTAGTTTTGAATTTCGCATAATTCCCAACATTTGCATACTTTGTTGAGAGGCATTCATAGTATGAAATAATTTATCATTTAAAAACACACACAAAAATATACCTGCATTGTGTGTGTGTGTTTATATGTGTGTGTGTGTGTTTATGTGCGTGTGTGTGTGTATATATATATATATATATATATATATATATATATATATATTCATTATGTCTGCAATTGGTTCAAATTTGCTCTGAATCTCCTCCGTGAATTTTAAAGTTCTACTTTTAACTTATATTTTTTTTTAACTCTAGAATTTCCATTGTTTCCCTTAAGCCTTTTTCCCCCTCTTTATTGGGTTTTTGTTTGACCTAATAGTATAGAATGCTTTACTTCTTGTATTTTGCCTGGTTGTCCTTCCTTGAGCACAGTTATCATGGGTATTTTGAAGCTTTTTGCTCTTACACTTGACCTAACAGGCACTTCATCTTCTACTATGAAGCATATCATTTCCTTGCCTTTCTTGAGCCTTTCCTTTGGAACTGGACAGTTTCAAGTATATATTGTAACCACTGTGAGCAGTAGTTCTCATAGTTCTATCACTATTTATTTACCTTTTAGTGACTTGTTGGCAATTTCAGTGGACTCTATATACCATAATGCTAGTCTCCTGCTTCAGGAGGTAACGTTCTGTTACTCGGATTATATGATCTTACACTATCTATTTTCATGCCTTAGATTCCCTTTTTGTTTTCATCATGATAGTTTTATTCTACTTTTGATGCCCTTCTGGTGATTTGGTTTTCATATTAGACATTCTACTTTTTAAAGACAGCATTTCCCTTTGTTTCTAAAGAGTACTACTAGCTCTCTGTTGATACTCTGCATTGAGAAACTGTTTGTTGGTTTTCTAAACTTCTGATAACTCATTTGTGATAACTCCTTTGCATTTCTAGATCTTGCATTCAACATCCGGGCCATCTCAAAGAAGTTTCTGTTGCCCCCCCCTTCTTGTTTCTTTATAGTTCTAGCATTTTGTTGTTGAAAACTGGACAGTTTAGATCATATGTTGCAGAAATTCCAGATTTTGATTATTTTTCCCTTCTCAGAAGCCTTAGTTTTCACTGAGCTTTGTTATGCAGTATGTCCAGACTGACTATGTGATTCTTCCTCCACTGAATGTTAACTTCGACTCACTGCCCAGGTCTTACCTTTTGTTTGAGTTTAATTTTGGATTTGTAGCAGTCACAGCAAGCCCAACTTGGCTTAATTTTCAGCAGCAACTGAATAGTTTGTAAACTTAAATCTGTAAGGGTTTCTTCTTTTGCAGGTGGATCTATGAGCAGTTGGGATTCTGCTCTTGCTTCTCATCCTTGGAAGACAGTCTATTGCTGTTCTCTACCCGGGCAAGGAAGCTAGTGAGAGCCAGGAGGGGTGCCAGTCTGTACCATACTGTGAGACTGGAGGAAGCTGGCCTGGAGCAACAGTGGGGTTGACCTGTGTCCAAACCCCTGAAATCTTGTCTTGAGATCAGCAGAAGTAGGACTGCTCTCCCCAACTGCACCAGGTCTATGTGTCTGAGTGCACATAGCCCTGAACTCCCACCTTTGCCCTCCCCTACCAACTCTGCTTGCAGAGGAAGTCGGGTAGCCTGGTAACCAGGTTAAACTCTCTCTTCCTTTATAAAGTCATGTCTGGCAGCACCTGGAATTCCTCATGAAAATGAGGCATCCTCAGTGCCCTAGTCCTGACCAGTGATGTGCACTCACCCTGAAAGCCCCTACCCACCCCCAAACGTTTAAGTAGCCCTTGTTCCCTCCATTAAATAAGCTGTCTCACTGAAGCCTGCCTCCCAGAGTATGTCCTCGCCATGCTCACAGCCACCTGAGGTCTCTTCTTCTCCCTGATACTCTGTTCTGCTTTTCCTCCTCTCAGGATCCACCAGTTCTGATTTGCTGCAACAAGCAGGGAAGGTGAGCACAAATGGCAGCTGGGGCTCAAAGAGAACCAACACATGCAGGAGGAAGGGAAGCAATCTCCCACACCCCCCAAGGGATATCTATTAGCCCTTTATCCCTGATCTTGCCTCTTCATGACAAGGCTGGCAGTCTGTGTTTTCCTTCTCTCTCTTACTTTTGGTTTGTACCATAGGGCGGGTTCAGACATCTCAAAGCAGCAATTGATACCTCTGGCCAAAGCTACTCCTTGGTGTGGGTGGAAGGCCTCTGTTTGGACCCTGACTGCCCATGTGGATGTTGGCTATCCCCATTATACTTCTTCTCATAAAATTCCAGTGACATATTGGCCAGTTAAAAACCAATAAGATGGTCGCAGGCTTTCTGAAATTTGTGGAAAAGCTTGCATCTAGTACTCTGGGGATTCCCTTCATGAACTGCATGGCCCCATGGGAACATTGTTCTTTGACTTTAGCATTTCCACTCTCTCTCTATTATGGAAAAATAAATGGCCATAGAGGAGATCCACCAAAGAATTGCTTCCTCAGTCTCGGCAATAGCAACACACTCTGGCCACACCCAATCCACCCTCTACCCTCCTTTGCCTCCCTATGTCGCACTACAGAACAGTCCTCCATCTGCTCCTCCTTGCACCACGAAGCAGTTTTGCAATCTTTGGGACTCTGCTTCAATCCAGTCCTTCCTGATTAATGCCTACCCAACCTAGGATAAAGCCTCTTAACTGGTATCCTTATCAGGCTGAGGACTTCTCAGGCAGGCAGGCAAGGAGGATGGCATCCACACCTGCTGGACTAAACATCTCCTTCAAAGTCAAATTCCCACTTTACACATGCCCAAGGATTGGTGAGATATCTGCTGTTCCTTTTTAGATAGCTCAATTTTCCTACAATGGGAGGCTCTCTATAGAGATGAATGCTTCCATCAGGCCAGGTAGAATCAGGTGCCCAAATGTTATCATATGGGATTACAAGGATGTTTTTGGCGAGGGAGCTTTCTCCACAGGAGCCCAGGAGGCAGCCCAGCCAGCAGGATTTTAAGACCAGGTGCACCTCTGCATGCTGCGTGCCTGGGACAGAATCACCCTGCCCTCTGGCTCATAAGACCCTGGTTTTCCTCTGCCCCAAACTGGAAGAGACTCTCTCTGACTTCATTCTTAGAATTAAAATGAACTTATAAAGAAAAATTGCCAAGCCTGCAGCCAGAGACCTCCCTCCTAAAAATATCATTTGGGAGTGTGTGACTTCTGAATGCAGGCTCACCTGTCAAGGCCTCAAAAATGAGCACTGTGATAGATTGATTGTGGCCACTTAGGACATTGGGACAGCATCCTGTTAGGCTGCTTCCATTGTCCAGACCTTCACAGTAGTGAAAAGAGAAGGGGCTTCCCTTGAATGTGGTAGAAAAAGACACTGGAAAGACAAATGTCCTAAGGAGACCCCCTCTACCAGAAATGCCACCTCTCCCCCAAAGACAGTCTGTCCCTGGTAACATAGGGCCTTCTACTGGAGAAGAGAATGTTGCACCCATTATGACAAAGATGGCAGGACACTTAAAATGAGGCAGCCCTCAGACCCAATAATAAGAGGGAAAACTGCTCAAATAGAAGTTTCTGGGTTCTCAGCACCCCAGAAAGCTCTCACCCAAACATAACCATGAAATAGGTGACAAACCATTCAAATGGCTCATTGATGCTGGAGAAGGTAAAAGAACTTTATGACAATAAGAGGTCCTACAAGACTGGGAACTAATTCCTGGGCCTCAACTTCTAGGCAAAAGAAGTAGCTCTCATGCCTGTGCCATCAAACAAGTCTACAAATGGAAGGCCCTTAATAGGTCTATGGGCATGACATGCCCTCTTGTGGCCAATATTGTCACCAGTCTTCTAGGAAGAGATATCCTGGAAACTCTGGAAGTTTACTCTCACAGTTGAGTAAATGATTATAGTAATGAAAACTTTAAGAATCCCGCCTGGGTTACCCCCGGTTCTAAGGGCCACTGTTAAATATAGCACTCCCTACCTCAACAGGCTCTCCAACAAGCCCATCTCATCGAACAATGGCCTCTATTAAGGGAGAAACTTGAAGCACTCACATGGTTAACAGAAAAGGAACTCCGGATTCACCATATTCACCTTTCCCACAGTCTACAGACCATCCCTATGTTCGCCATGAGAAAGAGCTCAGGCAGATCGAGACTGAGACAAGATTTAAGGGCAATTCATAAATCCATGTGGGATCCCTCAAAGGGGCTACAGCTGTTAGAAATGCTGTTATTAGAAGCCAATATACTCAAAGAAACAACCAAACCCCCAGAGATATATATCCTAGACCCCTGGAACAGGCCCTGGAGGATGGGAGTAGTTGGCAAGTTTTACTTCCACTCATTTGCTCTATACCCCGCTGATGATTTTCATTTCTTGACAACTTGTTTTGGCTCCATAACCAGCCCTAGTCTGCCGATGCATCAGGGAGGGGACCAGAGAAAGAGAAATCTTCATCCCTATGGTTGTCAGGCGAGGCCTGGCCATATCAGCGGTAGCATCAGGGGCTGCTGGGGCAGCCCTGGTACAGACCCAACACCTGGCTCTCAACTTCCAGGACAAGCTTGAGCAGGCCACGGCCTTCACCTCAGACAGCCTGGAGTCCCTCCAGGGGCAGGTGACCTCCCTCAAGGAGATTGCCTTACAAAACAGGAGAGCTTTCAACCTGCTAGCACTGAGCAGGAAGGGCTTGTGTTGTACTGGGAGAGTAACGTTGTCTCTGTGTTAATGGATCTGGGCTAATAAATCAAAACGTACAGGTCCTTAAGGATCTCCGGTGAGATCTCTGAGCCTGCTATGCCTTGGGGATCTCTACGCTACAGTACTCAAACCCTCTGGTGGCTTGGCCTCTTCCCCTCCTTGGTCCCATACTGGTCCTCCTGGCCTCCTGTTTTATCCAATTTCGAAAACAGCAAGTAAGCAATATTGCCAAAGTCACTACCAACCAGATTCTGGCTCAATACCAAACCGTTCGCAACCTAGAGGCTGATGTCTGTGACGTCTATGACGATACCTCCCCTTTATAAAATAAAAAGGGGGGGAGATGTGGAGCCAGGGAGCCATGGGACTGGGGGAAGCCATCCTGGAACAAAAGTGGGGTTGAGACTTGTCCAAGCCCTGGAAATCTCACTCTGACTTTGGCAGGAGTAGGACTGATAACCCCCTGTTCTGGGTCTGGGTGTTCCAGTGCACATAGGTCTGCACCCCCAGCATTGCCCTCTGCCCCACTGCCACCTCTGTAGGCAGGTTAACTTTCTCTCCCCTTATAAGGTCATGTCTGGCAGCACCTGGAATTCCTCCTTATGCAAATGAGGCATCCCCAGCTCCCTGGCCCCAGCCAATGATTTACACTCCTCAAAGGTTTAAGTGGACTTTGTTCCCTCCATTAAATGAGCTGGCTCACTGAAGCCTGTCTCTGGAGATTCTGTTCTTGTCAAGCTCACAGCCTGAGATCTCTTTCACTCCCAGATGTTCCTGCCTCTCTTCCTCTTCTCAAGATCCACAAGTTGTGATTGTGGGCTTATTGTACCTTGACAGGTGGGGAAACAGAATGTTGCTTTCTTTTCAGCTTTTCATCTTCTTTTCCTCCTTTTAACACCACAACTGCCCTAGTTTGAGTCTGCTGCTGCGATAAGCACCATGACCAAAAGCAGCTTGCGGAAGAAAGAGTTTACTTTATTTTATACTTTACAGTACATCATTGAAGAAAGCCTGGCCAGGAGCTTAAGCAGTACCTTGGAAAGAGACACTGAAGCAGAGGCCATGGAAGAATGCTGCTTACTGGTTTGCTTTCTGGGTGTGGCCAGCTACCTTTTTTATATAACTCAAGCCCACTTCTCCAGGAATGGCAATACCTGCAGTGGGCTGGGCTCTTTCTCTCATCAACTAGCAATCAAGAAAATTCCCCACAGAGATGCCCATCTAATCTAATGGGGGCAGTGCTTCAGGTGAGGTTCTCTCTTATGTGTGTCAAGCTGATAACTTAGGTTGGCCATCATCATGACTTGGAAAACATTCTATGGTCACATGCAGAAATAACAGTTTTACATCTGTGTTCATTAATGTATGTAGAACTGACTTGTGAGTTGGTGTATTTTGCAATGTGTTACTGAGTTTCTCACTCACTCTAGTCTCTACAAGTTTGTGTATTAGAGTTTGGATATTGAATGTCTCTCAAAGACTCAAGTGTTGAAGACCTGCTTCATAGCCTGTGACACTATTGGCAGGTGGTAGAATATTTCGGAGGTGGATCATAGGAGAGGAAATTAGATCATCGGAGGTGTCTCTCTCTCTTGCTTTTGTTCCCCAAAAGGTAAGCAGGCATGATGGAAGACCCCATCACATACCCCAAAGCAATGGAGCCACTGACCATTGGCTAAGCTCCCTGAAACTGTGAAGCTAAAATAAATGTTTTACTCTTTGTGTGTGCAGATGCATGGGGCACAGGACAACCTCAGGGGTTAGTCTTCAGGTGCTTCAGGTGCTGTTTTTCCTTATTCCTCATTGGCCTAGAACTTGACTAGGCTTGCTGCTCAGGGAGCTCCAGGGAACTGCTTATCTCTGCCACCCCAGATTTGGGATTATAGAAACACGTCACCATATCGGGCTTTGTGAGGAGGATTCTGGGTCCTTATTCTTGCAAGGCAGTCACTTTACTGACTGAGCCATCTCCCAGCCTGACACTTCCTTCTTAGTAAGATTTGTGTGTGTTAGGTATTGTGCATAATGACAGAGAGTTGACTACCTCACTGTTCAGTCACAACAGCTTTACAGCGACTCTTTTTGTGTGTTGGGCACCGCTCAACATCCCAGCCAAAGAAGGCACTAAATATCTAGCAGTATCACAATCTAAGAATGTACTTTATCCCTAAAAAAGAAAACTTTGTAATTAAAAGCTTTCTTTGAGATTATTGTTTTACCCCCATGACAACCAACATGTTGTTACTTTGTTTTATAAGTTAAGTAAATGAGTCTTTGTTGTAGTACTGAAGCAACACCAAGAGCTGATCACCAATCGCCAACATCTGCCTGTGATGGTTTAAAAATTACTCTAAGGTCAGACATTTACATTTACCGATAAGCTGGGTACAAGAAAGAGGCGAGTTCAGGGTATCTCTGCATCTGGGTAAAACTTCTGGAAAATTCCCCAGATCATCTTCTCAGTTCTTGTACAGGGTTTCTTTGTTCTACATTTCTTTTTTTTCTGTTTCAATTCAAATGACAAACAAATGCTATAATGTCCTTTATTCACCGAGCCATCTCTCTCCAGACCCTGGTGGTGTGAGCACTCTATAGAGGAAGGAGTCCCCTTACTTTAGACAGGCCAGCTGGCAGAGAAGGTTGTGGGGGTTGGGGCTGGGGGTAGTGGTTACTGTGGCACCCAGGTCCTTGTGTCTAATACTGATGCTGAGGACAAAGAAATGAGGGGATGAAAAGCTATGGTCACTGTGTGCAGTAAGCCGTGGGGTTCTAAGCTCTGTCTACCGGGGGTGGGGCATTTGTGAAGTGTGTGCAGAAGTGTGGGTTGGGGTGTTGCTGGATAACGCTTTACTTACCTCATATATGCAAGGCCCTGGCTTCCATTCCTAGTACAGCAAAAGAAAACCGGAAGAAAAAAAGGCTGAAGCCATCCCAGAACAGGGTCATAGCTCTGGCGGCTCTGGTGTCAGAGCTTTGCCCTCCCCCTTCCACCTGTAGCCTGGCTTGTTTGTGAGTGTCCTGGATTCTTCAGGATAGTCCTTCTCTGTGACAGACTTGATTTTATGTTTTGTTTTGTTATGTTTTTTTCCAGTCACCTTATTTTTTAATCCCAGAGTTGTTTCCATGTAAAAGAGTGAGAAATTCTTCTTGGCATTTGATAGCAGTTGAGTTCACCCGGAGATCTTTCAGCCTGTCTGCCAACACTGGGGATCCTGCCTGCTGGCTGAAGACTATGAAGACTGTGAAATGCCTTCACAGCCTATGCAAGAACGGGAAATGAGCGTTACTGGCCCCAGGAGGCCCTTGCTTCCCTAGCCTCTAAATTTTCCTCTAACGCTGGATTTAGCTTTCAACAAACCTTAGCTGGTAGCCAAGAAAAATACTTTTAAGAACACCCCTTGAAAACCAGAAGGGGAAGATTTATAAATTTAAAAAATAATTACAGCAAAGCAGGTAGTTGAGTTGCATGAATGAATCTCCCCTGTCACCTGTAAAGGCCTTCAAGGGTAGAAGGTGACTGTCCCTGTCCAAGGGTGCCCTACCTGTGTCAGACCTTGAGGTCATTCTCCATCTTTCCCCGAAGCACGTTCCTGGACCTCAGGCAAGTGTCATGTTTTAGAGAAGAAATAAAAGAAAAAAAACTGGCTTGCACTCCAGACCTCTCACTCCAAATGGAGAGGAAACTCTGTACATAAGCATTGGTTCCCCAAAGGAGAGAAAAGGAGAAAGCACTTCCTATCCATTAAAGGATCCAAAATGTTGCCGAGGGAATATTGAGCCAATCCAGATGCAAAGCACATTAAGTCAGGGGGAGGAGGAGGAGGAGGGGGAGGAGGAGGAGGAAGAGAAAGACATGTGTGGGGTGTTCAAACAGATCATTTCCTAGAGGAAGCTCAGGGTTCTTTAGTTGATATTGCAGGATATTTGATCCCATTGTGAACCCCAAAGTTGTAAAACTGTAAAAACTGTCTCTGGTGTGGTTGAATCCTATCACACACCTTTAATCCAAGAGCTTTCCATTTATTATAAATCAGTGATTATGATGTGGTTCACCCAGCCCTAGTGCACACCTTTAATCCAAGAGCTTTTTGTGCACAGGATTTAATAAAGTTAACCCTAAGTCAAGAGGTGGAGCAAGAAACCAACTGACAAGGATTAAAGAGTAGAAGTGACTTTGAGTTGATGGGTATTTAAGACAGCCAGTATTTAGCTCAAGCTCTGGCTTTAGCTTAGGCTGCTGCTCCTCAGCTTCCTGGCTTTTGAGGCTTATTTGAACTGGTGCTTACGGTGGGCTATATCATGTTTAAAGACAAAAAGATTTGATATTTGTGCCTATTTTAAAATTTTAATTAATTAATTAATTAACTTTATATCCTTATTATAGACCCCTCCTTCCTCTCCTTCTGGTCCCACCCTCAATTCCTCTTCCCTTCTCCCCTGTTCCTCAGAGAAGGGTTCATCAAGTCGCCTCGGGACTGAGTGGGTCCTCTTCTTCTGTGGCCTGACTAGCTAGCCCTGCCAGGGTGATCAAAAAGCAGGCAACAGAGTCCATGTTAGAGGCAGCCCCTGCTCAGCTTACTAAGCCACCCACATTAAATGTGAGCAGCTCATCAGCTACATCTGTGTGAGCAGCTCATGAGCTATATCTATGTAGGGGGCCTAGGTCCAGTCTATGAATGGTCCTTAGTTGATGTTTCACTGTCCGCAAGCCCCCCTGGGCCCTGGTTAGTGGGCTCTGTTGGTCTCTTTGTGCTTGGTTTTTATTTATTTATTTTATTTAATTAATACTTTATACCTGTCACCCCCAGGGCCTTCTATCCTTCCCCTCACTTTTTCTCCAGACTCTCCATGCTTCATTCAATGTTTGGCTGTGAGTCTCTGCATCTGTTTTCATCTGTTGCTGAGTAGAGCCTCTTACAGGACAGCTATGCTAGCCTCCTGTCTGCAAGCGTAACAGAATATCGTTGATAGTGTCAGGGGTTGTCTCTCTACTGTGGGGTGGGTCTTATATTGGACTATGGACCTGGTTTTTAAAATAGAACCTTCTGAGCTCTCTCTGTATAGTATTTACTACAGTTGAGCTGATTCTTTTTTGGGGGGAAATCTGTATTGTATTTGTGTAAAATGTAAAAAATGTCAGTAGTTTAGATCTGATGTTCTACTCATATGTTCTTCCTAATTTTCTTTTTATTACCCTTTGCATAATTGTAAGGCAATACAGCCTCCTAGTTACAGGGACCATTGGCAAACATAAACAGCAACCAACCTCCAGTGGGCACACATCGCCTCCTGTGCCTCGGTCATTGCACTGCTCATAAGAAATGTTCCCCAGCTTATTCACATTGTAGAAGCACAGGAAAGGGCAAACAGAGCCCAAGGGACAGCAGTGGTGGCCAAGTCTACTGACCCATCTGGGAAAGTGAGCCCCTGCAGTGTAAGGAAGAAAACAAAAGGCATTCATGGTTGGATCCATTGGCCACATGGTCAAGGTCAAACATCTAACCACCTAGGGCCAGATTCAATAAAGACCCGTCTGGCTTTCATGCCAAGCCACGGAGGCCTGGAAAAATCAATTTTCTGGAACTTGTAAAGTCTCCCATAGTCAAAGCAGAGTCAGCATTCCTTTCTGTTCTCGCTGCCTCTGAGACGACGCAGAGGCCTGGGTCGGCTGTGACCTTGGCTGCCTTCAGCAAGCCACAGCAGAACCATGCATGAGGAAGTAGGAAAGAAGTCCTTGGTGCTGAGCAGTGGCACACTGCAGGCTGCTGTGCCTAGCATTACCCCATGCCATTCACTCATTTGCTTGTTTAAATCAAAACAATTGGAAGACCCAGCTCTGTGCTGGATGCTAGGCTAGAGGTTAGGAGAAGGAAGGTAAGAATACATGGAATTTATCTTCAGTAAATCCTCAGAAGGAGATAATCCCAATACAAGAGTGCAAAGGACTCTATAGGGACATGGAAAAGTAGCATTTCAATTTTGGTCTAGAAGACTAAACCTCTGTTATGAAAGGGTAACAGTTATGTCAGCCTTGAAAAAGGCAAGAGGAAGACTCAGTATATGTGACTATCAAATGCAATAATGTAGAAAGGGGGGCTGGGGGTGAGGAAGAGGCAGGAAGTTAGAGAGACAGAAATAGATAAAGGGAAAAAGAGATACAGAAACAGAGATGAAATTGCAGAAAAGGATAAACAATTGGAAGAAGGGAAGGAAGAGAGAACACATGGGGAGGAAAAGAAGGAGAAGGTGGTTGCTGTGTCCTGCATGGTTCGGTCCTGGAACTCTAACTGGGTCATGTGGGCATGAAGACATAATAGACTCTGAAGAAATGGCCGACACACATACAGACAATCTGGGATAGGAAGGATGTACAATTCAATGTGATGAAGAGTGCATACTACCCAGTGCAGACACCCAGCACTTCATTACGTGTGCACAAGGAGGAAGGTTGGATAGCCTCAGTTGGAGGAGTTCATAGGGGGAGTGGTCTCAGGCCACAAACATTCCGCAGGAGAAAAGTGTGGCAGATGCTTTCCACACACACTATACACATTAGTACTTGGACCAGCAAAGGCTTTGCCATTTAACTGAGACTGATCAAGGGAAAGACCTTGAGGTCCTTGACATATCAACAATACAGTTCACTAACAACCCCATCGCAGATGAGAGAAATGAATTTGAAGTAATTCTCAAAGCTTGGAAAAGCCAAAGCCCTCAATTTTTGCTTGTTTTCTGAGAAACAGGGACCAATGTTGGCATCTCATTTTTGACAGAATCTGCAAATGTATGAAAAATACACTGGTGTACAGCTGGAAGAGAGACAAGGGGCATGATGGGAGGCTGCTTCACCAGTCACTGTTGAGCTTAGAAAAGGCATGGGGAAAGTTTTTACATGGGATCAGATGATCAAATGAAGGAATGAAGATGTGTAGGATAATCTACACTGTTGTTTGGGCGAGGGGCAAGGCTATGCATCAGGGTACAAAATATAGGAGAGGAGAATAGAGTAGAGTCTTGAAGGGTGAGATGATTTGTGTACAGGATCTTGGCTTGGACAGTCTCAGTGAACATGATTTTAGATCAAAGGCAAAATGAGGATTATCCGTGTGTGGGTTATGGTGGCAATTATGGAGAAAACTGACAAAGAGAAAAATCAAGTCAAAAGTTCAGGAGAGCCCTAGAGGTAGCTCAAGACAGGAGACTCAGAGCATCACTAAGTGGCTAGAGAGGACAGGGATTTTCAACAGGAGAGTTTTCATGACCTCCAGAATGGTTTGGTGAGGCAAGCACATTATAGCAGTCCTTAAGGATATGAGGGTTCAGTGTCCAGCATCCCTGTGAAATGTGAAACAGGGAGGCCATGTGGTGCCAGCAAAAAGGAGGAGTCATCTGGAAAGGGTGTCTGAGGACACTGGGCAAATTTAGAGAGTATGGCCTCTTTGATTAAGTACAGTAATGGTTGTCTGTTGAAGTGAGGATCCCTGATTGAAAGGAATTGTGAGGTGGAGGACTTTTTATTTGGTATAGAGCATTCCTCTGTAAATATCAAGGTGACCTCTGTTTGTCACACCTCAACGATGTTCCAAGCATTATTTCTGACTTTTGAGATACATTTTTTTATGAACATAGTTAATTGTAGACATTCTTGGGGTTCTGTGAGGTACTTCAACAATTTATACAGTGTGCATTGATAAAATCCAGCTGATCTCCCCTTAGCTAACCTTCCCACCATTTCTAACCTGTAGTTACCACTGTTCAGCATCCAATTTCTAAATAAACAAATAAATAAAAGCATTTACTTATTTCATGGTACTACGTGTGTGAGTGTTTGTCTTCATATATGTGTGGGAACCATGTGCTTGCCTGACACAGGAGGAAGCCAGAAGAGGACATAGGGTCCCCTGGAACTGTAATTACAGATAGTTGGTATTGGGAACTGAACCCAGGTCGTCAGCAAAAACAGCAAGCATTCCTAACCGCTGAGCCATCTCTCCAGTTATATATTCCATTTCTCAGTGTCTGTCCTCATCTCCTGCCTTAGGCCAGCATCATGTCCCCTTCTGTATTCATATCCATGCATTCTTGGCCTCTGTTCTTATCAGAACTGTTTGGATGCTTTTTAGACTCCTAGGTCTTTTCTCTAACTTTTCTCAGATGTGTAGTATTAGATAAGCACCCTGACTTCTTTGATGCCTCTTAGTAGAGGTAGGAACCTCACAAAAACTGAATTGTGTTTCACACATATGAGGTGCATTTAATCACTAAGGTTTGATCACCGTACTGAGTTTGTGTTTCTTTCAGCACAGTGTCACCTAGGATAGTCATAAAACTGCTTACCAGATAGATCATCAAAAGAGAGAGTGCTCTGGATTCTAAGATAGACACTCGACAAGATGGAAAGTAGTGCAATGTTGGTTTGATTGGAGCAAGTGAGAAGTCAATCTTGGAGCAAGTGAGCAGGACAGATGCTTGTGCATGTGCGTGTGTCCGTGTGTGTGCATGTGTGGTGTGGTTTTGTGTGGTGTAGTGTAGTGCAGGGTGGTATGTGTATAGCAGTCAGGCTGGGGACTATTTCATGGTTAAAAAAAAGCATGAGGAACTGTAAGGCATAGAGCTGAGTCACTGCTGGTGAGGTTCTTCTGCTCAGTAGCCTGTCTGATCTAAGCAAGTCATCCTTTGCCACATTTGGGCTGTAACACCAGAGTTCCAGTGTAAAACATGGTTGAAAGATGGGGTGCTTGGGAGGTGATTGATCATGAAAACTCTGCCATTTTGAATGTGTTAGCCCATGGGTTACTAGATTAATGGTTAGCATCAGTATGGCTTTGCTATAAAAGAACTTCTGTCTACTATGCTTAATCTCCTTGCCTCGGGATGCCTTATTTTAGGTTATGATACAACAAGATGGCTCTCACTAGATGAAACTTCCAGGATTTAAAACAAACAAAATATATATAGTTAAGGCTACACAGAGAAACACTGTCTCAAAATAAACAAACAGACAAAAACAAAACATATATATATGCACACATATATATATATGTGTGTGTGTGTATATACATATGTGTGTGTATATATCCTGCATAAATGACCCTATCTGTGCTGAATTATTTATATCAATAGCAGAAGAATCAGACAGGCAGAAGATCAAGAGTTGCAGTGGGATCATTTGGGCTACAGTAAATACCTGTTTATTGTAACTGTAACTTCTGGAACAGGAGGTCACATGATCAAGAACGCCATGTGTGAGCATCATCCTTTCCCCGTAGGTGAATAGAGACTCTCAACCCTACACTGCAGCCTATCCTTTCTCTGCCAGCCTTGCCCTGTCTACCTCCAAGGTAACAGGGGTGCTTTGTCGCTTCCCACATTTTGGTGCTGGGGCATGTGGCCAGGGCATGGCCACCACGGAGTAGAAAGCCTTTTGCTCATGACAGCACAGACTTTTGCCTCCCACAGTGGGATGGCTTCAGTTTGCTTCGGAAGAGCAAGGCTGGTCGCTTACTGCAAAGCTCAAAAGAAATTAAGAAAATATTTGTTTAGAGATTAGCAGGAGATGCTTTCCTGTTACTTTCTAATGTAAGGGGTCAGAAAAGCTCCAGGATTCCAAACACCTCACACCAGGAATAGGAGAATACAGCTCAGGTGACATGTGGGCTAGTGGAGGGTGTGGTGATGGCCACTTCCTGTGCCGATGTGGTTGCTTTGGAAGATTCCCTTCTCCGTTCACTACCAAGAAGCCATACTTTGTTACTGTAGGGAGCATCCAGTGGGCTTGTCGAGCACATGTGTGTGGAGCAACTGTGCAGACTCAATCGGTGACCTACCTGCTATGGACCTCGGCTGTATTTCTAAGTGAGAAACCTTAGTATCTGGGCAACTGTATTATTGCAATGCCACGAATACACACAAGTGTGAATTGTTTTTCCTTAAAAAATTTAGGTCGATATTGCATGTACTTATTTTTGTGTATGTGACATTTTATCCTATTTCAGATTTTATGTCAAGAAACATTTGCACTCTGTTCTATAAATTCACAGCACCTGACCTCACATCTCATGTATTTCCCCTGTGCAAAAAAAAAAAAAAAAAAAAGCAAATGGGTGAATTATTGCACTTGGTGGCAGGAATTAGGGTAATCTACTTGGTTCTCCAACTAAGTGTCCAGGTAAACACAGGCAAGTTATTACAGCTCTGTTAATTTTTATTTCATTTCCCCTAAAGTGAGATGAGATGGGTCCTTGGATCTTGCCTCCTGAACATGTTCTCCTGTTTAAGAAAGCACATCTATGCTGTCTCTTGGAAAGGAATCATAAACATACTTGAGGAGCAAAAGATGGCAGAGTAGATGATATTATCAGACCAACCCACACTGGGTTGGCGCTAGGCCTGCAGATAGTGTTGACTCGGAAAGGGAGAGCACAGAGGAAAAAGGAAGTAACCAGGAGCAATTCATGAACTGTTAAAAGATTGATAAGAGGGCTGTGTCTAATGCAGCTGGCTAAAGGTGGGTGTTTCAGTAGCTGAGAGAAGGTGAGTGGGGATGGGGAAAATGTAACCACTTTGATAACTCTTAACTCCACATGATTTCAATATGAAGAAAACATGTGATATGTACAAAAACATACTTTTTCTGAATATTTGAGAATAATATTGAGACATATTGTCTCTGGAGCCTTCTGAGTGCATTTCATAAAACCTGTAATATTCTCTTGTAACCACAGGACCATTATTTATGAGGGGTACTTTCATATTCTCTATTATAAAGACACACGTGAATGCTATGATGTAGCAAGGAGTCAGAACATACATATTACTAGCTTAGCATGTACACATTGTTACTGGGTTAACACTCCTTCCTAGACCATATGCCGCAGGAGAACAAGGTTGATACTTGCAGAAATTGACATGACTCAATAGTTCAAGAAATGCCTGAGCCCAAACACCCACAAGATGAAGAAAGAGAGAAAGGGGTGATAAGAAGACAGACATCACAAGTTTCAGAAAGATAGTTTACTGCCTGATCAGAGGGACTGTGCTCCTGAATGACTGTCTTTGTTTAACTCCTCTTACCTATATAACCTGCTGGCCGGAGGTGCAACAAAGACAGAGTTTTAGGCTGTCAACCCACTGTTTTCTCAAATTGCCAGATCTCTAAACAAATGCACGTTTAAACATTTGATTCCTGTCTCTTCTCATTGGCATCTGCGAGTGACAGGTAGCAATGAGTTCTGCATCCACAATTCACCTTCTCTCAGCTACTAAAACATTATGAGAGTCAGGAAATTAAACATTGTCCAACCTATGCAACGCAAATGCATATGTCTAACCTGTAGTCCTCGTGCAAATTTTGTGGCAGGCTCCAGTAATGTTTTATATTGCAGATTTAATCTTCTACTCCAGCATCTAATCAAAGACAAAGCATAAGTATTTGTCATGTCTACTTGTTGTCATTTATTCTGTCCTAAAACATGATTAATCTCCTCAAATGCGGGCTTTTAAGCAATGCCATCCCGTTTTGAGTTTGTCCTTTGAGTTTGTCTGATGCTCTTCACGCCTGGCATTTTTGGCAAAAATTGCACCTGAGGTAGGGTACGTCCTCAGCATCAAGCCAGAAAGACAGCTTATCCCAGGAAAGGGGTAAATGTCATTGTTCATTTGGTTACATATTTTGGTTGTTGTTGTTTTGGTTTTCTATTTTAAACACCACGTCCTTGAATTCAGTCTGCTGTGTGCTAACAGTTGCTGATTGTTCCTGATTCTGACTCCACTGTGAAGACAGCCTCATTGCAACAGCGCCACCTACTGAAACAGAATTATTTTCTCTCGTTGAGATGCTTACCTTAATGCTTTCCAAGCACTATGTAACTTAAAGTTGGTGCTAAGCTTTCCAGACACCAGGCTGGTAAAAAAGGTGAAGGCTGAGGTCAAGTCTTCAGGAAAACGCTTTAGGGGAAACACAATGTGGAAATCAAATGCACAAAAGCAGCTTCTAGTACAGTCCTGGGAACCCATGTCGTTTGGAGCACCTTGGGAAGAGTAATTATGAGATTCTTTCTCTCCTTCTTGTCTAAAAAAGAAGTGTTTTGATGGGGTAAATAGGGATGGGGGTGCACTCGGCCTGCTAGCACTACCCAACCAAGACCCCACTGCTTTCTTCCTTTCATCTTTGTAATGTGGCTCCTTACAAACTTTAACGTGTTCCAGCATTGGCCTCATTGTTTGTCTGGAAATAATAAGAGCAGTTGGTCTCGCTCTCTAATTTGAGAGAAAATCTGGCATTCCCCTCCCACTATGGAGAACACTTGTGATGATCTCTATCATCGTCCCATCAGGCTGATCCACTGCTCCTTCGAACAGATGTTTGATATTCTCTTTACTAATTGGAGGTTTGAACCTGAAACACCGAAGAGAAATGGGCCAGTTCTATCCTGATGATTTCGTTTGTTTATCTCTTTCTGTAACTGCAGTATTTCTTGAAGCCAAGAGGATGGTGGTCAACTTCAAACCAAGTTACTCTCCTTTCGGTCTTGACTATGAAGAACCGAGTCGGGGGCGAACAAGATAGCTCATCAGACAAAGCCACATGCTGCACAAATGGCTGTATACAAATGGCTGTATATAGCTGCTCACAAACGTGACAGAAAACAGCTCAAATTTAGTGCCACACCCCTCCCCCAAGCCCCAAGCCCTGGCCAAAGGAAGAACTAACAGAAGTGAATTGAACCTGTTTCTAAACATTTTGGGATACTGTTGGGTTGCATCATGTGAAATCATTATTTATCTGTTTCTTAACTAAAATGCTATTGAAAAATTCCACTTCACTGATACTGCTGAGAAATGGCACAGAAAGAAGCGAGGCACCGTTTGTGCGTTTCCCCAGTGGTAACATCTCATAATACTACAGTACACTTTTTTTAAACCTACAAAATAACAGTTTTAAGTGGCCGAACCTAATATATTAGAAATGTTTGGCAAAACCCCGAGTTTGGCTGGCTTAGGCCATGTGGATAATCCTAAAGTCATAAAGCAGAGTAAGTCTGATGGCATTGAGACATGGGCCATTACCGTATGCATGTGAGTTCATGCTGTGAGAGAGGAGGGGAATCAAGGGAGAGTCGGGCAATAAGAGAATTGGGCCAGTGGCTAGATTTTAAGAAATGCCAGAGGGTGAACTCTGGGAAGTGCACTGGGGACCTCAGTGGGGGTGTAGAGTGCTGACACAGGCACAGCTTCAAGGTTAGGGAGAGAGCAGCAGAGGATAAGTTTAGCTAAGTGAGCACAGGCAGCCTACAACTAAGTTAGTGTGGGCTGTTCTGCCTCTAAGTTGGGAGGAAGCTGCTCTTGGGAGGGTGAAGTTGTAGTGTTCACAAAGTTATGGATGGTCCTGGGAGGGCATGGAGTTAGAAGAATGAAGAGTCCCTTTTAAAAGAAGAAGAAAAAACTGTTTCCTGTGTGATAAGAAGAATGGGTGAGACCATGGTGACAGGCATACACAGGACAAGCGCTCTGCAAATTCTGGGGCTCAGATGGGTTAGAACAGTGCCATTTTCACTCTTTTGTGTGCTTCATCTGATTCAGAATGCCGAAATTTAAAAGAAATGAAATCAGGGTTGGTCTTGTTGAAATTGAGGGTAAAACTGTCTTCAAGTTCATACTAAAACCAACCCACCCACAAAAACTTTGACCCAAAATTTACCCTGCCTATAAGATGTACAGGTATGAAAATAGAGCAGAGATGGAGAGAATGTCCAACCAATGCCTGGCCCAACCTGAGACCTACCCCATGGGAGAGAGCCAACTCCTGCAACTGTTAATAACACTATGCTCTACTTGCAGACAGGGTCCTAGCATAGCTGTTCCCTGAGAGTGTCCACCCAGCAGTGGGTCAAGACAGATGCTGAGACTCATAGTCAAACATTGCGCAGAGCTCAGGGAGACTTGTGAAAGAGTGGGGTTAAGGATAGAAGGGAGGGAATAGGACTTTCACAAGAAGACCAACAGAGCCTGAGATAATTTTCTATGAATACATATTTTAGGAAAGGAGACAGAGACAAAGCAAAAAGATTGAAAGAGGTAGAGAAACATCAATGAAGAAAGTTTACGCTGTGAGGACATGATGTCCTGATACAGAAAAGAACACGAAGAGGCTTTAAGGAGGGTACATGAGCAGGAAAGAACAAAACTGTTGGGAGGAGGCATCAGACTTGGCTTGTGATCACCCACTGCTGTGTTTTTAGGGGAGGTTTACAGGTGTTCAGGTTGAGTGTTTTGACTTCTACCGTCACCATGTCGCTTAAGCAATAATTCCAATACTCAGGACCCCAGGCTTCTAATCCACCAGAAGACACTTAGGTGTTCAACATGTGATAGTCCAGACAGAAGTGTTTATAGCATAAGGAAACGGAAAACACAATCCAGGATTCTCAAATTATAGTCCACAGGCCACCCAACTCCCTGTTCTCCCCTCACCATTGCCTGCTCTCCTTTCTTCTTTTCCTCCATTCATTTGTTTCTTCCATTCTTCTCCCTCTTCTCTCTTTATCACCATTTCCTTTGCCTTTTTCAGTCCATTCTTACTGAACACTGGCTTCCATATGCCGTGTGCACAGTGATGTAAGGACAGACATGGAGGATACCCTTGTGGAACTTGTGGGAAAATAGATGCTGTCACCTAACTTAACTTACATTTTCTTCTTCACTACCAAAGTTGTACCTTCTGCTCCTTCTTGTTTTAATGGTGCCAATATCTAGAGATAATTCCACATTTTCATGAATATTCTGCATGTACTAGGTATGGCATTATATATAAAATATACATGTGTACATGTATGTATATATATATGTATGCGTACACACACATATCTTGAAGTGCCTATACATTTTATCTCCTGGGCATCTCCCTCCTCTGGCTGTTCCCACCACCCATTCTAGAACTAACCAAAGTTTCATGTCCAAGTAGATCAAAGGCTCCCCTTGACGAGCATGGAATCTGAGTGTCTTTCTAGACTCGTTGTCTTAAAGTTCCAGTCAGCTTGGGTGCTGCTCACTCACAGATGTGTGGGTATGGGGTAAGTCTGACAAAGTCTGGCCTTTTGCTTTGGTTATCTTTTGTCCCAAACGTTAATCTAGAAGTAAAATTATTGGAAATATAGCATCGATGTGCCAAGTTTCTGTCAGTTTTCATTTGTGTAAGTGACTTTTCCCCATCTTTTTGAAAAAACAAAACAAAAAAACAACTTTGTGTTAGGTTGTATTTAACAGGTTTTTTTTTATAGCAGAGTTTTTATAGACAGTAAAGCTGAAGAATTTCTGGATCAAAACTGAAAGACTTTTGCATTAATAGGGGAATTTAACTTATTCAGTCTTATTGTAGAAAATAAGAATTTGATCACTGTTATTTTATTTGTAACCTTTTGTGTTTCTTGAATGAATTCAGATGGATCCCATTGTTTTTCTTTCTCTTTTTTACTTCCTCTTTCACTGTCAAATCTTCCAGTGATCATACACTTGTATCCATAGGCTCTATTCTCTATTAGAGCATTGCCTTGTGAGAAACGTTCCTGTGCTAGCATCTTAGTCATAAAAATGCAGAGGGCCCAGATAATGTATCTCTCTTCCTTCATCCCACGCTATTGTCACTTCTTTGGTTCAACACTTTTTGCTTTCTTTCAGATACCTCTCTGTAGTACTCTCTTCCCCAACACTTCAGAGAAAAAGCATAAGCAAAACATAGTATGAACATCACTAGTCTCCATCTTGCCAAAGCCCAGGACAGGGTTTAGCCCCTCACCTTAGTGATTTCCTAGCAGCAATAAAGACTGCTGATTGCTTTCTGTTTAAAATATCTTCACAAGCCCTTCACGTTGTTTCTGATTAGAACCACACTCCCACGCACATGGGCTCATCTTCTAATGCTCTTTGAGGATTGTAACTCCTTTCAATTCATGTTTGAGCTTGTGAAACATACTTGGTCCTCACGATTTTGTGATCTATCTCTTGGTAATTATATAGTTTATCTTTAAAGCCACCTGTTTACTGATGTTGTTAAAGCCACCATTTCTAGCTCCAGTCTCCTCCAGTCCAAATTCATTCTGAGCACAAAGGGTTGGATGTCTAAGAAGCATGTCAGCTCCAATATTTTAAGAATTTCTGACTTTCCTATTCTTAAGCATCTCCGTGAAGTCTGTCTTGGTTCTTTAAATGGTGCCACCTTCATCACATATGTAAAAGTCTGCCTTGCAGTCACTTTTTCTCAAAAATCCTATGCCTGCTTCATCACTAATTCTCATTTCCTGAACATCCAAAGTACATCCAAAAACTGTCTAGTTTGTCTCATCTTTACTGCCAGACACCAAAGACAGATAAGAACCTTGTTTTTTTGGTTGAAATCCTGATAAATGCAACACACTTCCCCACATAATTAGTTTTGCTTAATAAAAATTCATTGAATTATTACTATGTGACTGATGTTTTCAGGTATTAGAGAGACATTGATGAATAAACCATGAAAACCTCTCCACTCTAAAGTGATTAGGTTTTAATGAATGGAGACACACAACCAAAAAAAATGAATACTATGTATGGATGTGTGTTAGATGCACTGATATGTATTATAGAAGAAAAACAAAAGAAAGGTAACAAACAATAAAGAGACGTCTTGCAGAAGTTATACTTTTAAGCAAAATGGTGATAAGTGTATCACCATTGTATCACAATGGAACAAAAACATTTATGTTAAACTACGAAGTAGGCGAGAGTGCATGATCTCTTGGAAGTAGTATGTGTGAACATCAGTCTGAGTGATACTGGTTGAATTCTGAAGGACCTACAGAAAGCTCCCCTGGAAGGACTGAGAGAACAGGCAAACAGTGAGTAATGTGTAAGGGCTGAAGAGAACAGAACTAGCAGAGTGTGCCTGCTGGTGGGGGTACAGAGCAGTGTGTGCTGAGTGGGGAGACAGGGTACAGAAAACTATTTTATTTTTGTTTGTCTTAGCATCCTTAAAATTCAAATAATCTTTATGAAGAATAATGTTGTATTTCTAGAAGGCTTTTCAAGACTCTGGAGAGCTCCTATGAAACCTTCACTTGGTTTTTCCTGTTATTGATGCCTTTTATGACCATAGCATCTTCCTCATGCCCAAGGAAAGAACACTGTATGTTCCCACTGTCTGAACTCTGTACTGAATTCAGTTTCCTGGTGTCACCTCTTGCTGCTCCAAGATTCTGTCCAAGATGATCCATCATATCAAGTGGCTATGTGTCCTTAATCTCTACAGGCTTTCATTGTTTTTTGATGACTTTGACAGTTCTGACATATAGTGGCCAGAATTTCACAAAGTATCCTTCAATCCATGTTTATCTACTTTCTTATCATAGTATTAGACTGGAGTCACTATTCATGGTTAGCCTGGACTTTCAGGAAGAAAGAACAAAATACATGAAGTTGGAATGAGGAAAAAACATAGCAAATGCACCCTTGAAAAATTATAAGGTGCATTTAGAAAGAGATTAAAAAGAAAATCTAGGTCATACACATCATATCCTAAAATATCTAAAATGAAAGCACACGGCACGAAGAGTAACAGTACAAACATACTTATACTGCACTTACAAGATGAACACAAGGATACATTATCTATGTTTAAAACCAACAAGGTAAAAAAATAAAAACCAGAATCAAGTAGAGAGAAGGAAATTTAGAAAATAAATACTGAGTAAAATTAGAGTTGATTTATAAGGATAGCTATTATTTTTTTGTTTTTATTTTTATTAATTACACTTTATTCACTTTGTATCCTCCATAAGGCCCTTCCTCCTCCCCTCTCGATCCCATCCTTCCTCCCCCTTCTTCACGCATACCCTTCTCCAAGTCCACCGATAGGGCCCATGGCAGTTCAGTGTCCAAGTGGGTTACATAGTAATGGGAAGAGGGACTGCCTCTGACATAATCTGATTGGCCTGCTCTTTGATCACCTCCCCCTGAGGGGGGAGCAGCCTTACCAGGCCACAGAAGATGACAATGCAGCCACCCCTGATGAGATCTGATAGACTAAGATCAGAAGGAAGGAGAGGAGGATAGCTATCATTTTAAGAAAACAATAAAATAAAGAAAATGTTGGAGGAGAGCAAGACTATAAATAATACTAGAAGCAAAAAATGAAACAGAAACATATGAACGTATATAATATTTTAAAATACCAAGTGTTGATTATTGGTATGAGCAACTTTATACAAATACATTTTAAAAATCCACAAAAATGGTAGTTTCCTACACCAGTGAAAATGTTAAACTTGGTTTTACAACAGAACTAAGAACAAGGCTCACAGCACATAGAAGCAATGAAAACGAAAATGGCAGTTGATAAATACTTCACTCCCAAAGGCACCAGGCTAAGAGGATTTTTCCAGGAAATAGTCACAAAATGTATTTCCTCTTACATCTTAATTATTTCTGGAAAACAGTAAGTCAGCATGCATCACTCTGGAAGGCTTAAAGAATATTCTTGGGCCATGGTGGGCCGGGGGACATAAAGATACATGCATGCCTTTGTTTAAAAACGAGTATAACAATAAAAACATTTCTTTCCTGGTTTCACTTTGGAGGATTATGAGTTTATCTTTGTGGTTCCTAGACAGCCATCTTCGTGGTTAATGAAGGTTATGAGGATTCTGACTTCAGATGCACCATTAGTCAATATAATACATCTCACGGAGCCTCTCAAGGCTGCACCTGCAGGTAAGTGTTAAGATGGCCTCATTAGTGTGGGGGCTGTCTTCCAGTGCTGGAGGAGTGATGCCAGAGAAGGTGAGGTGATAGTTCGACCTGACAGAATATCAGCCTCATACTTCAGATGATATTTTGCTTTAAGAAGCAAATGGTAAGACTCGCTCACTTTTTGTTATTTTCTTTAATCTGAGTGACCACTGACTTGTCTCAACGAGTTACCACTTATTTAAAACAGTGTTAGGAGAAAACAGTTCTGCTCAAACTGTTAATTCTGTTCAGAGCCGAGGCTGCAATAACTCATTCTTGGAAGATAAAAATACTTTCAGAAAATTCCAATCTTTTATTTTCCTCACAAAATAAGAAATTATGATGTAATTAGTTGCTGTCTATTTCTATAAATTTTTCTTGTGTGTGTACCCATGCCATGTGTCATGGTATGTGTGTGGAGGTCAGAGGGCAATTTGCTAGAGGAGTCCTTTCTGTTCTACCAGGTAGGTCTCGGGGATTGAACTCAGGTCCTTAAGCTTGATGACAATCTCCTTTACCAGTTGAGCCATCTCATTAGCCCTGCTGTCTATTTTTTTAAATTCATTTCTGTAGTGAAAAAATTCTCTATGGTTCTTTCAGCCATTAACATGGCAACATTATGGCCATTTGTCCTTCGTTGTTTAGACCCAAAAGATGGGAAAGAGAGACAGGATACTGAATGCATGCATGCATAGCAGCCCCTGCAGGAAGCTCAGGCTTCCCTCAGCCCTGTTCCCCAATGCTGGTACATGAGCACCTGGACTGTCATTTTGTCCCACCACCATGTTTAGATGGGCAGCCAGCTCCTGTAACCACGCCCATGCATAGTTGTCCCTTCCGACTATGTTCACATCTGTTCCTGGTCCATCACTATTCTTTCCAGTACTACACACATTGTCTGTCTCTGGCAACTGTAATAAACCTGAACATACTGTCATCCCTAGTTCCCATCGCTACCTGCTATCCTCCATTCCCTTGCTTTGGGATTCAGAAGTGCTGCTGAAGAATCTAACATCTCCCATACCCAGGACAGACGTCCCATAGTTTGTTTTTACCAACGAGGATCATGCAGTTAGCAAAGTCCAGATACCATCTAACTACAAAACAGTGATCCTCTATTGCTAAGCTCCCGCACCTGGTACCCAAGCTTCTACACCTGATGTTACAGTGGGTCCTATGTGCCTTCCCAAACCAAACAATGACTTTTGCTCCTGAAATCCAGTCCTGAAATATGCAGGGGAGACCCTAATTTTGCCAGATGGTAAACAAGGGACTGTATAATAAATGTCTAGAAACTAGACTGAAAGAACTGAAGGTAAGTTAATTTTCTAAATAAAAACTTAGAAATAGAATTCTTTCAAAGAAACTCAATGAGCTATAAGAGAACACAATCAAACAGACAGCATCAGGAAAACAAGAAACAAATAGCCTAAATGATGAGAAAACATTTTTTAAGGAAAATAAATTTCAGAACAAAAGAAATGCAATAAAAGAAGTTAAAAAAAAAAGGACTAGAAAGCTACATTAGCAGATATGAACATCAAGGTGGATGACTACGAAGTCAACCAGGCAGAGAAGAGAGAGGAAGGAGAAGGAAGGGGGGATGGAGGAGGCTGAAGGGTACCATCATATTGCAAGTGGCAACACATTCAGGAGGCATGAAGAGAGCTGGTTAGGAGGCAGGCTTATTAAACTAAATAGTGGCTGAAATGTCTCAAACGTAGGCCAAGACATGAGTACTCAAGTAGACAAATTAAAAAAACCTCCAAGAATAATCAACCAAAAAATTTTAAAGTCTTTACCAAGACACATTACAATAAAAAAGAGTTAAACTCAAAAACAAAGGGAACTTCGAAAGCAGCAAGAGAGGAAAAGCATAATCCACTCTTGGAAAGTTGGCTGAGGCTGTCAGCAGTTTTTGGCTGAAGATTTGCAGGTGATCAAAAAGTGGCTGATACAGTCAAAATGCCCAGAGAAAGAAAATACGTCCTCTGGAAATATTCCATCTGACCAAGCTGTTTTTTATAAATAAGTTAAAGATTTCCACAGACAGGTGAAATTTAAAAGGGTCCATTACCACTAAGTCAAGACTATAACATATATAAAAAGAATTATTCAAGCGGAAACAAAAGATGTATACAAGTATAAAATTCCATGGGACCTCATAATCAAAATCAGAATATTCTACTATTGTCACAATAGTTTTGAGCTAGTCATAACTTTAGGATGAAAGTGAAAAGACAAATATATTAAACATACTATAAAATAAACTTACTGTGTAAAATGTTATATAAACTATAAAATTCACTATAGTACATAAGACTATAAAATACCATAGCTACAATTACTAATGGATATGTAATATAAAATATCTACATATTAATTTCAAAAGCAGAATATATGTGTATGGAGCAGTGAAAGTGCAGAATCCTGGTGTGCACTAGAGCTAAAGTTTTTGTTATCTTAAGATAAATTAGTTGGGGGTGTGGGGTATGGTTCTGGAGACTGAACAGCTCAGGTTTAAATCTCAGGGCTGTCATGTTGGCAAGTTGACCTTTGAGCAAGTCACTATTACTGACTTCATTATCTCATGGGTGAACTATGTCTCTCTTCTTTCTCTGTCCCTTCACCTCCCCACTCTCTTTCCTCCTGTGCACTTTTGTCTTTGTGCTCTTCCTACAATTTCTCTTTCTTCCCTTCTTGTTCCCTGCCTTTCTCCTCCTCTCCTTCCTCCTACTCTTGCTCAGCCTTGGCCATTAGCTTTCATATGCTTTTGTTGCTGTTGTAAATTATCCTAGGAAATCCAGTCCACCTTGTAATGCAATAGGTCATATAAAAAGTGCTAATGATCTTATACACAAAAAGGACTTATTTTTTACAACAGAGAAATCAGAAACCATGATGTAAGCAACAGTCAAAGGTGACTTCAAATTTGATGAGAAAACACACATATTCTAAAAATAACCTGTACTATAATGATTATTTCTAAAATAGTTTTTAAAATATGAAAACAGTGGTCTTCCATTAAGAAAAATTTAAAATGTAAACTGTGACTCACAGTGAATTAGGAGCAGCTGGCAGAAACCTATCTAAAAATTCATTCAATAAAAATATCATGGACCTGTAGGTGTACATTTGCACACATTTCTGATATTATTTGATCTTTATTCATGTAACAAACATTTCTTGTCTCAGCACCTTGCCATATTGTAACTCTAAGGAGAGCAGACAGACAGACACCTTTTATTCTGAGATGTAGCTGCTAGTGAGCAGGGTGCTGGAGGGAAGGATGATAGAGCCAAGAGGAACTCCTTAATGCTTGAGTCTTGCAGCATCTGTGGTGTGGATCTCTTTCTCTGGAGAAGCTGTGGAGACAGTGCCCTATGAGTCAGGTCTTGGAGAATATGCCCAAAAGTCAGAGAAAAGCTCCAGTGAATGTCTTGGGTAACCAGACGTTCAAGGGTTCATGTAGCTAGCAAACAGTAGTTCACTTGAAGGGCTAGTTTAGACCCTAGGTCCATCTTCATAACTGCTTTCCTGTGAGCAAGTTGTATGCTTTGTGGCTTTTCTTTCTACCCACAGATAGTTTAGTTTTCTGGACTATTTTCTCCTTTGTGCACACTCAGATATCATATTGTACACAGCCATGTCATAATCATGGTTTGCTTCAGGTCAAATTAAGGCTTCTCGAATCAGGGAGGATTGTGTGAAAAGGTCATTCTATAACGCTAATACTATAATTATTAAATCTGAGGTGGACTTCTTTTCCTAAAAAATACTGTTCTCCCATAGAGAAAAAAAGGTTTAAATTGCAAGGCATAGTAAGTTGAGAGCTGCATGCTATCTTCAACTTACTAAGGTGATTGTATGATGAAAACACCAGAAAAATACACACACACATACATGTATTTCTTCAGCCATTTTTGGCTAAGACCAACGTAAATTTTACCTAGCTACTCTACAGCCTAAAGTAGTGTTGAAGCTTTTCAAAATAAACGACCACTGTGATAAAACTTGAGAGGATAAGGTTATTAGCCTAAAAAGCCTATAACAGGTTACCAAAGTCTTTGGGAAAAGATGAGGTTGGAATTTTCCTTTTATTTGTTTGTTTTCTTTCCTCCTCAGGGGCAAGAGGAGTGTGGGCTATACCTGTGAAAGAGACTGTAGGCATTATTGCTCACTAAGTGGTGAATCTAGATTCTACACTCCATGGAGCCTTTCCTGTCATTTAATTGCCGAACCACAGACTGTGCACTTAAAACTCCTGCTTGATTTTCACTGAGTTAGAAACACGGAATTCTTATCAGCTACTCTGCAGAGTTTTCTACCCTGAGCTGAGTGGAAGTGACTAGGTGCCCTTTCTGTAGTTTGATGGATGTCAAACAAGGGGACCACTGAATCAAAGTTCCTAGCCATGGCATTCTCTACAATTGAAAATCCCATGCAAAAAATAAACTGTGTCAACAGTTCCTGCCGCCTGCCTCGCAATCCAGAGAGCCCTGGATCTTGCACATTCCCCCTTCAACTTAAAAGAATTATAAGCATGGAGATTGTGAGGCGAGCAGCTGGCTTGCAAAGCTGCTTGGGGTAAAGCTGTCAAAACTCATGAGTAAACAGAATCTGAACACAGGGGGCTATGCGTAAGGGGAATCAATTGCTTTTTCTGTAAAATGAAAGGAAGAGTTTTGCTCAGGGCAATGTGAGGATGGTTTGTGAATGTTCTGCATTAGTTCTAACTTTCTTCTTGCCTTCTTGCTGCCCAGTTTTCCCTTTTTCTACAGTGAGCCGTTGAGATTGTATATTACACACTGGGAATATCTAAACTGGAAATAATTAAAATATATATCTCTTTTATAGTGGGCCTTATGTGAGGAGAAGTCACAATTGCCACAGCTTCCTGAGCGTATGCACTAATGATGTGTTCTGCATTTTCTTAATTTTCCACATTTTAACTGCCTCTGTTCCTTATTTGGACACAGGGAGCTTTGAGAGGCATGGGATATGGGCTCACTGGAGCAGCAATACACTATTATTCTCCAGACCATGAGAGGAAAAAGTTGGGGGTGGGGAGTTTATCGTGAGGTTTCCTGGCATTATTTTCCTCCTACTCCTTTCTTCAGTGCAGACGCTAGAGGGCTAGCATATCACCAAGGACACTTTTCAAACTAGAGATTGATTTGGGGATTTTAGTGGCCTAGATATGATGGAGAGGTGGGTTAAAAAAAAAAAGAGTTTTAGAAGTTATCATTGGGAAACTAAAGTACAAACTTTCTATAGAAAGAAAATTGTGTGTGTGTGCGTGCGTGCGTGCATGTGTGTGTGTGTGTGTGTGTGTGTGTGTTAGAGAGAGAGGAGGGGGAAAGGAAGAGAAGGAAAGGGAAAGGGGGGAGAAAGATGATTAGAGAATTGAAAGTGTAGGAGATGCATAGCTGTGGTGGAATGATGTCATTGGTAGAGCAGAGGCAAGACCCAATTTTGAGATTTAATTAGGACATCATTTTGATGGGGAGTAACCTGTCATAAACACAACCAGAAACTGGGTACAAAGGCTAAATTGACTATAAATCTTAGGGCTTGCTTATATGACTGCATTGCATGACTGAGGCTTAAAGAGAAAAATGGTGTCTTACTTAGATTTACTAGTGTGTTTTTGGTCATGCTTTGCTATAAATGGAAGAAATATGAAAGTCATTTCCAAAATGATTTGGGACAGAAGCTCTGCAGGGGAAATGTAAGAGGTCAGAGGCATTCTTATTTACTGTGTGACTTTTTCAACTGCACAGATTCATTATTTCTAGACAGAGCGGGTTCAAGATGAACTCAAACTGATAAGTAAAGGCTGTAAGCCAAGGACTAGGTAGTGAAGGACATAAAGCATTTTAGCCAAGATAATGGCCATACCATTAGTCACAGGCTGAAAATGCATTGTCCCCAACAGCCATCTTCAACCTCTGGATCAGGGTTGATCACAAAGAAGGGCTACTGACTTGCTTGGCTGATGTTCTTGGCCTCCATGTACAAGACAATAGACTTCTCTGAAATTATCTTCTGACCTCATCGTCTTCTCAAAATAGATGCATAGGACGGTCAGCCCACCTTACTGAATAGAAGAGACATTCAATGAGACTGGTTAGAAAAATAAGGTAGTCTCTGTCGGTGAAAAAAGATGAGGTGGGGAAAAGATTATATTCTATCTAAGACTAGAATCCCCAGGAGTAGCTTTAAGTACAACTAATTTATTGAGAGATGTGTCAACCATCTCTCCATTAACCTCACAAAATACTTGAGACAATTAGCATATAAAAAGGAAAGGTTTCATTAATCTCAGTTTTGAACATGCCAGTCCTGGGCCCCATTGCTTTGGGACCTGTGATGGAGCATTAGTTCATGATGGGAGCATGTGATACAGTAATTGCTGATCTCATGGCAACCAGAAAGCAAAAAGAGGGGTAGAGGGACCTAGTATCTCCCTTAAGGACATGTTTCCATTGGGCCAAGATCGCCCACTATCCTCAATCACCTAAAAGTACCACCACTTCCCAACAGTTCTAAACTGGGATTGAGCCTTCACACATGACCTTTTGCATGACACTTAAGATCCCAAATGTAGCAAGAAGTAGTCCCTGAATATACTGCAGAAAAGAGGAAGTGTGTGACAGGGCCAGAAAAGAAGTCAAGAGAGAATTCTGGGGCTCAATTTCTCAGGGCACTTTTGGGAAGCTGTGCAGCAAGCATTCCGTAGGTGTCCCACACACAGAATAAGGAAACTTGAATGTAGTCTATATGACACCTTATCCACTGATACTTAAGGTCTGCTCCCAAGAGCACCAAGCTTGGATGCCTCCCACTTACAAAGAGAAAGGTCATCCCTGGCCGGAGACAGTTCACAAGCAGCAGTCACAGTGGTTAGCGTTAGAGCCATACTCTGTCCACAGACCATGGATGCTGCAGGTGATGAGTGGGGAGAGCCACATCTCCTACGAGAACCTCCATGCTACTGCTATGACACCTTCCCAGAGAAACCATAGGCCACAGCAAACAAAGGCTACTATAACCAGGTGTTCTGGCTAATTCTGATCCCGGGACTGATTGGATTAAGGTTAAGATCTTTTAATTGAATGGATTACCTTGGGGTTGTCTCCATGATGGCTTAATGACTTAGCCCACTCCCAATAGATCCATAATGGGGTTGCATTATTGAAGGTTGTACAAGGCAGGAGGCAGGGCTTAGCTGGGAAAGTGAGTTATGGGATGCATCCAAGAGAGCTATCTTGTCTGGATACTTTTTAGTTTCCCATTCTCTGATTTCTTGCCACTGAGATGTGAACTATCTTGCTTTGCCTTTCTCTCAGGGATGTGATGGACTGAGATCCCTGAAACGATGAGCCTAAATAAAGAATACCTCCCTAAAGTTTTTCCTGCCTAGTATATACACACAGCACCAGAGAGAGCTAATGAAGTTCTCTTTTCACCTGCTGCCCTGTACTTTTAACAGGCTGCTTCATGGTGGTGGTGGGGACACGTAATATTTTACTCCTTTTAAACATCAATGGGAGTAACCCTCACAGTATAAGTGGCATGACCAGGGATAACCTGGTTGGTTGCTGCATTTGCTGATAGTATTTGGGAGGATAGAATACTGGTGGGATTTTCAGGCAAATCAATCATGGCTCTCCAATTCCCAGAGCAGAATGATTCATCCTGTACCCGTCCCCTCCATGCTACAAGCAAATGCTTTTCATTGCTTTTAAGATATGCCAAGCAAAGTCAGATATAGGTTTAAAGACATCATTGTATCTAGTGAGGCAGGTTCAGAATTTTTTGTCATATACAGTGCATGCCACATTAATGTGCTTGCATCAGATTTGCTTACAGACAACTAGGCACATCCTTCTAGGCACTGTTATTACTTTTCTTTAAAAAATATTTATTTTTATGTGTATTAGTGTTTGCCTGGATGAATGTATGCCTGTGTATCACATGCACGCAATGTACACAGAGGTTGGAATAGGGTATTATATCACATCCCCTGGGGCTGGAGTCAAAGACAGTTGCGAGATTCCATGCAGGTGCTGGGTTTTGAACCTGTATCCTTCAGAAAGGCAGCCAAAGCTCTTAACTGCTGATCCATCCCTCCAACCCTAGCCACTATTCTTTGCAATATGCTTTGACTATGTTGTGTGGTCTTACAGGTATAGCAGCAGCTTCCATCCACTGTCTTCTGGCAGGTAGAACCTGCAAGCACTTCCTCTTACACCTAGGCTTGGCCAGTATGGCATTCAAAGCAATTAAGGAGGTGCCAAATTAAAAAAAAAAAGGCTTGTCTTGCCAACACTCTACTACCTATCTGCCAAAGGCACCAAAGCTACATAGGAAATTGAAGATGATGTTTTTGTGATGTTTAATCTTCTTCTTTAGACAACATATGTGGCATTGAACTCTCATCTCTGTGTCCTGGCATCAAAGCCTCTATAAAATCTCTAAAAGGGTGTTGGAACCTCGTGACATTGTTAGAAGAATGGTCTTATGTGATCCTTAGTATTGAACGTTGAAAAGGAGAGCTATTTTCTGCCTTCAGAATTGAGCCAACGGTGACTTTGATTTATGCCTGTCTCATAGATTTTACTGTGACAATGAGTACATACCCTAGCTACGAGAGTGAGAAGCTATTGTTTGATTTAATTCCTAATGCTATTTATAATTCAATAGTATAGCTGGCCACAATGTTTATTGCTTTCAGATTTCTTTGGTTTTTCACATTCAATGTGACTTTGTTGTTCTGTATCCTCAAGTTGGCTCTCATGAGATACTGTCCTCTTGGAAAATAAGAAGTGGGTTTACAGAAAAGACCTCATTCTGTTCCCTCTCTTCAACTGCTTCTGGTGTTTATTCTGAATAAACTACTTCTGGTGTTGCCCTTCTGAATGAAAATTAAACATCCCCTCTAAGGCCCTCCTTGTTACTTCACTTCTTTAGGTTTGGGATTATAGTATGGTTACCTTGATTGTATGGCTAATATCCACTTATGAGTGAGTATATACCATGATTATCTTTCTGTGTCTGGGTTACCTCACTCAGGATGATCTTTCCCAGTTCCATCCATTTGCCTGCAATCTTTCATGATGTCCTTGTTTTTAATAGCTGAATAGTATTCCATTGTAAAGATGTACCACAGTTTCTTTATCCATTCTTCTGTTGAGGGACATCTGGGTTGTTTCCAGTTTCTGGCTATTACAAATAAAATCACTGAACACAGTTGAGAAAATTTCCTTGTTGTATGGTGGAACATCTTTTGGGTATATGCTCAGGAGTGGTATAGCTAGGTCTTGAGGTAGAGATGTTCCCAATTTTCTGAGAAAGTGCCAGATTGACTCCACCTAGCAGGGGATCGAAACATGCTGAGACACAGAGCCAAACTTTGGGCAGAGCGCAGGGAGTCTTATGGAAGAGTGGGGGAAATAGAAGGACCTGGAGAAGAAAGGAGCTCTGTGAGAAGACCAACAGAGCCAAGAAATCTGGGCCCAGAGGGGTCTGCAGAGACTCATGCACCAACCAAGGACCATGCATGGAGAGGACCAAGGCTTCCTGCTTAGATGTAGCTGATAGGCAGCTCAGTCTCCATGTGATTCTCCTAATAAGGGGACCAGGGGCCATCTCTGAATGGAATCTGGTACATGTTCCTAAATCACTTTCCCTAGGGAAGGAAGCCTTGCCAGGCCACAGAGGAGGAGACAGTACTGAAGAGACTTGGTAGTCTGTAGCTAGTTGGTAAGGGAGGAGGGCTTTCCCTTTTCTGAGGACTAGGGGAGGATGAGAGGGATAATGAGGGAGGGAAGAGGGAGGTGAGGGAGGGGGCTATGATTGGGATGCAAAGTGAGAAAGCTACAAAAAATCAAAGAAAATAAAAGAAGTAGGCTCATGTATATTTCATTTCATTTCTTTTGCTATTGTGTCACTTTGAAAAACCTTGATGGCTTTGATAAACACTTGGGGTCAAATGTTATATTTCTCCTCTAAAGACCACTTGAGGAAGATAATGCAAGATGTGCATTTCATGGTGTGATATTTTTCTGTTTGAACATGTCCTGGGTCTCTGATGTCATTTGTTTTCTGCCTTTGGCTGAACTGTAAGCTGGCATAGGCTATAAGGGCATCCACTAGACACTGTAGAGAGGATCTCTGGTGTGGATGGAGACTTACAGAAATCTGAAGGACCACCTCTTCTCAAGATTGCCTTCATCCCACTGAACTGACTATAGGAAGAATTCCTCCAATGTGGATGGAGACTTGCAGATGTTTGCAGCATCTCCTCTTTCTCTGGACAGTACTTTCACTTGCTGAACTGAGCCCATACAGTCTACGGCAGTGGTCCTCAACCCTCCTAATGCTGTGAGTCTTTATTACAGTTCCTCATGTTGCGGTGACTCCCAACCATAGAATTATTTTACTGCTATTTCATAACTATAACTTTGCTATTATTATGAATTAAAATGTGATATGTGATCCCCAAAGGGCAAGTAATCAAAAGGCCATGATAAGGCCCCTTCCACATGTTCTATTTTTGAGAGATGTTCCATCCAGACTGCTCGATTATAGGATTCCAAATTGAAGTGCTTGAACCAAGTATACTCTCAGAGACTCTTTGTGCTTTGCTCTGTCACATGTTTGTATGAGTCAAGAGTGGCACCAGTAGCTAGAAGACTACTGAACTGGCATGGTGCTATGAAACTAGCAGCTACTATACATTTGCTACAACTAATGGCTATGTGATTATTTGAAAGTGTACCAACTGTAGTAATGGGACAACAGCATCTATTAGTGGAGGAAACGGTCTTATCTACTCAGTTGATTTTCAAGAACTTTAACAAAAGGTAGAATTAGTTTGGGATTTAAATTTCATGGCTTAAATATTTACAATTGTCTTACTAAACTCAGAAATTAGCACCTTCTTTTTTTAAGTAGCATCGGTACTACAGTAGTCAAGCTTCTCAAGAGAAACAGAAGAGTGGGGTAGTGTAGATATATAAGAGGATGTTTATTATGGAGATGGGCTCACATAATTACTGAAGCTGAGAGGTTCCATATGTCAGTGGCAAGCTGGGGAACCACAGGCAAACCAGAGGTGTAAATTCTGAAGCATAGTTCTGAACCACGGCATTCTGATCTCCGAGGACAGGAGATGATGTTCCAAACTAAGATCACAGTTCACCCTGTGTCAGCCTTTCATTCTACTGATGTCCTCTGAAAACTGAGGCTTGTAATGTTAGTGAATGTGGACCTGTACTTGGCCAATCAATTCAACTCTTGGGAATATCTGCACAGGCAAACTGAGAAGAAATGCTTTGTGGCTACCCTTAGCCCAGCCATATTGGCATACAAAATCTACTCAGGGGCCGGCATGTGGGCAAGCCACTTAAACTATCGAACTTGCTAACTAGCTGTTGGGAGCAAACACTACACAGCTCCTAGCTGCAGCACTTTTCAACCTTCTTCCACGTTCACACAAAGGCTTTATAGTTTCTACACCACTCTAAAGTCTGAGACTTTCCCCATTGGCCATCCTTCCTTCCCTTATGCATTCCACAGCTGTGACTTGTGTTCTGATCCAAACATCCTTTTTGTCTGTTTCTCTTCCAAGAGACCTTATCTTTTCTTGGAAAGTGGGAGGCAAAGACCCATACCCAAGGTCGTCCTCTTGCTCATACATTGGGCCGCATGTGTTGGCACTCATACAAATGTGATACACACATAGATACACATACACACTACATACACCCAAAGATAAAAATATATGTACTAATGGTATTCAGTCTTTCATATTTGTGTACACTTAAGTGTTTAAACCAGGATCAATATCTATCTTAAACACTTTTGATTTATGGTAAAAACTTCCAATATCCTTTCGTACAGTCTGCTGATATGCATAGCACATTAGTGCTTGAAAATCTAACTTAAATACCATGCCTCAGCAAACACTCCTGAGAACTCACAAGAAATGTGTTTGTTGGATATATCATTGAAGGAATGGGCAAACTTCTGATGTTTTGAATTCTAAGAGTATCTAAATTATGACTTTTATGAAGCAGTTGATATGTGTCACTGTAGTCCTATAAGGACCCAGAAAGTCCCGCTATCTGAAAAAAAAAATCGATCAAAAATAAAGGTGCACAAGTTGTATGCTTATAAAAATTTAACAATTAAGATAACGCAGTGAATACACTGATAGCTGAGCCAGCTGACCAGATGGGCCAGTGTCTACTTGGAAGTATTATAGGAAGGCTTTGAGTTTATATAACAGTATAGTTTTATTTTCAAAGTTTGCAGAGTAATAACAGTTAGTCCCTAGCAAATTTCTGAAAGAGCAGATGGAAATTAAAACCCCAGAATGAAAATTCTGCTCTGAATACCTGTGTGGTCTTCGGTAGGCTAATGAGCAGCTCATGGCTCCTTTCCTCTGGAGGTAGAATGACTCTTCCTCCAGACACAATAGTTATGATGATGATGACTAAACATATGAGGAAGGTCCAAAACTTATGTGAGTATTTTCCTCACTACCCATTTATTTATTGAAACCGTTTTTAAAGCTAAGAATTCAAAAGAACCTAACCAAGTCAAGTCCTAATTATTATCATAAATTCTGAGCCACTGAGATTCATTTAATAAAGCGAAGTGGGCACATTGAGAACCTAGAAGCTGATCATTAAGCTCACATGAAGTATTTACTGTTGCTTTAGCTGAATAGTAGTGGTTAATGATATGTTACTTAAATATTTGTGCAGTAAACATACATGCCCCTAAATCTCCAGTGTGTTCATAAATCCATTAGCAACAATGATTTTCTTCCTTTTTTCAATACAGAGAAGAAATCTGAAGATCATTGAAACAAGCCAGACAATTAGATAGGACTTCTCATATAGATGAACATTCATAATTTACCTTATTTCAAAACAATGAAAAAGACGGAGATCAGGGAAAATGGCTTCCAAGAACACTAAGTCCACATCATTTTAGGGCTTTCTATTTTGTCAAACATTTCATAAAATAGCACAGCAAATATAGCTTTCCTGTTCTTTGATTTTAAAACAGCCATCGCTATTGCATTAGAAGAAAGTACTTTTGAAACATGCCTTAAGTTATTACCTGGAATACTATTCTTTCAAAATACATCTTTCCTTTGTTGAAGGTGGTGCTAAGAATTTTTTTTTTTGCTAACGTAAGCACAATCAGTCCATTTCAATCTTTTACATAAAGCTTTTAAACCCTCAAATTCTACTTTTCATAACAAAAAGTTTTCATTTCAAATGTACAAAATGTTTTTGGCCTTTTCTAGTGTAAGGAACTTTTTAAAAAAATGATGAATGGGGAACATATAGTAGTCAAGAGATAACTAATCTGATTTCATAAAAGAAATGTGGACTGAAGTAGTAGAAGAATTGGGAAATGTGTTATCTAAATATGTCACAGGATATATTGACTCTAATCTGTAACATATGTGAGGTTTAATCATTAAGCCATGAATTCCTTTCCTTAGGTTCGTATGGTAAATATCAATGAATATAATATTTTGGGGGCTGAATGATACGCCCAAGACCAATATCTCAAGGCTTAATTACCCACTTAAAAGTCCCTGGAGTCCTTAAAGGAAGGCCTGAGACCCATAGATCACTACCGTTGATGGAAGCTGTGTGCTGGAAGAGGCACAGATGGTGAGACCAGTACCTTTTGGGCAGCCCTGTTTGGAATATTAAAGGGGGTGATCTGAGATCAGAGCCCTCACTCCACCACTACACACTAGAGCCTACTAGATGCCACAGACCTTACCTCCTGACAGCAATAATGAAACCCTACTTGTAAAATACAGTTTTAGCAGCTCCCAACCAATGACTGTTTGCCGTATATTAGACCCTGTGTAATATATACAAAGTGAATGAACTCTAATTTCCACACCATTTGTTCATTCTTTTAATGAGTTGTTATTGCATGTTTATTATAAGTGAGGACCTAGAATTAATACTACAGTGATCTGAGACCAATAGCAGACGTACGTAGAAGTCATGAGATGTCATTGGAGATAAAGGACACAGGATAGCTTCCCCGAGGAAACAGTCAGTGCCATTTCAAAGTGCGACAGAAAATGGCACGTGAAGGAGAAAGAAGGCCAGTATGGTCAGGTGTGGTATATGGAAGCAAGATTACATCAAAGCTGGTATTGGGGTGGTGGTGTTTGGGTAGTGAGTTGTTCCTGGACCTAGTGGGCCATGCCTGGGACTTTGTATGTGATTAAAGAGCTGCTGGAAGCTGGGGAGCTGCTGGAACCTGGGAAGCAGCTGGACTCACTTCATGATTTTTAAAGGTTACTCCATCTGCAATGCAAGATAGATTTGAGGAAGGCATTGGAACAATAGGGGATGAGTTTGCTACTATGAATTCCCTGGTGCCCAAGCAAAAAGGAGTGACATATGGACTATAGAATGCCAGCATAGAGCAAGATCAAGACATAAGACATGGTTTAGAAGTCAAACTAACATGGCTGCTGAAGTCAGCATAAGAGAGGAGAAGAAGAAGGGGGCAGGCCTTGACCAAGTGGATGGTGGATAAGAACAGGTGATGGGATAGGGTCTATTTATTTTAGATACATTAGTTCTGAGGTAGCATTTGTTCATCAGGATGGCATTTCAGGCAGGAGGATTAGGCACAGGTCCATTATTTTTAAGCCACAATGCAAGGCCCTATAAATCTCCAAGAAATGAGCTTTTATTTCTCCCAATAACTATGTCATCAGGTATCTGAGCCACCTTGGAGCCCTGGGGACAGGCCTGGTTTATCCCTCTGAAGAAAACTTATTCACGAGCACGAAATTTTCCAGTTAAACACCATGGAGAGATGTCCATTCATGAGGTTCCTTTTCTCAAATGTGAAACTCGGTGGCATCTCCTTTCCCTGCTGCAGTGTTTTTACATATAGAGATGTAGATGGCTGAAGAGCCTGGAGGTCAGTGGCAAGGTAAGGATGGAGATGGACAACTAAGAAATAGGCTGCTGGTGGAGGAGGAACTAGCAAAGCACATGAGAAAGTCATAGCTGCTCTCCCATCTTCATGGGATTGTCAACAAGAAAGCCCCTTCCTTGGAAGCTCAGTATGCAGAGTGGAGTGAGTGCTGGGCTTTACCTCATGTCTCTCAAGAGGGCAATAACCCAGCCGGATGTAGTGGGCTCCTGAATATAAGTGCCAATCTAGCAGATAGTGCCGTGGTCCTGATTTTAATGGGTCAGCCCTGACATTTGTCTGGGGTTTTCAGGGGCTGCCTTTCTTGAATTATGGCTATTAATTATAGCCTAGAAATAATTTTATTTTATTGATGCTTTTTAAATTTATTATGAAAGGCATAAATTCTTTCCATGACATTTGGATATAAAAGTGTCATAGTTCTTTATTTGTAAGAAATATCAAATTAAATACAGCTTGAGCTCCCCTTTGCAAGCCTAGATAAGAAATCCAGCATCTGTCAATTGGCAGAGTACCCTTCTCCCACACTTTCCTCCCACCCCAGATCTCCTGGTTCAGATACTATAGTCCCTTGAAGGATGATCAGCTTCCTCTCTACCAAGGAGTCCCGTTATTACTGCTGAAGGGCTGCAGATTCCCTGGTCATGTAGGCTTAGGAATGGATCCTGGCCTGGTGTTCTCCACCAACAGGACACCACTCTTCTCTCTCTCTCTAGACCACTTTACCTGGTTACTGGTCTGCCGGTGATTGACCGCTAAGTTCCTCATCTCCCTCTATGGTCCTTCTAGGATTTGCAGACAAGGGAAGGAAGTCCACAGAAGGGAGCTAAATACAAGACAGCAGCAGGTCTTTGCAATGCCTGCTGCAGACCAGACAAAGAAGCAGGATGGGGATTCTGTAGGTGTCTTGATATAACTCTCAAAGCAGAAAACAAAAGCTGCTTGTAGGACCAGGATGCACAGAGTAAGGGGGAATGCACTGAGAGTGAAACCTGGGTGGTGGACTTTTAAGTACCATCACAGAAATATTCCCTAGGTTAAGGCGTCTGGGAATGCAAGGGGTGCCAGAAAGATGCCAAAGTACATTCCCTATGCAAGGTGTGCTTTTAGTCTTTGTGGGTCACACATACACTGCTCTTCCTCAGGGCCTCTTCATTCTGGCAGGGTAGCCTTTCTAAGCATGCAAATAGGCAAGGGGAGTGTGGCCTAGACTTGTGGGCCTACCTTTTTGGCCAAGGGTTTTTATTGTTGTAGACATTTTGTCTAACCTTATGTAGCTATGAGACCAGAAATGACATTTTGCACAAAGTCAGAAAGATGGTAAATGATGGAAATAATTGGAACAGCAGAATCTGGTCAACTCCTAACCTACTCTCCTTTGAACTACCTCAAACTACTCTTGGCCATGCCTAAGGTCAGCTGGCTGGGTCTTCACTCCTAGAGTTTTCAGTGGTGTGTGTGTGTGTGTGTGTGTGTGTGTGTGTGTGTGTGTTCACGTTTGCCCATTAATGTTGAGGTCACGTGACAATCTTGAGTGTCATTCATCATTCCTCAGGCACTATCCATCCACTTTTATTTTTAAGACAGATATCTCACAACCTAGAACTCACTAAGTAGGCTAGGCTGACTGTCCAACAAGCCTAAGGGCTCCTCCTCTTTCCGCCTCTCTCACACTGAGACTATAAGTGGGTCCCACTGAGCAGACTTCATTTTGTGTAGGTTCAAGGATCATGCTCAGGTCCTGGCATTTGTGCCAATTGAACTATCTCCCCAGGCAGTCACAGTTCATTATACACGATATTCAAAGCATGCACCAATCACAGTACATTTCATTTTTTAAAAATGTAGTCACCACAGAATTACCTAAACATTCCATTCAGCAATTGCATTTATTGTCTGACTTCCTAATTTACCCAAACTGTGACATCCAAAAGCCCAAAGTTATGAACTGTGATTTAAACAAAAACAAAAATATATGAAAACCATGTTCTTTGGGGTTCTCTGAAAATGTCCCCTCAGCCAATTCAACTGGGCAGAATGTTAAAAACAACAAGCATTAGAACAAGACTTTCACATTCTTAGCATGTTAACGCTATAGGAGAAGTCAGTTCCTTTGGGATCGCTGCTGTTTTCAAACATCCCGCCAGGGAACTTGGGGATTTAATCTTAACCTGATTGTAGATGTCTTTCAAAATCTAAAAAGCAGCTCCCTCCTCAAAGCCCACAGTGGCTTGGAAAATGGCAGCAAAGCAAGGACTGGAGAATCAAGAGTGCCCTCTTCACTCTGCACAAGCCAGTCCTGTTGTGTATTTTGGCCCCTGGCTTGGAGACATATTTTATTCAATCTCTGAAAAAGCTGAAAGTTGGTTCAATGCCAAAGGTTCAGAAAGAGACTGAGAAGGCAATTACAGTTCTTCATCCCACTTTTTGTACATCATGAAAATCATTCTAGACTGGTGGACAATCCCATTTAAAACCCACTCAAAACCGTGGCTCTGACGGAAAGCCCCTTGTATTATAAAACAAAGTCTACAATAACAAATTAGTTTGTTTTTAGATTTTTATGTTGAAGTCACCTCTGACTAACTAGAAAGTGTTTGAAAATGGTTTTGTTTGTTTTTAATGCCCGCATATCTTCTACTTCTTCTTCCAAATGGCAGCATTTTAACTCACCTTTTCCAACCTCCCTCCAGGTTAGAAATTAAAACAGCTGTGGTTTGAATGAAGTTGAAGCGTATATTGCCCCCTTTGTGTGCTGGGTATGAGGCCTTAGTGTGATGACGATGGATCTCTAAGAAATGGATCTCTAAGAGGCTGAGCCCTGGAGAGCACTTTGCTCAGGAGCGCTACCTTTGGAAGGTCTGTTGTAGCTCCCTTGGGGCTGGGAAGTTCTTGAAGATCAGGTTGTCAAAAAGTGAGGCCACCAACTTATGATGAGCTGCTTCTGTATGTGGCTGGCTCCCTTTCTACCTTATGATGTTGTGTGACAGCCAGGAAGATCATCAGACAGAATTGTCTTGTTTGCTCTTTCTACACACTAGCTTAATGAGGCGAACCAATGTGCTTTCTTTCTAAAGTGCCCAGACCTGGGTATTTTGTTATAACAACACAAATCAGACCAAGATAAGATTGCTTTCTTAGATAACTGTGGTATGATATTAAAATAAAGAATCCAGTTTCCAGGCAATGCAATGATATAATTCATGGCCCTTACTATAACTTTGCCAGGTAAACATTATCCTACCCTATTATGGTCAACATGGCTACTGTCACCACTAACAGAACAAACAAACCCATGTGGTTCTCTGATATTTGATTCATACTCCCCACATCCCCACACTGTACCCCAGACAGGCTAGCCTGGTATTTAGTCTGTAGATCAGGCTTGCCTTCAAGGCACAGAAATCAATCCTGCCCATGAAGACCTCATAATATTCCTGCCCCAAAATGTAAAAAAAAAAAAAAAAAAAAAAAAAAAAAAACCTACATATGCTCATGAGGAAACAACAGATACTCACAGAATGTAGGACATTGGCTTACAACTGGACAGTACTTGTCCAAAGAGCCACGGATATGAACCCCAAAAAGCAGTAAAACTCTTACTGAAAACAACTTGGGAGAGTTAACTCTTCCGTGTCAGCAGAGTGTGGCTGCTCCCTCAGTGTGCGAAGATGATGGTTAGCTTCATGATTTGGCATCAGTAGGTCACTGAGAGCACTGATGAGAAATTCCATGAGTGGTACTGATGCTGATAAATCCTTTTTCTTTAAAATATGCTGGCATCATCATGTTAATGTTCAGCATAGGAACCTCATAAGTTGACACAGACAGGTTAGTTAACTTTGTTGCTTACCAAGTGACCGGGATCCCAGGAAAGTAAATCCAACTAAGACTTAGGAAATTTTACTGCTGCCCACCAAGCATCCATGCCTTGCTTCTGGCGTGACAGTGCACTCTGCTCTGTATAACATTTCAGCCTGGCCTATGTGATCTGCTAGCCAGCTTGGATGCCCACGTAGTTCAGTACATATGTCCTTGTGGCTTTGCCACAGGGCCTCAGGGGATACCTGGAAGTTGCTGATTCAGACCTGAGAGCAAACTGTGTTCTAGAAACAGTATGGGTGACATAAAACAAAGGCACGCCTCTTTGCAATGGGGTGCCTTGCAAACAGCCATGTTTGTATGGCACTACCAGTATGTTTAGGGACTTGTATATAGCACTTAGAAAGATTGGTGTTGTTGTTTTGAGGCAGGGTTTCTCTGTGTAGCCCTGGCTGTCCTGAACTCACTTTGTAGACCAGGCTGGCCTTGACCTCACAGAGATATGTCTACCTCTGCCTCCCCAAGTGCTGGGATTAAAGGTATGTGACTGTATCTGGCTCTTAGTAAGATTTAGATCTGCTCTTTTTTTTTTAAATAGTTTGAATAAAAGATAGAGAACAGTCTATTTAGAGGTAATCGTATGTAAGTATTTCATGTGAAATATCCCCAAACTGCTTTAATGAGAAACCTGCATATCTAACTTTGGTAGAATTTATATTTAATGTGACTTCAAGAAATTCTTCATGGATCCAGATCTTACACAATTTGAGATGGAGGGGAGACTTTAAGACAAAGATGAGAGGGTCTGGAACACGAAGGCTCTGCAGTTTAAGAGCATCTACTGCCCTTACCGAGAACAGGAACTGGTTCCCAATACCTTTATCTTGTGGCTAACAAATTCCTGTAACACCAGGGAGCCAAGTCTCTCTTTTGTCCTCTGAGGACACTTGCACAAACATGGACATAAATAAAATAAAATTTTAAAGTAGAAGGTTTTAAATATAAAATTGAGTACAAAATATTTATTTCAAATGTTAAGAGGTCACACAAATTGTTGAAGATTGGAGGTAATGTACCTTGTCTATTTCAGTCTTTCCTCTGTCTCTCCTCAGTCTCACTACATACCTCTGGATGTCCTGGAACTCACTATGTAGACCAAGTTGGCCTGGAACTCACAGCGAGCTGCCTGCCTCTGCCTCGGGAGTGCTGGGAAATTAAAGCAGGTGCCACTGTTCGTGCCCCCCTCCCCCGCCGTTTCAGTCTCTCTAGGTTTCCATAAGAATTGCTCATGGAGAAGCTTCCTGTTTCAAAATCTGCCTCCCCTCTTCTGATCCAGAACAGTTTTTAAGCGTGAGCTACAATGCATGCACACAAAAAGAACACCAACCAAATTGACTATGATCACATCCAACCTTCAGCTAAGGAGATAGAATCATACCTGTTCCATCACCTGTGGGCAAGGCCTTGCCATCCCAGCAGACATTCAGCCAAAAGCCATAAACTTGAGCTAGAGAAATGGCTTGTCATCCCAGCAGACATTCAGCCAAAAGCCATAACTTGAGCTAGAGAAATGGCTCAGTGGTTAACAGCACTGATGGCTCTAGTAAAGCACCAGAGTTTTAGTCTCAGCAATCACATGGCAACCAACTCCTGTACCATGGCATCTAATGCCCTCTTCTGGCCTCCATAGGCATTGCACTCACACAGTGCACAGACAGACAAGCAGGTTAAACACCATATACATAAGATAAATACATCTAAACAGCAAACAAACAAAACCCCCAAACAACAACAACAAAAACAGCCATAGGCTTCCATCAAAGGATGGAGCAGAGGTAGATGTTTTTGCAGTGAAAATTCTAAAATGAGAAATAGTCAGGGAAATGGGGTCAGAATTAACGAAGCACATCATCTGTACAACGGGTGGCCAGACCTTGTCCCTGGAACAGGAAGGCTGTCGGTTTCCAGGGGTTCACATTTTTGCTCTTTACAAAGGATGGCATGCTCAGGGCGAACACAGGAGCTTGGACAAATCACTTTGGTAAGTCCATTCCATCATGAGAGTCAGCTTCACAGGAATTCCTGTCTCACAGTTGCTATGAAGATCAAATGGAAGAAATTCTTTGTGAGGGGCTGGGGAAGGTTCTTGTTTATTTTTTTCTTTTCATGTGGCTGTAGAAATGCCCAGTGTTTCAACTTCACCTATAATAGGCCGTCGATTAAATGCCACACGTTTTTATTATTACAACTCAGTTAATTCCAGAAACAAACATCTGATTCAGCTTAGGCCCTTAAGGAACTAGCGTTGGGGGTTTGTAACACCAAGTCTGCTCCTTCATCTCTTGGTTTTCACAAAGGTTTACCCCAATATCCATGACTGCTTTAGTGAAAGATATCAAAAGTCACACAGTCGTAGCCTAAAATAACATGTAAAGGCAAGACATTTTTGTCTAGACAGTGGTTGAGTTCTTCACAGACCAATGGCACATACGATACTTGGGGTTGTGTTTGCATTATTTTATTGGCATGTCATTTAGCTCTGAGAAGATGCTCCTCTTTTGTTTCCCTTCCTGGGTGTCTAAATTGGCACCTCCCCCGTCACAGGACCATTTGTCCTTCAGAGATCTTTCCCCCTATATTAGCCTGGCAGCTCTCCTTCAGCTTTCTGTCCTTTTCATGGCTGGACAATGTTTTCTCTAACTCACCACAACTTAACAGCCAAACCTCACATTTAAAATATAATGGATACCAAAAGAGGAAGATAAACAATTTCTAATAATGGCTCCCTATGATGATACCATGGTCCTGTTAGCCTGTAATTGCAGACATGCCGAAGTCACGTGGGCTGTCTGCAATGTGGCTCGGAAGCAGAGAAAATTTCCCCCAGGGTCTGCTACCCAGGAGGCCATTGGGGAATGTGAGCCCTCTTCACCCTCTTCGCGCAAAGGGGAGGCAGAAGTGCAGTTGCTGGGAGAGGCATGGGCAGCCTTCTCTGTTCACAGGTGTTTACTGGTCTTCCCCCGGAGGAGCGCAAAAAACGTCTTCTCTCTCATCAAGCCTTCAAGAACCTTCTGGTAAAGGAGCCAGAGTGTGAATGGTCATATCAGAGGAAAACAGACAGATGGAGTACAGAAAGCAGGGAACCATGGGAATTTTTAAAAATAATTTGAGGGAAGAAAAAAAAACTTACTAGAGCACACACATACATGCACTCGCATACAGATTGAAAAGGAAACCAGGCAAGTTGTGAATAAAGTACAAATTTCTCCTCTATGTGATCATTTCCCCTGTTGGTGTATTTTTCTGTGATGACCCGATATTGTTATTGGTCGGAGAGTGTGTGTCTGTGTATGGGTGTGTATGAGTTGTTCAATCTGGAAAAAAAATTACATTTTGTTCATTACACAGAATGAAATGATTTTTCTTTATCGAGTAATTTTCTTCTGAGCAGCCCTCCTGAAACAATTTCCATCTGTGACTTTCCATTAGAAGTTTTAATTGTTTTTAATTTCTCCCATTGATTTTGATGAGTGCGGCGGCGATGGCTTCAGATGGCGAGGGGCCAGTTTAATCAACTACACGCGGCTCCTGTAACCTTTGGTTTGAGGAGTAAACGGGAGGAGGGAGCAGCAATTCAGTGGTCCATTCTCCTCTCTTCCCACCATATGTTCTTATTTAATGCATTCTCGCTCAAATAAAACAAGCCCACAGTTATTGGTGGTCAGTGTCATGGAATAGGAGCTACTACAGTTCTCCCATTAAAAAAATAATATAAGGTTGCAATAAAGCAAACAGTGAGTCACTTTATTGGGTATGAAGTAATAAATCGGTGGTTAGAATGATAACTTCTAAGATGTGCCTTAGAGGAAAACAACGTTGGTTGTTAGGTTTGGTTTGGAGTGAGGCTCAGGCTTAGCGGTACAGAAAGCCAGTGTGTGATCCAAGTCGGCCACTCAGCTTGGGCCTCAGTAGCTAGAGCAGTCTCTCTCAGCACTGATTGCATCCACAATTAATTAATGCTGCCATGTGGAAGGTGTTTCCTTATACCGTACCTTTCTACCCTCTGCATCCAGAGTCTTTAACCTTAGCTGTCCATCCTAGCCATCCAAACTCTCCAAATGGACAGGGACTACTCAGTTTTTGTATGGTTAGATTCTGTTCTGTTGTATGAACATCTGGCTTCTGGAGGGAAAAGAGGAAGGAAAATTTAAGAGCGAAAGAAAGAGAAGAAGAAAGAATGAATAAACCAGTAAAGGAAGAAAAATAGAACGTAGAAAGGAAGAGAAAATGACTGAAAAAAAATGGCAACATTTATTTTTTTGGAGCCTCAGTGTCTCCACCACATATGTATATACTTCTGACAGTGTCTACATCAGGTGGGTATTTTTAACTTGGCTTATCTTTGTAAGTGTATGCCAGCACTAATAAAGTGCTCCCCAAACACAGCCCCCTCTGCTGTTCCGTGCCCCAGCTTGAAACACAATACTCTTCCACGGCTTCCCGGTACGCAGAGACAGTAAACGAAAGCAAAGATATTTCAACCATGAACGGCTGCTGAGTGCTGCGTGTAGGGGAGCCCACCACCCCCAGATCTTGGCACAGTCACACCACTGCTGGGAACCCACCGTGTGGCCCAGCCTGAGTACCAGAGAGAGAGAGTGAACTCCATTACTCCCGGCAGGAGTAATGTTTTGCAGATAGCAGACAGCTGTTGTTGGATGCAGGTTCTAGTCCCCTGGAAGTGATATTGAACACCCAGGGAATGTCTCTTAAAGATGTCATAATTCACGGCTGGATATTAACCAGATCTATGACATGCAGCCTTGCCAAATCATCTTCTCATTCTGCTGGCTTTTACCCACCCAGCCTTTCTAATACAGCAGGGGTGTTTGGTGAAATATGGCTTTCTGATTGAATGAATTCCTGCAGGTCTCTGTGATAAACAGCAGTTCAAGCTCACTGTGGCTTACAATGGAGGACACGGGCCAAAATCTCCAGATGAGCGCGCGCGCGCACACACACAGACACACACACACACACACACACACACACACTTTATCTACTTATCACATCTGACTCTAACCAATCATATTTATCAGGTGAACATCAGTTTTTCCTTCTCCTCTGTATGAATGTCTCTCATTTTCTCTTTGCTCTCAGATGCCAAGCTATGTTTGATTCCAAGCATTTTTATGGAAGGGAAATTTTAAAGAAAACTTAACAGTGACATAGAAGTGATATGAACCCGTTGGCCTGGAATGAAGCACATTATCACTTTTGCTGCCCATCTTGGACCTTTTTGGGTACCTACAGTTGTCCCTCCTTTTGTTACCTGTTTCTGGGCGTACGGCAAACACATTTCATTTTCTTCCAGTGTGTTTTTCCAGTCCTAAATCTGTGCTTTTTTTAGGTCTACCTAGAAAATTTTGAGTTACATCATTTGTACAAATATGTTGATGTTAACATTGAAAAACCTCTTTGCCTGAAGTTGTATATTTTATTTGGCTAAAAATGGCTCATGTCTAATACATTACATGTCCTCTGGTGATACTATTTAAGCCAGGAATTCCAAAACTCACAAATACCGAATAGCCAAAAGTTCCAAAGTTGTGCATGAACACTAAACACGCAATATATCTCTTTCTTTTCCAAACAGAAATAGATTTCTCTCTGATTCGTTTGATAAATTTGACCCAAGATTTCCATTTGGAGTGACTATAGTTCCTACTGTTTTTCTGTGTGTTGGTGGGCCAAGGCCTAATCACCTCGAGGCCCCACGGAGGCCATAAATTACCAGGATGAGGTGAGTTCTGTACTCCCGCGCCTGCAGGAGAAGGCCATTTCCCTGCAGCCTATTTTGACAGGCATGAATTTAATTCATTGTTTTATGACAGATGGGGAAAGTGTACACGCTCGTAGTCTTGATTTATGGTCATTTGGGTCTGGAGGATTCTATAATTTGCAGCTAATGTGAAAACAGATGGATAGGCAGACACCAAAGGTTAGGGTGACCGCGCGTCCTGCGCTGCTTACAAATGGCGTCCATATGCGACCAGTCTCTGGGTGAGGTCTACTTGGGACACCAGAGAGCCAAACCTGGCCCTTTCTCTCCAAAGTGAGTCAGTGCAAATGAGATGAGGGGGTGCATTTCTAAGACTTGGTGCTTTGAGAGTCATTCTGAACCTGTGGGGTTCTACCTTCCTTTTTATGAAAAAGAAAGGAAGAAAAGAAGGAAGGAAGGAAAAAGAAAAAAGAAAGAATGAAGAAAAGAAAGAGAAAAGAAAGAAACTGAAATAGCTTTATAAAGCTGTATGCATGTTCATGATAAAACAAACATATTCCCACTTCAAGGCATCTGTGGCTGTTTATATTTCAGTTGACAAATTTATTTTAATAGAATGATTGATTGAAAATCAGCAGTTGGGGAGTTTCAAAGAAAATACCTTGACTGGGGACAACTTTTTTAAAAATGCTTTTGCACTTAAATAAACGCATTTTTACTTTTCAAATCATTTTGGTTTGAGGGGAAGATGAATGAATTATTCTGTGAAATTACCTGGCTCATGCTAAAGTATTTAATACACTTTTGACTATTAAATGAACTTGCCAGAGTAATAAGCCACAGTCCCATCCCCTTGTTTTGGAAACAAACGAACAAACAAACAAACAAACCAACCTTTAAACCTTGACAGGAAGGCAAACTAACACAGTTAATTTCTGTTGATTGGTACTTGTAGCCCACTTTAAAACATGTTAGCAACACTGTGGGCCTTGCTGTTGATGTCACAGGCACTCATACTGGTATCAGCTTGGTTTATGTAATTTAAATCTTAAAAGCAAGCTTGTTGTTAATCTCAGTGCTGATGGAAGAAGTTTTGTTCTTTCATTTTGAAAACTTGTGGATTGCCTATCCCTAAATAGCCAGGTTACTCCTGATAAGATCAGCATTTTGGCAGTAAGAGTCAGAAAAGGATGTTGGCAAATCAAAACTATTTTATTAGAGTTTGACCTTTCACGTTTATCAGTCAAATGGCTTCTCCTGGAGGCTAAGCAATTGAGAACTGTCTGAAGAGCAGGCCATTTTCCTCCTCACACCATGCTGAGTGGACAATGCTTTTTTATTTCATTTGGTACTTCAAACTTTGTGCATTTACCTTGGGAAAGGAAAAAAAAATTAAGGCACTGCTAATTAATTGTAATCAATATCTAAAGAAAATAAACCACACAAAATGCATGTTTTCCCCCTAGGTGCAGTATCCCTTGTTAATGAAAGGAAATCACAAAACGCGTTTTCCTACACAGCATTCTAGGCTGGAGACACTGCGGGAGGGGGATGCCATGTGTTTTCTGGACTCACAGGTATGATTTCATCTCAAGGTACCTACAAAGTGATATGGAAGCTAGTGAGATGAGAACCATTGGTACCTAGCCACAAAGACTCCTCTTGGCTGATGCAATAGTTTTTGTTTATCTTCACAGTGTTGATTGCAGACCAGCATGTGAATCATTGTGCTGTTTCCAGATGACATGTTTGTTCTGTTCTAGCATGTGATGCTCTGACCCCCAAGCAGGGAGTAAGACAATGCCAGAAACCAGTACTCTCAGACCTCCAGGATCATCAATGAAATAAGACTCTTTTCTTTCTAAACAATCACCTACTCTCCACTGAATAGTTGTAGCGAAAGGAAACAGAGCAAAGACACAGTGATGTTCGACATAGAAATAACTACCAAAGACTTCGCAGTTTTGGACATGGACGTGGTGGACATCATTAATCTATTTAGATGCAGGATAAATACATGGTCACAGTTCAATGCCATGAATAATGAGATGCAAAGGACAGCCTGTGGGCCACTTGGATCTCAACCATTCCGCACCTTCCCTGCCTCTGCCTCACTTCCATTCCTGCTTAGACTTCTGTTTCCCCTTCAGTCTCTCATATAGTCAGCCTTGTGCTGGAAGTTGGTGGGGCTCAAACAGCGTCCTGCTTTCCCCAATCCCATAGGCTCCTTGGGGAAATGAGCTTCTCCTTGCATGCCCCACCTCACCTTTTTACTCTACAGCATTGCCAAGTGATTTGTTATTGGTGTGGTTTTTCCCTTTACTAGGAGGCTGGCTTGACTCCATTGATACCTGCTAAATTACATTATCTACTTGAATGTCTATGGTATAACAGTTGATAGATAAAAACTAATTAAAAGTATGGGCCTGGAATGAAACCCAGTGAAAGAGAGCTTGCCCAGTATGGGCAAGACCTGTGTTAAAGCCTCAGGATCACAAACTATTAAAGCATGAAAGAAAATTGATCCTCAAGGCTACATAATGATGAAGTTAGTCTTAATCCAATTATGAAGAAACTAAAGGTAAATATCCAACTATAAATTGCATCACAGAGACAATAACTGTATTAAAAGATCAATTTCATAAACTTATATTTTATGCTTTTTCTATTTACACAAATATTCAGAAGGGTCCTTATTAACAGCATTTCTAACAATTCGTACAAAGTCTAAATCAACTCCCTCGCTTTCTGCTCCAACAACTTTTTTGTTCAGAACTTTCTCAGTGTTGACGGTTGATGAATAACCTTCAATCTTCTCTCTATAAACCATACTTTCCTATTGTGTGTGTGTTTGTGTGTATGTGTGCATGTGTGTGTGTATGTGTGTGTTCTGTGTGCTTAACTTTAAGTAGTGGTAATCTTGAGGTTTTGTATAAGCACTTTTTCCTTAATTAATTGATTATATGGTTGGCACTCTTGGTACATTGATCTTCGAAGTGAGAACAAGAGGGCCAAGGAAGCTAATGGACCCACTGTTGGCAGTGAGCTGCACCCAAGGAGGGCCCCAGCCAGATCTAGGCCACACTCAGTCTTGCTAGACTGGGGAGGACTGATTAACAAGTGAGTGAGTTTAAGCAACATTTATGCTAAAATTAAAGACTAGCAAGGGCTAGGCTCTGAACCTAAGGGAGCTACTGTGTGGTCCCCTTGCTGCCTTACTGATATGCTTGAAATATTTCTCTTTGGTTTTGCTTTTTTTTTTTTTAACTCCATTTGTTTGTGTGTTTGTGTGGCATGGGAGGATATACCATGGTGTAGGTATGGTGGTCTGAAGAATTTCCAGGAGTTCATTTTTTCCTTCTACCGTGTGGGTTCCCGGGTTCAAATAGATCATCAGGCTTGGAAGCAATCACCCTTGACCACTGACCCATCTCGGCGGTCCTCCATATCTTTGAGCAACAAACTCATTATTTGTAGTTATAAAACGATATTGCAAACCATGCATATTTCCTTACTCATTTTGTCATTGTCATGTCTATGGATATTGAGGTTGATCCTGCTTTTTAGTTTATGTGCATTAGTGTGAAAGTGTCAGATCCCTTGGAATTGGCATTACAGACAGCTGTGAGCTGCCACCAGGGTGCTGGGAATTGAACCCCAGTCCTTTGGAAGAGCAGATGGTGCTCTTAACCACTGAGCCATCTCTCTAGTCCCTATCCTGCTTTTTATTGTAGTACACTCAGACACAAATGCCCCAGCATGCACTTTGTGACTAATTGCAATGATCAGTAGCTACAGTATATTAAGCTGTTTTGTAATGTTTAGATCATTCTTCTTACCCGTAAGGTTATTTTGTATGGCCGGTATTTAACCAGTCTCTTCCAATCATATAATAATCATACAAAAATAATATAATTTTAATTTATTAACTGCTTCAGTTATAACAATAGGATGCTATTTATGATATCAAATTAGCTTATGCTTCCAAAACTAAACTCTCGCCTGGGTTGTGACCGAGATGTGCACACATTATTCTTTGTGTCAATGTTTACTTGTGAATGTGATGAAATATTTTAAGAATATTGCAGTATCTAGATGCTTCAATCATAGTTTCTTTTCACATATGTATCCAAAAAGAAAAACCAGAAACAGAATCTAAGACAATAAGTGGATATGTTTTATAATTCTTAAAACAGTGGAAAACCAGAATGTCCAAAACCTAAGGATAATCAAATACATTAAGTTCCATTCCCAGACTGGATTTTTTTTTTATTTAGTGCCATGTTGCTTGCTCTGCAGAGCCACCTATGTTCTTTGCTAAGTTGTGAGAATGTGGGAGGCCCACTCTCCTGGACACCTCGTGCTTGAGTGGCATTGAGAGGCAGGCTTTGCAGTGAGTCCTGTGAACAAGTGTCATGTTTCATTCTCAGGCCAGGCCGTGGAATAGCAAGCAAGGAGATCAACAGAATTTTTAGTAATATGGCTCACTGCAAATATAAGCTGAGCACTTCTGCTGACCAGGGAAACAGTCACATGGTGTGAGGCCATCAGACACAGCCAGTAGCTGCTGATTAATACAAAGAAGAAAAACACACATGTAAAAGTGGCTGGAAAAACATGGCAGAGATGTGTGGAGTTTTTCAAGGGAGAAAATAATATACCAAGTAATGTGAAATACTAGAAAAAAAAGAAAAATAACACCGAGTGTTGTTTTTAATCTCTGGATGTTGGGATTATAAAAGATATTTCTTCTTTTTTTCCGTTAGTTTTCTGAAATAAATAAACACTACTGTATAAAATGTACCTTTAAAATCTTTGTAAATATAATTTATAGTGGCTCTGTGATGTTTCAGCCTGTGACTACATAAAACTTGTCTCTATTGCTGTGAATTTAAGAATGATGCAATTTTCCACTAGTTTCAAGCAACAGGAAGTGCCATTATGCATAATTGTTCAAGGTCTTGGGGACTGAGCTTCATGTTTTCCAGGAAATTTTTCTCTATTATCTAGCAACGTCCCCCATCTCCTGTTGTGTGGGTTCTGGTGTAGCCATCCGGGTTTTCAGGATCAGGTAAAGTTATTAGCTACACAATGGCCATGGATACTTTAGGACGACATAAATCCTATTAAACTGTTTTCATTAATGGCACTTACCAGTTTCATCATTATTAGTAAGACCGTTTTTCTACAAAAAATGATAGTATTGGGTGTATTATTTCTTCTGCAATTTGATAACTCAACAAGAAAAAGTCCAAGTGTATGTATTTTTAATTCAGTATGTCTTCATCCATCCATGGTAACATAGCTGTATTGTATTGGTTCCTCTGTCTTATGGCCTGCCTTGTGGGCCTACTCCATGTGGAGAACACCTCAGAAGGCCACTTTGCATCAGCCGTGAGTGTGACTTCATTGAAACTCATCACCTTCAACAAGACAACATCAGCCATGCCTGATTTCAAGGCAGTGGCAAAGTTGTCAGTGTTTAATTTCAGTTCCTATATTTGTGTGGATTGATGATCAAATAATTTGAGAATTAGCATATTACATATCAGCCTAGAGTGGCCCTGTTTGTACCTTCTATGTTCGGTTATAATAAGTAGCTAAAAAAAATTCAGTCTCTCTCTCTCTTTCTCTCTCTCTCTCTTTCTCTGTTTTTACTGCTTTCTCACTCTCTTGAATTTTTTATTTCAGTTCACGCTCTCTGTAGGCAACTAATAGCTAAAATCACTGTCTCCTTTGTGATGGTCAGATAACATTGAATTTGTGGATTCTTTTTTGTTATTTTTCATCATTATTATTATTTATTAAAAATTATTCCTTTTGTATCCCAGCTGTAGTCCCCTCCCTCTTCTCCTCCTGGTCCCACTCTCTCTTTCTCCCTCGTCCCCTCCATGTGCCTCCCTAGTTCACTGTGGATTCTTTTTTGTGTCTCGTCTTAGGACTGAAAGAATATGAAAGCCAGTGTCGTGATGTTGGAAGTGAACTTGTAGGAAGTATCACAGAAACAGAAAACAAAAGAGACCCATAGTGGCAGTACTGATATCAGACCAAATGAAACTGCAGTGAGGAATGGCTTCAGCCTCATCCCTGCTTCTCCCAGGGAGGGAAAGATCTGGCTGAGTCTCCCGAATTATACACAGCTGGGCTGGTGGGTAAGGGCCTTCCACAGGATGCCAGCACATGAAGCCTGGGAGAAATGGCACTTGTCTAATTGACAGATGCAAACAGGAAGTAAAGAAAAATGAGAACTTGGGCAAAGATGCTCCAAAGAAAACTAGATACATTCCAGAAATGGACCCTAAAAATGTGGCTATGTGTTTTACCTAGTAGAGAATTAAAAATAATGAAAGATATTCCCTAAGGTCAATGGAGAATGTATGAGCAAAGTAAGAATCTCAATAGAGAAACACAATATTTTAAAAGCTATACAAATAGGATGGTTCAACCCAGTCACCATATTGACGTTCTCAGTAGAGGGTTCTCTTAACAGTGTAGATGGAGTCTGTGGGACCAAGGATAGGAAACAGACCATGCAGAACACCAAATATGACAACAAGAACCAAAAAGGGAAAACACATTGTGAAAGTCAATCCATCATGAAGAAATAATAATCACAAATACAGATGTACCTAACAAGAGATTCCTAAATGCCTGAGGCAAAACTTCAGTACCTGATGTGAGTAGCCCCTGGACACAGAGGGATCCATGTGGAGAGTGACTGAAGACCAAAAGGTCCCCAATCTGAGTTTTCAAGTGGCATCCCTGATTTTTAAATAATCACCAATTCTAACTTTTAAATATTTCCCATGGAGTTACATAAAACATCTTCCTATCACTTTCATCCTGCTGCTAACAATATAACTCAGCACCTCAGTCACACAATCGTACTCTAAGATACTGCATTTTCAAGATAACCCCCAAACCTAAATAAATCAATCTACAGACACCCAAGTAGTAAGAAGTACAGTTATAGAGTCAGCTCAGTGTATCTGCTTTCTCCTACACACTGTTCTTGGGGCTTAACACGGATGAAAGATTATTCCATGCTTCATTAAACTTCCTGTTTCTGCCTTATTTATAAGTAGCTTCAAGGTGATTTTTCTTCTAGCAGTTCTCTGTCCTGTCCTTGCTGTTCTCTTTTTCAAAAATGGTTTCCCTAAGCTCCCCACCTCCAGCTTTATTTATTTCCTTAGGTTCCAAAAGAGAAAATGACTAAAAGGAAGCCATTAGCAAAGATTCTTTCCCAGCACTGCTATGACACACACAGGGCAAAGCTGAGGAGGCATGTGATCCCAACAGTCCACAGAGTGGGAAATTCTCATCCCTTTTTCAACATTGCTTTTTTGCAACATGATTTTTTTCTTATTTATTCTTTGTAAACAACCATTTTATCAGAACCTCTATGAGGATGAGACCCACAGAGTTCATATTTAGAAATATTTTAGCCATAGGTGAAAAGATGGACAGAGATGCTTTTCAGTGTACTGTGAATGAGAAAATAGTAACACTCACCAGTATTTCTAGGGTGACTATAAACCTTTGGGGACTCTAAGCCTAGTGTCATTGTTTGGAGAGCAGTCTGATCCTAGGGACAAATCCAGCAGGATTTCTTTGTTCCCAATATCAGCTAAGCATTCATAGCTAATCTGAAAATACCAAATCCAGAATTTCCAAAATCTGAAGCTTTTTGAGCACTGATGGTATATGCAAATGAAAAGTTTCACCCCTGAACTCATGGGAAAGATTCAATTCAAACAGAAATACCCCAGCAGTACTTCATGCAAAAATTATCTCAGGCAATTAGAATAAGATGTATGTGACACAGAAAGGGATTTTGTGCCTAGACTTAGTACCATTACTAAGATACCTCATTATGTCTCTCCAAATATTATAAAATCTGAAGCTTTTCATGTAAGATTGATTCAATCACTATAGTTTAATAAATGTTTTCAAAGTGATAGTATTCACATTAGCAATCATTCAGTAATCTCTCGGTCTTGTCCTTACTGAGCCCAGTGTCTTATTATAGACTTGAAAGACTTTTAAAATTAAACCTAGGTCAGCGCTGGTTCTGTACACTTTAAACTGACTACAAGTGCAGCTGATTTCATAATGGTGAAATTGTGTGAGTGTGCCTGTGAGTCATGGTTTACTGAAGTGACAGGGAGACAGAACCAGGGCTTTGAACTTGGTTCCCCTGCTCATACAGGGAAAACATCTCCAAACAATATTTATGAGATTCAGATTTCATTCAACAGCTCATACAAATACAAAGGTTATTTTGAGAGTATATATAAAAAATAGATACAAAAAGATATAAATGAATGTCAATAATTCACTGATTTTTTTCAAAGAGCCTTTCTAAGTTCAATATTATTGACTTTTTATTGTTTCCTGGAAAAATCAAATATCAGAGTCTGTTATATTTTCTATCAATTAAGCCACAGTCACTACTTTACTAATAAGAGATTGTATTACATCATCTAAATGAACCCATCTCTAATTATGCTCTGGGAACTATTGCATACTGAGCAGTGAGAGTTTTGGAGAAAGCGAATTGATCTTTTAACTGTAGAAGAGTTTTGTAGTGTTGGATAAGTTGGTGACGTTTCCAAGCATGCCACATTGCTGCAAAATGTAAACGTCCATTCTTTAATCTCCCTGGCTAAGAGGAGCCATCTCCCAACTCTAGTGTGAGATTTGGTCATTTGTTTGGCTGTGCCCAAAGGGATGAGCGGGCACACACAGGGGACTCGGCTTGCGGAGCCTCCTGCACTTTTCCTGCATAATCATTAGAGAAGCCTTCTCCAGGAAAGTGTGGCACCTTCCACCAGGGCCCCAGAAAAGACAAACACAACCACGAGGTCTAAGTTTCCTTGTGGTTTCCAGGTGAACCAGCAAAGCTGGCTTGTGACAAATACATGATAGTCATAGTCCTCAGACACTGAGGTCTGGGTGGGGGCAGCACAGCAACGTTATCATAGCAAAAGCTGGTTTATTTATATATACAGCACCTTCCCAGCCACAAGATTTCTCAAGACATTTAATATGCTATTGACCACTGTGAAGCCCCAGATTAACTCTCTGTAGACTTAGGTGTTTTCTGAAACACAACCAGCAAGAAAAAATGTTTATACTGATTTTTGTTTAAACCCCGTCTTTTCTCTTTAAAGCCAGAGAGTGCTAAAGTTACAAATATAAGGGTCTTCATAACCCTCAGTAACAGCTGCACATCTATATTGCGGTATCACACATGGATATTAACTGGTGACAGAACTTGATCAGAAAAAATGCTATGGTGGACCCGGCAAGCTTGAATCTAAACTCTTGTCTGTCACTGGCCAGCAGTGACACCTAAATACCACCTGAGAGAGAGGGCTGGGAGAGAGAGAGACAGGGCGACACAGAGAAGGACACCAAGTCTACATGCTGATCCAGGTGTCGATTTAATGGACGTCAGGTTAACACTTAAGTAGGCAAAAAAGTACAAGCAGTTTCTCATGTAGGAGCGTTACTTGGTCAAAACATAGGAGAGCTCACTCAAGGTTACACAGAGCCTGCTGTCTGGTTACTATGGTTTCACAGAGTTTCTCAGGGTTAGAGCAGTCCGCTGTAGGACCACCAAGGTCAGTTTATGAGAAACTGGACTTTGGAAAATAGCCAAAGCCGAGAGGCCGAATTCCACTGCTCAGATGCCATTAACTCCAAAAAGGCTGCCACACTGGTCCACCATCTAAGAGATATGAGACTCTGGGAAGTTCATGTACAGTCTTCAGCACGTAGCCTCCTTGCTGATACACTGGCATCATATTCCTGCTTCATTAATGAGTTGTTATGGAGATTGACTGAAATACAAAACAGGCTTAACAAAACGTCTGAGCCAGAACATGAGCTGGATAATGATAACAGATGTCATTAGTTTTGAAAAGGTCATTTCCCTAAGCAGTTGGACAATAGAGGTAAGGCAGAGAGGGTAAGTTGATTTTAACCAACAAACAGATCTCAGGAGAGACTGCCTTTCCCTCCTGTTTTAGCTTGAATGCAGCTGTCCAGTTTCTAAATAACTATTTTATATCACTGAATTCAGATTTTCCGAATCCTCCTCCCCACCCCCGCCAAATCCCTGCCTCACCCCATAGCAGAAACTCAGAAAGGCTGACAGCTGGCACTCCATCTGTGTTTACTTGTGCTAGCGGGCGCCACCCAGCTTTGGCACCCGCTGCATTGCCAGGACTTCACCGTACCTCTGAGCACCTGCTCAGACTAAACCAGCATCCACAGGACCCGGCTGGACTTTCGCATTCCATGAGAAGTTTCTGTATTTCAAAGTATGAAGTGAAGCCTCCACTATGACCCTGGGAATAAAGGGGTGTTTAAAAAGCGAGATGAGGGAAAAGTCTCTTCTGGTCCTTTCCTGGGGTGGAGGAGGGTCCACGGGCATTTCCCTACAGATCCCTGCCTGCTCTCACCTTCCAGGATCCCTCTGCTATGCCAGAGAAGGAAATGGACCTGCAATTGCCCACTGGGGTAAAATTTAAGTCAAGTCTGGATTTCAAGTTCATCTTAAGCACCCCATTTTAACGTTTTCAAGAAGAAAAATCTGCCTTGTAAAAATACTGCTTTTCACACAAAGAGAACCATAAACATGTTTTTGACAACTTTGAAATGGATTAAATGGTGGAGGAGGTGTTTCTAAGTTGGTGTGCTTTGAGCCAGGGTGAGTAAGCAGGGCCGCTCCATCCATCTTCAACATATTTATTTCATGCTCTCCCTAAAGCTCACTGAGAGCCCTGTAACTTCTCCTTACTCTTTATTTGTATTTTGGTGTATTTTTCTCCCACATATCCACCTTCCAAAAAAAAAAAAAAAAAAGACACCAAAGACAGAATATGAGCAGGTGGTACCTGGGGGTTTGAGGCGGTACACAGATTACCCAGGGTTCACAGAGCAGACAGTGCTGAAGGCAGATGGATGAATGCGCAAAGGCGAGACCCAGCGAGAACCAGCTGTGGGTTATCTCAACTCTCACGAAGCCCTCTCTGTTAAAGCCTCACCCTCCAATGCCCAGTCTTTTCCCTCCAACAGGAAATTTGTCATATCAAGGCCCACAGGAAGACAGGGGGACATTTACCAGAAAGTCAGCCAGGCAGGTGGCAGCTGGGATGTGTCAGGATACAAAACATATTTTCTTAGTATGGTAAAATAGACGTAACACGGATTTAAGGATTTTCCCCTGCGTTTGAATGTGCAGTTCGGTAGGGTTAAGCACAGCCATAAGTTCGTGCCACCACCACCCACACTCAGAACGTTTTCCTCTCTCTAAATTGAAGGCCAGGCAGAGTGACAATGGCTCTTCAGTCCTCCATCCATCCTCGCTGGCAACCACAATTTTACTTTCTGTTTCTCTGGGTTTTCCTGGGCAACGTACCTCTTAGGAGTGGAATCATTCGGCATTTGTTCTTTTGAGGCTAGGTTATTTCACTTGGCATATGTTTTCAGTGTTCAGCCATGCTGTTCCATGTGTAAGAGTTCCCTTCCTTCTTAAGGCTGAACAATATCCCATTGTTTTTATTCCACTTAATCATTCATCTGTCAATAGAAACTTGGATTACTTCCATCTTTGGGCTGTAATGAATAAGGCTGTTGTGAACATGGCTATAGACGCATGGTTCAGTCTTTGCTTTTGATTGTCCTAGGCATATACCAAAAGTAGAATTGTTGGCTTATATAGCGATTCTCTAATGTTTTGAGAAGTCACCATAGTTTGCACAGAAGACTCACCAGTTTACATTCCTACCAATAATACAAGGAGGTTCTAGTTTCTCCATATACTTACACACCACTTGTTACTTCTTCTGTGTTCAAAGAAATGTATTTATTTTATATGTATGGATGTTTTCCCTGCATGTGTGCTTGTGAACGTCATGTGTGCTGGTCCATACAGAGGCCAGAAGAAGGCTGCTGATCCCCTGGAACTGGAGCCATGTGGGTACTGGGAATTGAACCTAGATCCTCAGCTCTGAAAGAGCTGACAAAGATCCATCACTCCAGCATATTTTATTTTTATGAAAAAAAATTATGTCCATTTTAGTGAGAAATCTCATGGTGACTTTGATTTGTGTTCTCTTAGTTATTAGTGATCCTTTGTGAGCTTGTGGCTATTTAGACCTATTTCTAGAGCTATACCTATTCAAATACTTGACGGATTTTTAATTTTTTTTTTGTTTTTGCTACCAAATTAGTTAAACTTAGAGTCACAGTTTAATTATGATGGATGTAATTGTCACCTCAAAATTTTGGAGGACAAAGATATATATTCTTAAAAGCCAAATCACTGCTGAAAAATTATTTAATAAAGAATATATTTTTATTCAGTAAAGGGAGTTTTGTTTTAGGTAGAACAGCTTATATGAACCATATATTTTCATATTTAATAAAATTCATCCCATTCTCAAATATATTTCTTTTGGATTTTCACAATTAGCAAAGAAAAGAAAGGAAAGCAGGCTTTAAAATACTGCAGAAATCCATTGCACAAGATGATGGCTCCATTGTGACATTTTCTTATGAGTACATTATGTAATTTAACAGCTTCAGGACTGTTACCTTGTCCTGTTTCCCCAGGTGGGCTGTCCCCTCCCTTACCCAGCAGTCCCTCTGCTTCCACGTCATACAATGGATGGATCCCAGTTCCATCCATTTTCCTGCATATGACATAATTTTGTTCTGGATAGCTAAACAAAACTCCATTGTGCTGATATGCCATAGTTCCATTTTCCATTCTGGTGATGGACATTTAGGCTGAGTCCGTGAAGTGGGTACTATGGATAGGGCCACAACAAAGATGTGCAGGGATCTGTAAAAAGGTGTTTCTGTCTTCCCAAGTTGTCTGTTCATTTTTCCTTGCTGTGAAAAAGTACTACTAACAATGAGGATTTTGTCTGTTTTGTGCACGCACCTGTTGTCCTAGTTTGCTTAAGGCAGAGGGCCATATAGGCTTCTCTTTCCCCTATAATTTTGCCACTCTGGCCCACCAGCATCCCTGCCCTTGGGATTCAATGATTTTGCTAGAAGATTTAAGCTGCACTACCACAGTTCTGATGCTGTCCTAAGCACTATTCTCAGGGTTTTACACACATTAATTCACTTTATTCTTACAACTTGCCCTGGGCAACCTATGAGTGTTCCCATTTTACAAAGGTGGATTAAAAAAAAACATAGAAATAAAAAACCTTTTCTACAATCATGCAGCTCACACAAGCTGGAGCCAGAATCCAGCTGTCCCTGCTTCCTGACTGGTATATTGTGTGTCTTTGGGACAATGACCAGATTTCCTTATCTGGGACTCAGAACCTATAGGTCTTTCTCACTGTTCAGCCTCAACATTTGCCAACTGTGCCTAAGTTTAAAACAAGCCACCTGGAAATATTACTGTGCCCTGGCAAGAAATTTAACATGGTATGTCTGGTATTGGACATGGTACAATCATTCCTCAGAAAATTGGACCCAGAATTACCATGTGACTCAGCAACTCCCCTTCTTAGCATATACCTAAGGGAACTAAAAAGAAAAAGAAAAAAAAGACCCAAACAGATACTACTTACGTATTTACCCAGGCCAGCATTATCCCTAGCCGTGAGAACAGCACATCTTTTCATTCAAGAATGCACTTCTGGTCTCAAACATAAATTCTGGTCCTAAGGGTGTTGTTAGATCAGTCTCCCGGCTTCCTCCAATTATGTGTCATTTCTGTCTTAGATTCTTGATGGATGGACTGACACACTGTCAGGAACTGGGGAAAGAGATCCGAGTGGGCTTAGTCTTTCTGCAGACTGCTGCATCATTCTTTTCTTCCATGAAATGAGGGCGTTCTTATGTGAGGACGCCTGTATGTGTGCTCAGACCAAGACCACAAAACTCAAACATGGTTTTGCTCATCTTGTTTCCAGAGAGAATTAGCAGAAAGGAGGAGGAGGAAACTCTAAATAGCACAGTAGTCAGCCGTTGGCATCGTCTGGATTCTAGACTCTCAAATATTAAGCTGTGGTCATACTGTGAATGCAAGTCCCTTGCCAACCAATTCATCACAGCTCATGCCTGAGGCTCCTTAAAATTGCTCTCTTTAAGTATTTCTTCCGTAGAATCTCCTGCATTGACTACCTTTGAAAAACATGACAAGATTCTCAATTTACTAAACTACAACAGAATTTCAAGTCTTTCTTTCAACCCCCAGTTTTGACCTGAATGCTTCGGAGGGAGTTTCTAGCTCCAAAGTGTGGACAGGCAGCTTTTGGAAGATAGAAAAAGGAAAAGCAAGCAGTTTCAGACAGGCAGTGAGAAAGAGGTCCTGATACAGGGAAGATGTCCAGGGAGTGAAAGTGAGAAGAGAGGAAGGTGACTTCAGGTGCAGAGATGAGCTCCAGGAAGACCTGCTCAGTAACAGAGAGAGAAACTGAGGCATCAGGGCAGAAGACGGAACTTAGTCAGCATATGGCAGAGAGGGAATGTGGAGAAAGGGTAATCTCAATACCCACTGTCAGGGATGGCTTCCAACATTTGTCCTTCATGTGTTGATCTTGTAGCAGTTCCATAAGGGGCTGCACCATTGCCCTCTGCAGGGGGTCGAGGTGAGTTTTCAGGTCACCTGGAAAAACAGCCAAGACTTCAGAATTAATGTTAAAATCATGCAGCTTTTCTAGTATAAGTAATAACTTACTCAAAAATATGAGAAGTGAGTAAATAACAAAACAAAACAAAACATAAAACTTCCCAGCCACTCGAGCCCCTCATGAAAAAGCAGTACCTTCAGGAACAGATAAGCAAAAATAGAGCAGTAAAACAGAAAATTCTCCTGACTGTCATAAAATGTTAATAACTGGAAAAATATACTAAATGGTAACGAGAAAATGCAATATGGTCAGTCCCCCCGCCCCAAACAAATACGGTCACCTAATACCCGTGATCAGAATCTTGACACAATTTGGTCTGAAGACATCAAAGAGAATTTTCTAGAAAGCTACTGGTAAACTAGTCAGGGATTTTAAAGACACTTTGAATGTATGTGGCTCTTAGCAGAGATGAAATGGAAGAGGAATAGTGGTGGAACCAGGGGCCACCAATCTGAACAAGTGTCTGTCATGACAAGTACCCTGTTTTTCTCCTGAAAACCTTGTATGGACCCTCCGCCTGTCTGCCTGCCTTGGCCAGGAGCCAGAGAGTTTATCACCTCACCACACAGTCAGCCAACTCAAAGGCATCGTGCTAACCCCAGACCTCATCTGTTTAAATGCTGTGCCAAAAGCTACAAAGAGTACAACAGTCATGTGCGGGTCGGTGATCAGCGCCGGGTGAGTGGAACAGGCGTGGGGACCTGCACTGAAGGAGCCACTGCCAGCAGGACACACAACACCATTTAAAAATTACTCACTGGCTTTTGAACACTGAAAAAGAAAGAAAGAAAGAAAGAAAGAAAGAAAGAAAGAAAGAAAGAAAGAAAGAAAGAAAGAGAGAGAGAGAGAGAGAGAGAGAGAAAGAAAGAAAGAAAGAAAGAAAGAAAGAAAGAAAGAAAGAAAGAGAGAAAGAAAGAAAGAGAGAGAGAAAGGAGAAAGAAAAGACCTTGGAGTGTGGATTTGACTACATTAGATTATATCTGGATTATGTAGTTCAGTGGAGTTAGAACTAATTTTTTAAAATTAAAATTCCTGAAATAGTAAGTGCTCATGTGCTGGAGGAAGGCTTTTTCAACATGAAAGAGTTCCAAGAACAGAGTTATAGGGAGATTAGCCAGCTTATCTGAAAGATCTCGACCTAACTAAAGCCAAATAGCTAACTAAGTGGCTAACAGGCAAGTGAAGTGTATCCATGATCAACATAGACAGTGTTAGAATACTTACCTAGTTGAAAAATGTGCATCTTGTGAATCTCTACCTTCCCTCCAAGAACTGGTTCATGGAAAATCATCAGCAATGAGGTGAGAGATGAAAATATCCTCCCAGAAGCAAGCTTTAGAACAGAAAAGAAAGGTGACCTGATGATAAAAACCAACTCAACAGGGAAAGGCTTTTACAGCCCAAGTAGCTTTTTGATTCATTAGGCCACCATTAACCTTGTGTTTCCAAACAGCACTCGCTGCCATTGGCGCTCTCGAGACTAAAGCACCAGAGTGTGCACGTGTCTGGAGCAGAGGGTAGTAACAGTCAAATTGTGAACCAAACCTTCAGCAAAGGTTGGCGGGGGGGGGGGAGTGGAATCATGGTACTTACTTTCATGTGTTTGGTTCCTAGAGTGTTTGGGCTCCTCTACAATCAAAATAAATCACATTTATAATTACAACACGAAGGATGAAATGAAACCAAAACTAGGCTTGAAATGCCCTGTGTAGTCTGATTCTGTGTTCATCTCTCTCTGTAGAGAGTTAAAAAGCCACAGTAGTTTCTTGAAGGGAATATTTTCAGCAATTCCCCATTTCTTTGTTTTAACTACTTTTCATACTTTCCAGACTCTAACTTGTCATTTCAGTTTTCTAATAAAAAAAGAAAATAAACAGCGTGCTAATGTAAATATAGGAGTTTAAAATAGTTCAGCTTCCCGGCTGCCTGCGAGCACATTTTCTGTTTGATTTTACTGCACGTGTAGACAGCTTTTCACAGACTCGCATCTCTGGTTTAAATTATACAGAAGCTGTTTCACTTCCCTTTGTAAGTGTCTCATTTAAATTCCCAGGTGTAGGTAGGTGCAGTGTGAATTGGGAGGAGGGGACCCTTTTCATCTGCTGGTGCCCTTGCCATAGCAAGGTTAGCAAGTCCGGGACAGAAGGGACAGCTCCAGCCTTTACTTCTGGTTCTGACCCTTCCTGGAGGAATGAGTGTCTGCTTTGGTCTAAATGTTGTGACCTTGACCAAGCATTGAAATTTATTCTCCAAACTTTCTAATTTTTATAAAAAGCAAACAAATAGAAAAAAAGCAACAAAAAGTTGATAGAATTTTTCACCTGTTTTCCACGAGCCAGTATTTATAAAACTCATATCTTACCACAATTCTAAACACAGGCTTATTTTTCTTTCAGAATTACACATTCTGATGCTTTAAAAAAAACTGCCTTATGATAACTTTTTAATGTAAAGGTCATTTTCTTGAGAACCTATTTGGTTTGTCAGCAAAGTAAACAAAAAATAAGTATGAACAAAAACATGCACAGATCGTTATACATAACAGTGAATTGTATATTTATTTTGACATTCCTGCTAAAAGCAAAATCAACCCTTTATTATCTCAATGTTCACCAGAGAAAAAGTGGCATGTCATTTTCTTCTTTACAGATATGATAAGAAAAGCAAGAAGGCAAAGCTAAGAGAAATGGTGCTACCCACAGGACAGTGTGCCCTTTGGGAGTTCTCTTTTTCTGGGCTAGAAACAGGTGAAGTTTGCTCTTGGTACCTGGGTTGGACAGTAACAAAGGATGCAGGCATAGACATATTGGAGTGCTTTTCTGAAGTTTCTAATGTTGATGTTTGCATTTGAAAACATAGTCTTTCTGCACTCGTCCTGTTATAGTTTCTCGATCTCAGCTGAAGCCTGCAGAAGCAAAAAAAAAAAAAAAGAAAAAAAGGATCGTGCAATTCTGTGAACAGAAAAATGCAATGAAAATTGTCTCTTCTCAGCTTCCCCTAGCACTCGTCTCTCAGCATATCAAAAATCCTTTCCCCACTTCTTTTGCAGGCCATATTTTCTTCTGCGCTTACACCCTGAGCTCTTTTTATGGACATTTCTTTTCACGTCCTGCTAACTCATGCCTTACGTGCTTCTTTTTTTTTTTCCTTCTTCTTCTTTCTTTCTCTTTTTTTTAAATCCAGCTGTGTTGCTGAAAAACCTCAAAGTCTGTAGGTGGTCATGGACCTGTGCCCTGAATCCTGTAAGGCAAGGAGATGTGGAGTTGACAGGTCTCAGGACAGGATCTTTCAGCACCAGACACAGGAGCCTCCAGCTTGCAGAACACACTCATATCTTCCTCCTGGAGCCCTCCTAGGGCAGGCAGCACCTGTGAGCCATAAGGTAGGCTTCCTCCCTTGTCCTGATGGACTGAGCCATGTCTGCCTGCTTTGGCAGCCGACGCAGGGCAGGATGTTTCCCGAACGCAGCCTTCCATTGAGCAAGTCAGTTATTTTCTGTCTACACAGCGGTGGGATTGGCAGCCTGTCTTTTTAGCCCTCGCTGATATACCACTGTGGATGGCAGCCAGGCCTGGTTCAGCGAGATCACAGGTCTGGCTGGAGTTCTCAACATCTGTGTATGCTCAGTCCACGCTTGGTGAGCTCCTTTAGGACTGGGCTTCTCGTTTGGGGCTGCTCATTAGTCGACAAAGCAAATGTTTTGTTTTCTACTGTGAGCTGGGTGCCAGTTCAAAGACAGAGATTTATATTTTGACACCTACTTACACACATCTGCATATTCTTTTTATAGGTGATCTGAAAAATAATTAGAAATGCTATTTATAAGCCAGGCCACTAGAAGGGAGAGGCCAGGGTTTTGGTCTGGAAAGATAAAAGATTATATAGTAAGTTATTTGAGCAGAATGCATTTTCAATACAGAAAACATTTAAAGCACTTTAAACCTCAGTAAATCTTTTCAGTATACCTCTAAAAAGCATAGAAAGTAGAAGCCTCTCTCTGTCTGTTTTTCCTCTCATAGAAAATGCAAGAAAAATATACGTGGAAGGAAATGAATAATCATTGATTTTGGCACTGCTAAAGAGGCTTTCTCCTACAGTGGAGTCTCAGATCTTTCTGTGTATTAGGTTAGATATGGCTTTCAAAGATCCCGATGTTCAGGCCATAGCCAAGATCCAGCCATCACAATCATGGTTGTTTGAAGCTCCAGGGAGAGCACCAGTGGGCAGAAGCCCAATTTGAGCTGCAGGGATCTGCTAACCTCTCAGGTGACCATGACTCCTAAATCAGAAGCTTCTGTCCAGCCGCCCTCTGTGTTCCAGCAAGCGCACAACACTCCCTGTCCATCTTCCTGTGGGAGTCCGCAGAGTCCCCTCTCTGCCAAGGCTGTTCTGGGTGCCCTGGATGGCCACTGTATTTGCTCATTCTCCTCTTTCTCTTCCATCCACTCTCACCTTTTACAGGTTTCCTTTGGTGACAAAGACTGTGTGTTTTATTTCCATATTCTGCTATATACTGTATTTTTTTTTAAGGAGTGCATCAAGGCTCAGTTTTTATTCTTAAGTGAATGGGTACAAGAATTCATAAACGCACATGTGTGTAAAACTTGCCATGGCTTGGTAGAGTGGCTATAGATACTAGTAATGCTCTCTATGGTCTCAAAATCTAGAAGAAATGGTTCTGAGTGTTTTCCCCATAAAGAAATGATAAACAGTTGGGGGGATTAATATGCTTTCACAGATCTGAGCAGGACACGCTGTACATATATGTGGCTAGGATGGGACACCATAAATACAGACTTTATGTTTTCAAGTTTCTCTTTTAAAGTAAATTTAAATTAAAAAACTATTCAATTGCCATCATCAATCCAATGCCCATTTTATGAAATGCCTACTTGGGACCTACCTGTCCCCTGGTATAGGTTCTGAGGACACAATTCTGAACCTGCAATAGACGCTGCTCTTTTCTGTGTGGGTCTTTTCATGGTGGGCTCCTCGTCTGTCTTAGAACAAGCCTACCTCTTGCTTTCCCTTTTTTTCTGTCTTTCGAACACACAGTGTCTTCGCCCTCCACTCCCCGCACTGAAAATGTGTGTGAGACTGAACCGGGTCCAGCGAACTCCAGGCTGGAAGAGACGGTACGTGTTGTGTACCGAGTTACCTTCAGGAGTCTCCCTTCAACTGCGCTGGCTTCTGAGCAGAGAGCACGTAGTTCTTCAGAGGGGGCGCGACTTAATATAAACATTCCTCAATCCACAGGAAAAAAATTTTAACGGACACCAGGGCAAAAGCCTGTTCTCTGACGGACTATAAAACCGGCTGTTGCAATTTCTGAATTCAGAATTCTCTCCCTCTTCCCAGCCTCTGATTAATTTTGAACTAGGGTTGAAAACATGTTCAAACGTCTGCCCTAAATCAGTCAGCAGGCAAGTTTTTTTTTCTTGTGTGTGTGTGTATGTGTGTGCCTAGTACCATACGTTCAAATTGTATTTTCCTACAGGGAAAAAAGCTACATACATGAGCTGATGGGGTCGGAGGCGGGGGTTGTAAGAAATGTTCAGGCTGGTGCCGGGCTCCCTCCTGATCCCCTGTCTTCCTCTGTGGTTCCAATGGTACTTTGTCTGACAGTACATTCTTGTCAGAGTGGAGACATTAAACTAAGATGTTGATTTAAAGAAAATGTTTTCCAAAGTTCTTGACGTGGAAGGAGAGATGTAGATTTAAAGGAAAGTAAAGGTTTGCTCGGGCACAGCTTTGAAAGAAATGCCTGTATTTCAAATTCTAGAATACTCTCTCTAAGCTGACCTGATGCCGGCAGAGGGATTTCCCAAAAGCAGACTGATGTTGGTTCTAAGATGCATGGAGAAGAATTCTGTTATCAGAGCTACTGCCTTTTTTATTTTGTTTTATTTATTTTCTGTTCATCTGTCCATTTGTGGTCCTGGGGGAGGAATTTGAACCTGGCACGTGCCAGACAAGAGTCACACCCACGAAATTGCCCCAACCAGCTTCTGTTTAATAGTGTCTTATCCCTCACAAAATGAGAAAGCCACCCAGTGTTGTAATATTCCAGATCTTAGGTCCTTTCTAAAAACATGCAGGAAAATTCCAAGTCTGGTAGAATATTCTTTGGTCTCAAAGAATTGTAGAAGCATGGCTTTTGTGGTCAAGAGCTCAATCTCTGTTTAGCTCCAGCTATTTGAGCATAGGCTGTTGTCCTCCTGAGTCTCACTCTACCTCCAGATGCCCTTGCACACTTGACTACCAAATGGGCTTCATTAAATCCTTTAGGGAAAAAGGTGGTAGAACTGAATTGAATTGTGATGAAATGGTAAATAAAAAGTATTTAATGTCTAAGAAAATCTATGAATTAAAACTGTAGTTGGATCAGTTTTACTAAAAATTATTTGTATTAAAATAAAAATTGGTTTTATTAAAGATAATTATTGCGGCTGGAGAGATGATTCAGAGGCAAACCCAAGTTCACTTCCCAGCATGCATGTCTGGTGGCTGGCAACCACCTGTAACTCTAGATTCGCAGGGATGCCCCTGCTCTCTAAGGATACCCACGCTCAGGTGCGTGAATCCACAGAGACAGACATATATGACTATAACTGAAACAAAACCCTAAGAACCATGACAGCACTTAAAGATTACATTTCTTTGGGCAAAGTATGTGAAAATACAGCATGGGTACAATTTACAGTGATTTTCTGTGGTCCGTGATACATGCAGTTTTCACCAATTTTGCATGGGAAAGTTGGCTGATCAAATGGGCTTCAGAATTAACCTATGTACCATAACGCTCATTCATAATTTCAGTGCTCCATGCGCAGGGATATGCTCATAATAACCTTGCCTTAACGAATGTCTGACAATGATAATGTAATCTAAAATGATGTAAGACTCGAGTTTCAGGCACAATGTTTTTAAATGCATGTTTGTATTACTGGCTTTTTCGGTCTCTCTCTTTTCTTTCTCATCTGTTTTTCTCTTCCTTTCTTGGTGCTGTGGGGCCAGAATCTAGGGCTTTGAGTGCGGTGGGAAGGCGCTGTACCACTGAGCTGCATGCACAGTGACAAGGCTTTGGCTGTTTTTGTGTCAGTCTTAACAGAACCACTCCAGTGAGACCCACTGCACGGAGTACTGTTTGGATAGTTGGTGTAATTTTTGGTAATTCTTTTCAGAAGGTAGACTGTGGTCAAAACTATCCTTATCCCATTGCCATGACAGCCAGTACTGAACTCTGCCTTTCTGTGTAAGAAACAGGAAGCATGCTATCACGTACTCAACGATGCTGAATTGAAATTTCCTCCTAAGACACTATATACATTTCATAATACATATAATTAGCTTGTAGCTACCCAGGCAAAATTTCCTTTAAAAATACTGCTAGATATTCTCTAAGTTGAAAGAGTTTGCTTTTCCTTTGTGTAAAAGAAAAAATATATTTAATGTCTTTAAAATCTCTCTAATATATTTTTGAAAAAATAAACTTGCAGATTTTTATACTTATGCAACTACCAAAATACATGATGCCTACAGACACATATATATTGAAATGTACATAGACACTTACATGGTACTTAGGGAGTTTTACAGCTCTAAGTGATTACATACTTTATGGACAATGTAAGTTTGTGAAGATTTCCACACACTGTGAGGAAAACAATTTTAAAATTTTATCTTGTTTATCTACTTGACAAATGAATTTTAAAGTATAAACAGAAAAGAAAAATGGAATGCCTTCAACACATACTGGATCTGGGGTTAATGTAATTTCAAAACCAAGCAATATTACAGATTTAGCCCTTAATGCCAACACGAGTCCCACTTTCTACTATGCTGTAAATCCACCCTAACGCAGGCTCCCTGGGCCTGAGAGTAAATGTTGGGGTGTCAGCAGCACCTAAAAACCTTGAAGACACACAGCCTCGCCTTCTGGTGCCCTCTTCAGTGGCAGCCTCCTAGCAGGGGCATGCTGGGAAATGAAAGTGGATTGGAGATTTTGAATCAAGAGTATTTCAGTTGAAATCTAGATTCGGTGCTTGAGCCTCCTCTCCCCCTTTTCAACCCTCTGCTCTCTCAGAAGTGCTCTTGACAATTAAAACTGTTGTTTTAAAATCTTCTGGGATTGATTTTAAGGTGGCATGACTGTTGGTTACAGAGGTCCATACAAAACATGTCTCTTTCCTCCCCAAAAGTCCGAGTTGAACATACAATTTAGCATTGACGGCGTTTACAAACAGGAATCTTAAAATAAAATAGGCCCCTTGGTTTGGGAAGCATGTGTGTGTGTGTGTGTGTGTGTTCATATGCGTGTGTGCACGTGCGTCTGGGAGACTGAAAGGTCTCCATTTCCTCTGACAACAACCAATAGGCCACTCTAGATCAGAGGCTGGGATGGAGGAGGCAAATCCCGCAGAGAGATATCTGAGCAGGCCTCCTGTGCCTGACAGACAGACGGACAGCACTGTCCAGAAACACAAGTATCAGCAAAATACAGTGGCCTGCTCCTGAGGGCAATGCTTGGTGCGTCTGAAGAATTCCGCCGCATCACCATTCTCATTTGTTACAAGGGAAAGGATTAAAGCTACAGTGGACGAGAAGCACCCGCCGTCACCTCCACCTGTCTGGCCTGACGAAGCCGTTCCCGATTCCTGAGCATCTCTTCATGGCATTGTTTCATCCGAAGCGGGGTTCCTCCGCAGGAACAGAATGACTAATCGCCGAGCTATTTTTCTTGTAGTGATTATCGTGTTTTATGAGTCTCCCCACCTTCTGTCTTGTGAGTTCACTCCACCCCACCATCTGAAATAGCACAGTTTGATCAAATAAGTAAATTAATAAAGTTGAAATCGCTTCCACCAAGGCCGACACCTTTCTCTACGCTGTGCTTTTATTGCTCTTCCCAGCTGATATTTATAATCCGGCCATATGTGGTTATAAAGATTTATTATGAGCCTGTGGAATAAGTCCTGTGAATATGTACGGTAAACGTCCAAGTTTGACTCTGTAAGCCTTGGAGATTTCTAACACAAGGGAGCCATTTTGATCTCCAGCCAAGCAGCGCGCAGTTGGAGCGAAGCCTCATATTGACAAAGGGTTTAGCTCTGTGCCTTAGACTGTACTAAGCCTGTGTGTGGGTTCCCTATGAATATTTGCAAAGCTCAGGTAGGTACGTTTCTTCTTCCTCACTCTCCTCATCTGAGAGGAGTTGAAGGAGAATCTGTTGACCAAAAGTTGAAGTGGAAAATTTTAAGACCACAAATAAAGGTCTTTAAAGGCAGGACAGAGTTGACCCAGGGGTGCAGTGAATGGGACGTCTGTATGTCCGTCCTAGCCAGATGCAACTATTTACTGAGCAGGTCTTCCGAGCTCATGGGAAGAGAGAAACCTGTCAGCACCAGCTAGTATGAGCTCCTCCTGCCTCCATAGCAGTAAACCTGGACGGGGACTGGTTATTTCCTTCCACACGCATCCTTCACTGTCTTAAGCTTCTCTAACCCTTAATATATGTGTGGATATTTTCTTTCTTTCTTTTTTTTTTTTAATTATTGAAGTGAATAGTTGCCATAGAAAAGAGAAAGCTCTCTTCCTCTACTCTGGGCTGCTAAAACAAACTACTGTGAATTTGTAAATTGGGTGTTTTATAAACAATAGATAGGTATTTTTCACAAATCTGAAGCCTAAAAATCCAATCTCAAGACACAGTCAGTCTGGTGATGCTCCCGTCCTGATTGATAGTGGTGCCTTTGTGATGGGTTTTCACACAGTGAAAGCAAGAAAGTCATTTTCTCAAGGGCGTATCTCAGCCACAGGGGCTCCATGCCCATGATGTAATTGTTGCCCTGAAGCCTTGTTCTGAGTTCATTACCTTTGGGGGCTATGCGCATTCCAAACACAGTAATTTTGCAGTAAAACAACAGAATAGTCTGTCTCCCAAAATTTTAAATGAGGTTCCTCAACACTCAAGGAGTTTGGCACCTACAAAACTTTAAAAATAGTAGAATTTTATTTGTCCTCTCCTTCCAAGGGTATGGGACCACCTGGGCATGATTTTTTTTTTTTTTTACAGAAGAGCTTAAAGGATTTTCACAGATAGCCTGGGTTACAAGTTGGTCTAAGTCAGTGCATTTTGCTTCATCCTGGGCATTGACTCACATTTTGTGATGATGAGTAAGTAGGTGAGTATCTGGACTAGAGAGAAATCTGAGCAACACAGCCTGCTGTGGCTTTGATATTTTCCTTTCGGTGGTGTTAAGAACATGACAGTCTGTCTTAAGTCTCTTGGACATCTGACTAAACAAACGTCTTTTTGAAGTAAAGTATGAAAGTGAACATGTTGGTTAGTGGGGAGAGGAAATTTGGAGCCGAGAGAAGTGCAAAATCTATGTGTTCTCCTTAAGTGTCCAGAAGTGATTCACAACGTGGTCAGTCACCTATTGTTCATGACTGAGACTCATGAAGATGGAGACATGCTTCATTGCACTTTCTAAACCTTTACAGATCTTATCATGTGCACAAGCCCATCAGCACTTAGAAGCCTAGCTCATTCACAATGAATAATCTATGTCATTGATTCATATTTACCAAGGCTTAGCTAAGTCAAGATAGGTAAGCTTTGATGAACAGGGAACAGAGGGTTTTAGGAGGAAGGTGGTTAATGAACCAAAGATACATCAGGCAGGTGGTGGAGGAAGTCTAGATTTAAAAATCAGAATAGATATGGTTATATGATGGTATATAGGGGCGCACAGGCAAAGGGAAGTAAGAAGACCAGGGGAAGAGGGGCCAGTCAGAAAGCAGGCAGTGACTAGCCTGAGGGGAGGGAGAAGCTAAAGCTAAGTTAGTGCATGCACAATGGCATTAGTGCTTGCTTGGACGGTGTCTGTGTTTTCAGGACAACACTTATGCCTTCACACAACAGCCCAGTTCTGGTGTATTTCTAGTGGAAATTGTGCAAATGTTCACTAAGGGAAAAATGCCAGAAAGTCTGTCATGGTATCATTTCCCCATGGGCGGATATTGTTCTTAGACAGGCGTTCCTCAGGCAGGTATAATTATTTTGTGCAGAAATACCAGCCTCTGTTCTTAAACAAGGCAGGGCATGTTTTCAGTGTGAATGTTACACAATTTTAAGGCTGCAGAATAAAAAATTATGATTACTGTGTTTTAAGTGGTAGATCAAACTCTCAACAGAAGATGGAAAACTAGTACACAATGAACACATATTAGTTTCTTCCTATGCAAAGGAAAAGAGCTTCCAGGGGCTCTGAGATGAAAGTGAAGTAGGAAGACAGATGAATGGGGGGGGGGGTGAAAGGGGCTGGGAAGTGTGTATTGAGCTGCTTATGAAATGGCTAATGGCTGAACTGACTAAAATTAAGGATAAAGGTGCACTGTGGCTCTGGTTTTGTTTCTGTTTTCTGGCAGTGCTGGGTATTGAATCCAGAGCCTTGCCTGCACCAGCAAATGTGCTACACTAAGCTGCACCCTAACCCTGTAAGGGGAATTGTCAGAAGCTCTAATGGTAAATAAAGAGAAAAATAAGCAAACAAAATTAACACACCACCCTAACCAAGCACTGTGAGGATGAAATACGAAGAAGGGACACATTTCTTCCATGGGAAAGAATGAGTGGAATTCTGCCTAACTCCATTAAATAGTCTAGAATGGAGAAGTCGGTTGCTAAACCACGGGAGGCTTGAAGTAAGCAATGATAAGAACATTCATTTCACAGGAAGTGACAGAAATTAACTAGGAAGCCAATGACTGAGACAAGAACTGAACAGAGCTGGTCATGAGGGTGGTCCCTGGAAGTGTGTGTGTGTGTGTGTGTGTCTGTCTGTCTGATAAGCAACTTTCTCAGCAAGTGTGAAAACTCATTAACCAGAAAATAACCATTTTGAGAAATAAGACATGACTTCATCAATTTGGTAACATTTTTTCCTTTAGATGATTCTGGTAATTGATGGCATTTTGTAAATATCAACAAAACATACTTTTTTTAAAAAAAATAGAAGTTTACATTTTTCCTAAGGTGAATGTATAATGAAATTTATGGCAGATGTTAAAATAGCAGAGGGAAAAAGTAATTGGTCCTGGCTAACCTCACTCCCTTCCCCATCTTCTTACCTCTTTACTGTGGTGGCTGCCACTCTTCAAGGTAAGAGAAAATGAACAAATCAATGCTGTCCCTTCCCTCTGTCTCCCTGGCTACTGTGTCCTGCATGTTCTGCTCCAGCCGTCTGCTTGCAAACCAGATCTTTTTTAAATTCTCTTTACCCCATTCCCAAGCTGAACAGGTCCCAGGTGCCAGCTGTCCCCTCCCCTCCAGACTTCGGAGTTTCTGAGTTGCCTATGGGTCAGAGAGCTGTCCCCTGCTGTGCTCCTGAAGTTTATACACTGAATGTTCCAGCTTGTCTGAGAAACTCCCGCCCACAAGGGTCTGTTCCCAGGGAGTCTCTTCTAACCCTGAAGTATATTAGTTGTGTGAGACACGTTAGAAAAATAAATTATTCTGGGTACCCTGGTTTTGGAATTTCCTTTATATTATTTGTTTTTGAAAGGAAAAGGGTAGCAATAAGCAGAGGAGGTAGGAATACAGGACCTGGACTTCGTGTTCATCTGTCTTTTCCTTTATTCTGGGAGCTGCACCATTTAGAGGGAGTGGCTTACCTTCTCAGAGCATTGCTCTGTCTGTTTGGACCTGGGGACCCATATGTCTTCTGCAGGCCAGCACTGGGCAAAAAGGTAAGGCCTGGAAGGCAAGTCCTACTGAGCTCCGTGTGGATCAGTCTCCACCAGTGGTTTTTCCTGTCAGTACAGGAAGCCAGGAAGCAGAGAGTACTAAAGAAGCTTGCACTCTCAAAATCTGAAGAGACATTTAAAAATGACCCAGCCATCCCTTCCCTCATCCAACACACGGGAAATGATCAGTTCTGACCTAGACAGGGGCATTCATCAGAACAAAAGAAAATTTCTTTTTTTCTTTTCATTTTACTGTGTGTGTGTGTGTGTGTGTGTGTGTGTGTGTGTAAGAGAGAGAGAGGTGGGGTGGGGTGTGCATGGGCTACTGTGTATGTTTGTATGGAGGCCAGAGGACAACTTTGTAGAGTTGGTTCTTTGCTTCTACTTTTACAGGGATGGACAGGGATGGAACCTGAGAGCTTTACCTCACTGGACCATCTCACCTGCTCAAAGAAAAAGGGTTTGGGATTTTTTATGGGGAGGGGGGTATTTGTTTTGTTTTGTTTGGCGAAACCAAATTAAAGCTAGCATGGAATCCCAGTCAGAGGAAGTGTAGGAAGCCGAGGCAGGAGGATTGCTTCCAGTTCGGCCTTGGTTACAGTGAGGCCCTGTTTCAAAGATCCAAAGGAAACAAAACCATTTGAGCTGAACAAAGATCTGGTCAGATCTGGTATCAAGGATTCCTGGTTTACTCTGTGGAGACTTCTTCAAACAAATAGGGCTACCAAACCAAACAGATTTTGGCTAGGTAGATGTCACAGGCCAACGAAAAGTTGCTGGATTCCTAAATGGTTCTGAGGTGGGGCAGTTTGATCCAAGTTGGTTATAATTGACTTCAAATTTTCTGTCTATGTTGAATTAGGATTTTTAATTGTAAAGCCGAGGGGGAGTGTAGGTGGGCATTTGAATTTAAAAAGCAAAGAGAAAAGACACCAAAGAATTGAAAGATAAACATTTGGATTTTCAAAGGAAAAGAAGTCTTCATTCTATTTTACAGCCAGCCATAACTGGAAGATGAATGATACTTTTTGTTAGTGTCATGCTTTTCAAATTACATAAAAAATTTGGTTTTGCATGAGAGACTCTGGTGAAGCAGCCATTGTCAACATCTGTGCCCGATTGGGCAGCACATCTTGTCCTCAGCTTTCACTGGCTTCCTCTAGAACCCGGCCCGGGTGCCCGGCGTGCCCAGAGGTTTATAAAGATCTGACTCTGAACTATTAAACTGCCACCGCCCCAGAAAGTGGCACTTCTTGCTCCACGTTCCCCACCCAGACCACCCCTAACATGGGCTGAATCACTCTGCAGTTGAACAAGGTGGAGAACTCATCAGTCCCAAGGATTCTTCATTTCTTTCCAGCTTCCACAGCTTAAAAACATTAAATTTAATTATTTAAATTTTACTTTATGTGTATGGGTGTTTTGTCTGTCTGTATGTCTGTGCTCCGTATCTGGTATCTGGGGAGGCCAGAAGAGGGTGCCAGATCCCCTGGAAATGGCCAACTCCCATAAGTTTTTGTTTATCTTTCATAAATTATTGTTGGAAATCTATTTCTAATTAAATGCTAAGTTCATTAGGATCCTAAATGATAACATCAGTTAATTTTTTTCTAAAATAGAGACAATCAATAAACGGAAAAAAAACTAAATGTTTACATGACAGAAGTGTGGTAAAAGGTTGTTACACTTCATCATTTTGTACTGCAGTTTACAGAGTTCCCCATGTGTGTTTTACACACACACACACACACACACACACACACACACACACACACACTGCACTCACATTGGTTTTACTCTGTATTAATTTGAGGGGAAAGCTATCAAATATTCTTCACATGCGAAAAAATTCAGAATTAAACTTTTTTTTTTCTAGAAGTTATTGCATGAATTCATGAAAGCTACCCAGCCTTTATTACATAAGACTCAGAGAGATTCTAACTTCAGATCAAATCCATGGCCTGTGTGAGATGGAGAGTCTTTGTGACTGCAGAGGCAGTTGTAGGTGCCAGTATAGCTCTTTCAGGGTCACACGGTCCCAGGACCCTCAAGGGACTGCCACCCAGATAGGACAGCTTCTGGACGAAACCTGGGTACCTAGGCAGGTTTCCAGGTAGCCTTTCCCTGTGGTCAGCTGGTATTTCTTTGTGAGGAATTTCTTTCTGAAGTCTTGGCTTCAAAAAGACGAAAAACAAGTAATTTGATAGCATTCAACAGAATAGATTACTTCCTGGACTCAGTGTTAAACAAGGAGTTGTTTTCTTTTAGCTTTAAAGTTAGAATGACATATCTGATGAGGAGATGAGTAAAGTAGTATATCAAAGGCAGTTAGATGAAGACAATTCAAACAAGACTGGATGGCTGGTGCTGGGGTGTACCTGGCCATGTTGTTCTACACTCATCTTTTTGGTCCACCAAGGAGGATGCTTTGTCCTTGCCCTTACCTTTTCCATGTGCCTAGGAAACATTTAAGCCATACGGCACACAAGGTATCTTCAAGGACCTGGTAACAGAGGCAGTTTCTCCTGGATACTTACTTCTGATGGCTGCAGGCAGAGGATTACAAGAGCCTAGGCTTCCTTGATAGCAGCTTTCTTTTTTATTATAAGGCCAGTAAGAAGCAATGACAGACAGGAAGACAAGGGTAGTGTTTTGTTCGTTTGTTTTGTTTTGTTTTTCAAGTGGAGTCTGTGCTTCTCCCACAATTCCACAGGGAGACCGAGCTATCATGCCCCTGGTGCTTTGTGGCAGATCTTTTTCACTTTCCTGGTTGTCTTTCAGGATCTCTTTTCAGGACAAAAATTTGGGGGGTCAGTACCCAACTTCACTACTTGAACTTGAATACTAACTTCCAGGTACGTGTCTTGAGGAAGACAGGCCAAGGTATAGTTATGTGAAATATACACATGCTTAGTTAGACACGTACATACACCCATGCATATATTTGTCCATGCACAAATGCATGCATGAAGAAGTGTACACACACTTGAGCACACACTTGAGCACAGTCTTCCTACTTGACCATTCCTGCAGGTCCCAGATCTTGCCTCAGAAATGGTCTCCAATGCAATGATTCACCCCTCAAAGCACGTAGGTCCAGGGCTAGGTTTCTTTTCTTCCTTCTCTGAAGGTGTAGTGTTAATGCTGAGTGTGGAAATAAGCCTTTGCAGTTACATGATCTAAATATTGGTGTCTTAGAGTAATATGTATGTGGGTCTGGTTTTCCTTTTAGAATACCTGACCTTTCCTCTTCCAGTGTAACGATAACCAGCTTTGAATGCAGAATATTTGCATCTTGCAGACTGAGTCCCACAGCAGCGAGGGAGCATCGCTTCCTGCAGGCCACCCAAAAATGGGTGCTGAGATGAAAGCCTGGGAGAGGGGAGGGAACAAAGGAGAGCCAACAGATTGCACACAACACTGCCAGAGTCTCCTCTAGGAAAGTTCTCAGGAGAGAAGAGTGGCAGGTGGGAGGACACACCCCCTGACTGGCTCTCTTTTGAACTGGGGAAGCAGAGATGAAGTTATTAATCAGAAACATGGGCAGGAGTGTTGATTTATACCATCCTGCTGTGCCTGCCTTGTGGCATGGCTAACCACATCAGGATTCAAAAAAGCTGTTACCCGTCACACCGCACTCCCACACACCAATGTCTTAAAGTGCTAGGAACCTGTTGAACCATTTCTAAGTACCACGCAGAGGGATAAAGTCCACTAAGGAAAGATGACTCAAAGATTCCTCCCAAGACACACACAGGGAATCTGTACTGCTCACTCCCTTTCCCCATCCACCTTCGATACCATGGAATTCAGCCTCTCTAGTGCCTATCAGAAGTGGGTACATTGACTGGCATGTGCAAAGCTCAAGAAGACAAGCCCTCAGTTCTGGAGGAGGCAGAGTTACTTGATGGCTTAAAGGTGGCAAATACTCTGTGGCCACGGCTTAAACTAGAGTCTTGGGATGTCAAGGTTAGTGTCATTTCCGTTCCTCATCTCACTAGCAGAAGGCGTGTTTCCCACTTCTTACATGCCTGGATCCTTTCTTCTTTCTCAGTTTCTCCCTACCCCACACTCCAGTTTCATAAAATACCTGGTCCTGGTGACAGAACCAGAAGCCCACACACATTTCTTATTCAGAAGGATGCACCATGGTGTGTCTTGAAGAGAATTTCCGTCCTATGGCACCTACCCACCACATCCACCTGCTGCCTTTGTAGACCATTCATTCATGAATACCCATTGTTTTCTGGACACTCAACTGGCCATGCAGGTCTTGAGAAACAAATGTGAGGTGTGTGGTCCTTCTACAGGGACCCCACAGCAGAGATGGAGATTAAACAAACAAACAAACAAACAAACAAACAAAATCACATTAGCCAGTGTTTAACTATAATTACAAGTCATGAGAAGGGACACAAAGGAAAAGACTCAGAAACTGATTTGCTCTGGGAGACCTGAAAAGCAACGAGAGGAAACAAAATGAAACAGGACACTGTTAGTTTGGTTGGGAAAAGATATGCCAATCAAAGAGAGGGATGTGTACTATCAGCCAGCAGTCATCGCCTGGTGGCCCGTCACCAGGAAAGGAAGAGTCAAGGGGTGTGGTCCTGCCCAGGCTGCCCCGACACCTATTGCAATAGGATTACTGGGACAAACTTCAACAGCCTTATTTTTCAGCCTCCCCATGGACAGGAAATTAAGGCAATCTAGTAACCAGGCAGGCTAAGAACAGAATTGGTGGCAAAGCCGATAAGATATCAACAGTCAGGGAGACACCATGAGGTGGCAAAAGTCAGGATCCAGAATGAATTAGGCAAGAAGAGGTCGGGAAGATGGGTAATCAGCACAAAGCCTGAGGATGAGGCATGATTTGTGTCCTGTTTGTAAATTTATTTAGCTTTATATGTTGTGAAAATTGACTGAGTTCTCAGAAGACACTCACTAAGTGCCATGATAAATAGCCCCGATCAAGATGGCCAGCACCCCTGGCCTTGCAGCCTGGGAACAGGACTTGACTGTAATTACCTCCAAAGTGGAAAGAAAAAAAAAAGAACTCTCACATCCTGACTCTAAAATTCTCTCTTCACCCTGTGAGTCAGTACATAAACTTTAATTCAGACATTGGCAGGACTGTCAGCAGCTCATATGTCATGAGCAGAGAGTCTCTGAGGTCCTGGGTACCAGGGGCAGGATGTGGATGTTGCCATTCAAGGAGGCCGGGATTTCCTTAGTAGAAACCCCAGAGATAAGGTCTTGCTCTAGGCTGGGGAAAGGGATGGGATTGGGGTGGACTAAGATACATTACCCTGCCTCTGTTTCTATTCAGGGGTTGAGCAGTTTAGGGCAAATTCTTTACTCTTGTTCTTGCTCTAGCATCACACAGACATCTTCCCATACTTCGTGAGTAGTGTAAAACGAGGCCATTCAATGCCCTAGATGAGTCTTGCAGAACAGCAGCCCTGCTAACAGCTCCGGGTTCAGTGGGCCAGGCCGGGAGAAACCATGGAATATTTGCTTCAATTATTGTTAACTCGATGGCTAGTGGCAGTAACATTACAAACTTGTTTTCCTCTGCTCTTTAGTCAGTAGTCTGGTTCTCCACAGGACTCATGTCTGGATGACTAGATGGTGATAAAATGGAGGATTCCACATACAACAGGAGACTTGAATGGAATGAATTGAGGGTTTGAGCTGAAGGCAGTACAGAATGGCAGGGAATGGAACTAAGGCTTGACATATATCCCTGTGAAGAACACAAACTATTTACCTCGGGACCCAAGCCTCCATCTCTTCTCTGTTTTTCTCGTTTGTGATTCTACATAAAAGAGGAATTCAAATGAAGCATACACTGTCCATACTGTTAATGAATTGAATTCAGGTCACACAATATCACACTTATAAACTCAAAGCAGACCTGTCAGGTGTGGGGCCAATGAGCTGTGGTGTGGGGGTCGCTGGCATACCAGGGGTGGCAGTCAGGCCCCAGTTTAACCTTCTTTATTAGTGGATGATGAGATGGAAAGTATGAACTGCAGGTTGTGCACATTAAAACGCTAGATCCTGTGCGTTAGATGCTTGGACTCCAAGTGGCAATACTATTTGAGAAGGCTTTAGTGGAAGGATGTAGGCAACTAGGGGAAGGGCCTTTAAGGGTTATACCCGAGCCCTATCCCCACACCCTGCCTCCTGTCTGCCCTCTGCCATATTCTCCCACCACCATGAGGTCGTGTGTTACCATGAGCCCAGAATCAACAGAGCCAAACACTGTGGAAAGAAACTTCTGTAACTGTAAATAAATCTTTTCTCCCTTATGTTATTTATGTCAGTTATTTGTCATGATGACAAAACCTAACACACTAGCTAAAGAAATCACCCAATAAAGCCACCCTAACATATTCTTAAATGTGAAATGGGGTTGCTATTGTAAAATGATACTGAAGAAAAACATAATCATTTTTAAGGTTTTGAAACATCTCATTATATCTGAAACGGCTTTGGTTTGGTGCTACATAGTTTATGAGCCTGAAAATGAAATTACAGGACATAAAATTTTTAAAAAGTCCTAGTATCACATAACCAGGAAACATGGAATGTGAAGGGATTTTTCATGTGTTACATTTAAGGATACAAACACCAGATTATGGCACTAGAGCAGGAAGTCAGAGTTCATATTTGCTCCTCTCACCTTGTCCAAGCTAACAGCCCTTCTGCCAGTCAATGGTCCCTCCAGCATCTAATATGTGGGTTTCCTGCCACACCTTTCCTTTATTCTTCTTGGCTGAGGATGAGCCCTGTGTAGACAGGGTGACTTCTTCATCCTTTGGAATTGTGAGAGCTTCTTGATGGTAATGAAGCATCAGCCAAAATTCTCAGCCAAGGAGGACGGTGCTTTCCATTCTCTTCACTGTAAGAGTAAGGTGTGAATTTCTACCCATAAGTACCACTGCATCCAATAGGGAATAGGAGAAACTTCAGCTCAGAGCTTTGGTGAAAAGCCTAGTAACAAATACCAACTATTATGGTTCCTGGATGTGCTGTGGGATATTTGACCACACTGTGAATCCTGAGATTTTGTTGTTTACTGGAAAAAACAACAACAACAAAAAACTGTTTCTAGTTGTGGTGTGGCTTAGCTCTGCCACACACCTTTAATACAAGACAGGATTAAATAAAATCAACCAAAGATTAAGAGGTGGAAGAAGCAACCAGCTAACAGAAAATGAACAAATAGAAAAACCACAGAGGGTATGAGGAAGTCAGGGTGACAGAAAGTAAAAGGGAGGTATATTGAGTTTGAAGGTTTTTTGAGATGACATGAGGAAGGAACATTCTTCCTCTGGGGATGTTTGCTGGGAAGGAAGATCATCTGGGTGCTTTCTCTGCCTTTCTGTGCTAGCAGGCTTTCACCCTAACATTTGCCTTCTGAGTCTTTATTGGTAAAATTGAATGATTGAGATTTTGTTAAAAATAAGTTGGATGTTTGACCATAGACAAGTAATTCCCTAAACTCCAGTTTCCTGTGCTAAAACTGAAGATAGACCTGTACTCAAGTAAGAGAAAAACCTAGAGACTCCTACCCTCAGTACCTTATAGTTCCTATTCCCCATTCTTCTTTTTTATATGACATCCTTAATTTCTATTATCTTGATCATTGACATTCCACTGTATTTTCATGTTGTTAACAGCCAAAGATAAGTCCCAGGAGTGCTGCATAGTCTCCTGGAGCAAGGCCCAATAAGTCCAAAAGAGCTAGTTTGTGGTCTGGAGAGAGAGCTCTGTGGCTAAGCGTACTCATAGCTCTTGAAGAAGATCCAGGTTCAGGTCCCAGAGTCCATACGGCAACTCACAAAACACTCACACATGTTTAAAAAACTTTTTTTTTCTTAAGAGCCAGCTTGATGCACTGATAATAATGCAGGTCAATATCTTTCATGAAAATATTTTGGACCTGAAATGTTTCAATTTTTTATAGTTTTTCTTATTTTACAATAATTCGGTTAACTGTATTGGCTTAGAACTGCCAATCTAAAAATCTGAAATCTGAATATTCCAGGAGAGGAGATGAGGAAGGATGAGGTTAGAAACAAAAACTGAGCTATATTAAAGAAGGTAATAGAAAGAAGAAGAAGAAAATAGAAGAAAATTCTGAAGATGTTGGTTAGGTCAGATTGTCAAGGACCTCAGAGGTGAGTTAGAGTTCAGAAACTCAAGTCCACAGGAAACTGGGAATCGACAGTAAGGAGTGTTTGGATAGTGGTTTTCCATGACGACAGAAGAGAGTCAGCTTGTGGGAGGAAAGGGGCTGTGTAGACACAGTGAAGATGTTAGGTATTGTGTGTTAAGGGTCTTTACTTAAGGGAGAGAGAGAAGACTCGGTAGTTGCTGGTGACATTTTGATGATTCCATGCACCGGTGTTAATACCTTCTGATCTCACATCCTTAAGTGTGAGTGGGATTTAAGTGTAAGGGGCCCTTTCTCCTGTGGTTACTTACATTCTTTAAGGCTGCACCTTGGCACACTGTTTAGAGGGTGTTCCTATAGCCTAGGGTAGAGGAGACCCATCAGGTGACCACTAGCTGCTGAGAGCGATCCCTGCCCACAGCAAGAAAAACAGTCATGCTGGTAATAGCATTTCCATGCTCCAGAATCCTACTCCCTGAAGGTGTCAGCTTCTCTCCTTGGTTCTCTCACCCACACTTGATCACGGAGAGTCACATAATTAAGTTATCTTCAGTTAAGATATTTGAAGTCGATGTCAGTGTCCCACACTGACCTGGACTGACAAAAAGTCCAGTCACACCTAGATGTAAGGTAAGCATGAGTCTCAACTGACCAACTTAGAAAAGAAAATCAAGTCCTGTGATTTGATTTTCTTTTATGTCTTAAGTTAAATCTGACTCCTGAGTGTCTGTGACTGGCTGGCGGGAAATACAGCATCAGTTAATTACTGGGCTAGCTTTGGACCCTGAGGTCTTTTTGAGAATGTGTGTGGGTGTGGGTGTGGGAGGAGTTCTCAGATGAGCACAACAGCAAAATACTTTGAAGAACCCCTCCACCTTCAGGCAACACTGGTCACTTCAATGAGACACACTGTCAGTTCGCATACTCCCACAAAATCTTCAGGTATGGATAGGCTGGGAGTTCAGATACCTTGAACCCATATCTTAGCATACACCTCATGAGCTGTCCCCTACAATCATTCTCTGGCTTTCTGTTAAAGATTTTTCATCATAAGTATTCCCCCAAACTCATGTGTTAAAGGCTTGCTTGATTATTAGGAGTCTGATATCAAAGGGGATTGTGGGACTCTGGTTCATTCCTATTCTCTCTCTTTCCCTCTTCATTTTCCTCTCCCTCTCCCTCTGTCTGTCTCCCAGGCTGTGATCCACCATAAACTTCCTGTCATAATGGGCTATACTTCCATAGGTCCCAAAGTAGATAAATGGGCCATAGACTAAAACTTCCAAAACTATGAGTAGAAATAAACCTACCCTCTTTTTCAGTTGATTGTCTTTAGTGTGTTCCTACTGACAAAAAGCTGACAAATATGTCTGTAAGTGCATCTGGTCCTAAAGGGGTATAGGTGACAGTCTTCTCCTCCTTAATCCCACATGCCCATCTGTCTTGTGTCAAGTGGACACTCACTTTGAACCCTGCTGCTGCACCTTCAGGAGGAATAAAGAGGTGAGAATCCTCCTTGACCAGGGCAAATGCAGAAAATATCTAAGAAACAAACACAAAGATGGCCCAATGTTCAGCTTGCAGATGAGGATTAAGCTGAAATCAACTGAGTGGACAGAGAGCCACACTTCCTTGACAATATTGGTAGAACCCTGTCTCCATTTTTTGGAAGCAGATAACTAATGATGACAAGAAGCAGATGATCTAAAAATGTCCAGGGTCCCCTATATATCTCCAGCTTGTTTCATAGGGAAAGCCAAGGAGAGGTCAAGAGTTAACCACACATAGCTTCCTCTCTGTCTTCAAGAAAGGGTCAATTCATGACTTGATGTAAGGTTCATTTAGTGGAACCAACTGAAGATATGCTTATTTTATGTAATTTGTTCCTTTTTGCCATATGGTTTATTTAATGTTCTTCCAAGTGGAAGAAAAGAAACAAACGATATTTCAAAAAAATGATTTCCATGTTTTAAAGTTGTGTGATGGTTAAAAGTTTCTTTTCTCAGTCAGAAAGTAAACAACAGTCCAATCACATAAGAACCTCTCTTCAACACAGTCATAGAGGATTTGACAGCACGGCACTGTGTGCCTGCCATTCATGAGATCTTTTCCTATGTGAGATACTAGGGATTGAAGACAACCTCCCTCCTCCCTCGAAATGTGCAGACCGGCCTCACCCTTTGCTCTAAAGCATCTCCAAAACCACCTCTTAAGATTTATTTATTTATTTATTTATTTATTTATTTATTTATTTATCCATTTATTGATTGATTGATTCTTTCATTTATTGTGTGTCTGTCTGTGTGCTGTGAGCATGGGAATGCCTTCAGAGAGGTTCTGGGAAATAAATTGGGAGAGCAACGAGTGCTCTAAATTACCATGCCTTATCTCAGGCTCCCTAACCCCATTTCTTAATCAGCTCCAGTGTGTCTGAAGTGACCCTGGGCCTGCTGAGGTTCCTGTAACACTTTGTCAACTTGGCAGCCAGCTGTGCACACACACCTGGATATGCCTAGTCTCCCCGAGGGACACTGCTACCTACCGTCTCTTCTTTGATCTTCTCTGAGGAGCACAGGTGCTTTGAGAAAAGACATTATCCCTTTTGCTAATTTGGCTTTTTTTTTTTTTCTTAAAAACTTGAATGGTTTGGACTATTTAGCATCTTTCATCCCCTGGCGCTTTAACTTCTGGGGAGAGAGGAGCTGTGCACAGTGCTGTGGACAACCTCAGGTAGATCAAATGATACTCTGTATCCAGCACTCTGCCAGTCTTTCCAGATAGGCTAATTCCCCAGAAAAAAAAATAACACACTTTTCCATCAATTCTTCCCACCTACTATGGATTTAGGGACCTGCAGAGAAGCCCCTGTGGGAGTTCTTCTCATGCCTCAAAGGTCAATGAGTAACTGCAGCCAGATGAGAAGAGGAGAAGCTCTGTCTGCAGACACCACGCACTCAGAGCAGAGGAGGAGGTGATGACAAAGCAGGCAATGAGGAGGCCGAGACTGTGGCTATGAAGGGCTGGCACAGTCTGGAAGGCAGAAGCTGACATGTTGACAGTTGCCCAGTAGACCACTGAGTCCCATGGACACACATGTGTGACAGAGGCAAACTTTACCACAACTGAGATATGTCCCTGTAGGGGAAGGGCTTTGGGGGCCAGGAGTGGACTCCACAGCTACTGAGTATGCATAAACGGTCAGAGATTGTGTCAGGTGACTAGAGCTGTGAGGAAATGAAGAAAGGACAGTCCCCACGGCCAAACATACAGAAAAGCTGGGGCCAGTTGGGTTGTGCACACAAATATTAGCATGTAATTATTAAGTACTGCACAAGAATTGGGGGCGAAACACGGCTAGTCTTAGGTGGAAAGTTCTAAATGCAAGCAGTATCAGGCCGCAGTTATCCAGAAGAAGGAAGTTGCTAGTTTTTGTACATAATGTTTAATTATTAAGAGAAAGGCATATCATCTGCAAATAGTGATACTTTGACTTCTTCCTTTCCAATTTGTATCCCCTTGATCTTTAATTGTCTTATTTCTCTAGCAAGGACTTCAAGAACTATATTGAAGAGATATGGAGAGAGTGGGCAGCCTTGCCTTGTCCTTGATTTCAGTGGGATTGCTTTAAGTTTCTCTCCATTTAGTTTGATGTTGGCTATAGGCTTGCTGTATATTGCCTTTTTTATGTTTAGGTATATGCCTTGTATCTCTGATTTATAAAACAGGGACATTTGCTCAACCATGTTTGTAGCAGCTTTATTTGTAATAGCCAGAAGCTGGAAACAACCCAGATGCCCCTCAGTTGAGGAATACAGAAATTGTGGTACATCTACACAATGGAATACTACTCAGCAATAAAAAACAAGGAAAATGGAGGTGCAGAGATGGATCAGCAGTTAAGAGTAGTGTCTGCTCTTCCAGACGCCCTGAGTTCAATTCCCAGAAGCCACATGGTGGCTATTAGTCATCTATAATGTGATTGATGCCCTCTTCTAGCATGCAGGTATACATGCAGATAAAGCATTTATCCATAAAATAAATAATAAATAAATATCTTTAAAAAATAAACAAGGAAATCATGAAATTTTCAGGTAAATGGGGGGAACTGGAAAAGATCATTCTGACTGAGGTATCCCGGAAGCAGAAAGACACACAGGGTATATACTCACCCAAAAGCGGATATTAGACATATAAAATAGAATAAACATACTAAAATCTGTACACCTAAGGAAGCTAATCAAGAAGGAGGACTCTGGATAAGATGCTTAGTCCCTATTCAGAAAGGCAAAGAGAACGGATATCAGAAGAGGGAGAAAAAGGGAAGAGAACAGGAGCCTATCACAGAGGGCCTCTGAAAGGCTCTACCCTGAAGGGTATCAGAGCAGATGCTGAGACTTATAGCCAAACTTTGGGCAGAGTGCAGAAAATCTTAGGAAAGAAGGGGGAGATAGTAAGACCTGGAGAGGGCAGGAGCTCTGCAAGGAGAACAACAGAACCAAAAAAATATGGGCACAGGGGTCTTTTCTGAGTCTGATACTCCAACCAAGGACTATTCATGGAGATAACCTAGAACCCTTGCACAGATGTAGCCCATGACAGTTCAGTGTCCAAGTGGGTTCCATAGTAATGGGAAGAGGGACTGTCTCTGACATGAACTGATTGCCCTGCTCTTTGATCGCCTCCCCCTGAGCGGGGAGCAGCCTTACCAGGCCACAAAGGAAGACAATGCTGCCACTCCTAATGAGACCTGATAGACTAGGATCAGAAGGAAGGGAAGGGAGGATCTCCCCTATCAGTGGACTGGGGGAGGGCCATGAATGGAGAAGGGGGAAGAAGGGAGAGATTGGGAGGGGAAGAGGGAGGGAGCAACAGGGGGCTACAAAGCAAATAAACTGTAATTAATAAAAATTAAAATTAAAAAAAGAGAAAGACTGCCTTTCTGAACCTGACCCAGAAATGGTCCCATGTGGATCACTTCTGCCCCATTCTCTTACGAATGAATCCCCAATGGAGAGATTTCAGAGGGTTTTCACAGTAGGAGCTGTCTGGTGGGATCGGCTCATATACCCCACCTGCCTATCTCCAACACTTTCCACTTCTTATATCCATTGCCTTCTTCCAACCTCCACCTGTGGTGGCATCTGTCCTGGGCCCTGAGGACACAGCAGTAGGTTGGAATCAGTTCTTGGACTCAGATTCCTTGTTTTCCTGTCCTAAAGAGAAAATTAGAAGGATGCCAAGTACGGGTAAGCATAAGGGAAACATTTGAGCATCACGCAGAGAGGCAGGGAAGGAGCGGAGACCATGTGCACAGACCCGGCAGTCATCAGAGAGGTGACACTTCATGGTCTAAGGAGAAATAGTTTTAATCATGACAGGAACATGCAGAAAACCGAAGCCCAATAGGAACATAAGGCAACCATAGAGAATAAAGACCCTATTGTGTCGGACAATTCATATCAGAGCGTTCACAATCCCGGCACCGGGCACGGGACAGCATCCACTACACTGTGAGGTTCAGGCCAGCCTGGGCTATGTTCCTGAGACCCTGTTTCCAAACTACAAAACCAAATATCAGTCAAGCAATCAAGCAATAAAAGTTCAAACTCCAGAAGACACATATGCATATATACAATGGGGTCATAGTTGAGATGTGTGCTTTTAAAAAAAAAAATTGTTTTCCAGTTCCACAATCTAGTATCAGCATCTCTGGGTGGTACACTCATAGCTGTTTAAAAAAAAAAAATAGTTAAAGGCAGCAGCTGTCTACGTTACAAGTAATACACAAAGCGTTATGACATTATAATGATTGCATTGAGACTTTTAGGCCAGAATCTCCTCTCTCACTCTCTTAGATCCTCTACCTTGAGCTACTTTTGTGGGGAGTTCCTTTCTCTTGTAATGAAATTCTGGTATTTTAATAGATCATTGGCTTTCTGAATGCATTATCATAGAACCAAGTCTGGAATCTAGCTCAAAGAAGCTCTTGTTCCCTCTGATCCAAATAATGTTATAGATAAACACTAAAGGGAGAGATACAGTTTTCTGTAGAATATCCTAGGTTTCAAAATGCTGCACTAGGAGCCCTTCTCAGCGGCTTGACTACTGCTGACCTCTATTGGCCACATGAAGCACTGCACCAAAACCCTTTGAAGGTTGGGAACTGGTTATTTGTGGTTCATCCAATGGAGGCTGGGAGTTCCTGAGGCATTTGAAAAGGTGCTAAATTGTCTCTTGATTAGAGAGTGGCATGGCTTAGATCCAATGTGTTATGCTTCAGAAGGAACCGTTTAGTTCTTGGCTGGAGCCAATGCTGATTATTTTCGCAGATGTGTGATACTGTGTATAGCATACAGATACACATTGGTCCCATGAACTCATCTGCTAGTTAAATGGGAGCTTGTATTAATTCTGTGGCTTGAGAACCCCCCCCCAACCCCATACACTGCTTTCCAACCAGACATCAGCAGCTACCCTCCAGAAATGCCCTGGACAAACCAATGCCAAGCTGATGTTGGCAGGCAGAAATTCTTCAAGTTTAAAAGGCCAAGAAACCCTCCTTCCTACTGGGCAGGGGCTGTCTGCCTTAGAGAAATCACACACTAGAGACTCGCAGATAGACGTGGATGCTGAAGCCAACACCTAAACTTGGAGGAAACAAGGTAGCTATTTTAGTAACAGGAAAACGGAGTCCTGAGAAACAGGCGTTTTCTTTCCATCCATAAGTGTGTGTGTGTGTGTGTGTGTGTGTGTGTGTGTGTGTGTGTGTGTGTAATCGGTGAACAGGTAAAGTGAGACCTGTCCCTCAGTAAAGCTTTGGTACGATAGGAGCCAACGCTGCCAAATAAAGATAGTTAGTCAGATGTGTGTGTTGTGTGTGCCCTGTGTGGGTGGACTTGTGGCCTTGGGCGCAGGTGCATGTATCAGGACTCTTCCTCAGTTACTCTTCCACCTTATTCTTTGAGGCAAGGTCTCTCAATCAAATCAAGAGCTCGTGACAAAGTCTCACAGCCAGCTGGCTCTGGAGTTCCCTGTCCCTGCTGGGATTACAGGCAGATAGCAACACCCACCCAGAACCTACATGGGTTTTGAGGAATTCAAATTCCTGTAGGTCTGAACTCTGGCTCTCACACTTGTGTAGCAAGCACTCAACTACTGTGTCATCTCTCTGGGTTCCCAAAGAAGGGATTTGAAGTAAGTGTTACACATTTAAAGCAATGGTTATGCTAAATCTCTAACTTGGTCATTTATACTATATACACATATGTGGGGGGTAGGGGGCAGGGGATGTAAATGTCATTTTATAATCACAGGGATGCAATTACTATTTTCCATGAGAAATAAAACTACAGAAATGTTTTAAAATTAAAATGATGTCTAGATGGTTAGAATGATGCTGGTGGTTCTCTGGAGGTCTGAGGGTGCTGGGCCATGTGCAAGATTAGCAAAGCTTGGCACTGCATGAAACCTTCTGGAAGGGGAGAGAGGAAATCAAAAGGCAAAGCAGAAACCAGACTGAGGTTTCTGGAAAGAGCACAGCCGGGAGAAATGGCCTCAGTGGAGAAAGGGGCAGACAGTGATACTTTTTCATAAAATTCATTTTCATAAAACGTGATGACATTTTAGTGAAGTGAGAACTCATTTTTCTCTTCCAAAACCGGAGGATAAGACCACCTAAATTAGTTTTCTGGGGGTTTTGGAGGTTTTAAGAAGTCATTAGCACAGAAAAAGGTGGGGAGTGGATTTCACTATTTCAGCAGGACACGGCCATGCTTAGACAGGAGGAAGACAGAATGAAAGAAGCGTTCTGGGAGCTTCAGATCCACCATTTTCTGGTGCTGCAAAAGTCATTGGGGCTGACAAGGAGACCTTGGCCTCCACCTCTTGGAGTTTGACCCTCCCAGCTAGTTTTCACTTGGGAGAAGGAGGACTTCCCTACTATGTGCCTAAATCTTGATACTTGAAAGTGTACCTTTGGGTTCTTTGTTTAGCTAATTGTTGTTTTTGAGACAAGGTCTCTCTGTGTAGCTCAAGCTTGCCTTTACCTCAAAATTCTCCTGCTCCAAGTTTCTGATGCTGGGATTGCAAGTGTGTGATGTTATCTGTCTCTATATTTCTGGATTCTTATACTGTTGCTTCATTTTATTTTATTTTATTTTATTTTATTTTATTTTATTTTATTTTATTTTATTTTATTTTATTTTATTTTATTTTATTTTATTTTGGTGCTGAGGACTGAACGTGGGACCCCATACATGCTGGCCAAGATCAAACTGTATTTTAATATATGTACAAATGCTACAACCAAACTGTATCTCCAACCCTCATTTGTTTTTTTAGGCCACCTTCAATCTTTTCAGTACTGGATTCTTGCACAGGCTAAACAAAGGCTCCACCACTTTGAGCTGCAAACCCGGCCCTGAGATGAATTTAAATGCCAGGTACTTGTGAATACATACATACAAACATGCTGTATTCTTTAGTTAGTAGTGTTTTCATGTACAAACATACATATTTACTGTAGAAAAATTTTCAGATTATACAGGAAAATAAAACCACTTGCTTCTGCATGATAGTGATGCCATCTAATATTTGACTGCTGGTCCCACAATTTCTTTAATTACTTGCCTATATTTCTATACTAGTGTCTAATTGAGTTATCCCTCATGCTTAACAAAATCAATGAATTTTCCCTTAAAGTGGCAAAGCTATTTTATAGATTCTTATGATTCAGGGCATTATAATAATCTGTCGTGAATCACAGTAATATGGCTGTTATTTAAATTATTTTCATTAATAGCTGACAAAATAACATTGTAATGAATACCCGTGTAGTGATTCTTTCTTTCTTTATTTTATCATTTATTAATGGTTAAGAATCACCGCAGAAAGCTGAAAGGCCCTTCTTGTCTCTGCCATTAATGAAGAGGTTTAGGTTTAACACTTACAGAAGATTTTCAAGGACAAATTCACTAATGGTCCCAAGACAAGCCATCTGTCCCATTTTGTGTCTGTTGCTGTTTTTTTTTTTTTTTTTTAAGCTGACCAAGCTGGGGACCAGGGGGTTTATTGGCTGACAAGTGATGGTTACAATCCATCACTGAGGGAAGTCAAGGTAGGAAGCTTAAGGCAGGAGCTGAAGCAGAGAACACAGAGGAGCCTGCTTACTGGCTCACTGTCAACTATTTTTCTAAAACTCCAAGAAATGTCTGCTTGGGGGTGATGTCACCCAAAGTGATATGGGCCCTCCCACATCAATCAACAATCAAGAAAATGCCACGTAGCCATGGCAATCTGAAGGAGGCATTTTCTCAGCTGAGGTGTTTTTCTTCCCAGAGGATTCCAGTTTGTGTCAAGCTGACAAAACAAAAAATTAGTCTACTTAATCTAAAATATTATCTTTTAAGATAATTGACTGTTGAGGAAGAATCTTTCTCTAAGCTCAGGGGCTGTGCCAGGATTGGCATGCTTGTTCTGAGACACGGGGCTACTAGTTTGCCATTCAGACTGGAAGAAAGGGATGCCATATAGGCTGCTGTTCCCATTTTATTTGGTAAGGAATCCGAGGACCAGGGGAATCAAAAGCGTCCCAAGAGAGGGCCAAATATAAGGCTGTACTGGAAGATGTTGATAGAACAGCCTTACACTTAACCTTTGGAAGGAAAGAGGGGGTCAGGGGAGGCATGAAGGAGGAATGTAAAAAAGAATGAGAGAAGAAGGAAGAAATAGAGAAAGGAAAGAGAAAGAAGAGAAGAGAAGCATAGTGAAAGAAAGGAAGGAGGGAAATGGAAAGGAGGAATGAGAGGAGGTAGGATGGGAAAAAGAAAGGAGGTGTGCTTGGAAGAAGGAAGTGGGAGAAGAAGAGAGCTGAGCTGTGGTGCTGAAGTGCTGGACTTCTGTGTGTCCCCGATGGCAGAGGTGGCTAAGACTTTAGGCCCCTGAGCTAATGATTTATGGGATACCACAGGCTCCTGAATGGGCCACGGGCTAGGTAGATCTCTATAGCTGAGACATACCTGAGGGATCTCACACCTGAGTCACAGTCCCTGGCCCAAGGTGGCCCACATAATAAACTGCTTAAGACTTCCTAAGTGAGAGAGGAATTGGGATCTAAAGCCTGAGAGGGTTCACCTTTGCTCTTATCACCTCTCAAGGTCTGCTGACTGTGGGGAATGCCTTGAACAGAATCTATCCCTTACCCCTGAAACATTTTTATCATGTGACCACCATGGGACTTTTTTCCCTGTGTAGTCTTGGCTGTCCTGGCCAAGAAGGACCAGGCTGGCCTAGAACTCACAGTGATCTGCCTGCCTCTGCCTCTGTGAGTGCTGGGATTAAATGTGTGTGCCACACCTGGTACAAGGAACTTTTTTTGTTACAACAAATTTGTATCCAAATCAGAAATTTTGCAAAAGATATTTTTCTGAGCTGGAACTCTTCCCTCCACACTGACCTACCTGTCCATGATCAAGTTTCTGACAAAGTCAATGAAGGAGAAAGAAGCCTGCATTTTCCTCTCTGTGGACTCCTTTTCCCTGGGAACATCCGTTGAGCAGTGACACCATCCATCTTTTCATCCTCACCAGCCAGCTGTCTTTGCTTTGATTCTCATTTAGAGCTTGAGCCATGGTGTTAATAGTATAGCTCCATGTACATGAGGGCATAGCCTGTGTGGCATGCTGGAGGCCCTGGGTTTGATCCTCAGGGCCACAGAAACGCATGTATAAAACAGGAATGTCAAGACATGGCCTCCTCAGAAACTATAACAAAAATTAGCCTTCGTTCATTCATTTGCAATTATAAGGTGTTGTGCGGGGAAGAGAGGCATGCGGACACCATAGGGCAGAGGTGTTGAGCGGATGGGCAGTCCTTACACCGCATTCTCCTAACAAGCCTGAATGAGCTAGTGCCCAGGATCCTGCAGGTCTGAAACACTCTAGCATCGTTTATGAATAAGAAAATGCAGGATCTCAAAGTTAACCAACACCCAGCACCAGCTACAGATGTTGGAGGGCTACTGAGGAGCCAGAATTGATCACAGTGTGTGGACTCTCATTCTTAGAGATCAAAACTTTCATTACTTTCATGTGGACCAAGTAAATTTCGTCACTGGAACTGTTGGGGAAACAACACTTGTTTCTATAAATGCAGACATCACTGATCAGAGAAATCCTCAACTTCCCAAGGTATGTCTATGAGGATATTTCCAGAGAGATTTCAGTGAGGGGAGATCCACCCTGAATAAGGGCAATAGTATGATGTAGGTTAGAGGTGTAGATGAAATAGAAAAGGGGAAATAAAGTGAAGCCAGCTAAATGGTAGTGTTCCCTTGTATCTGCTTCTTGACAGCTGTCATGTGAGTGCCCTCCTCTATCACATTCTTCCATGGCCACCATGATCTGCCCAAGCACATGGAACACACTGACTACAGCAGAATTCTCTAAAATCATGAGCAAAACCAAACTTTGCCTTCTTCAACTTCTTTCTGTGTAGTGTTTTTTTTTTTAATTTTTTAATTTTAATTTTTATTAATCACAGTTTATTCACTTTGTATCCCCCCTGTAGCTCCCTCTCTCCTCCCTTCCCAATTCCATTCTCCCTCCCCCTTCTCCACCCATGCCCTTCCCCAAGTCCACTGATAGGGGAGGTCTTCTGATCCTTCCTTCCTTCTGATCCTAGTCTATCAGGTCTCATCAGGAGTGGCTGCTTTGTATTCATCTGTGGCCTGGTGTTTTTTATCATGTGTCTTAGTTAGCTTTCTATCCCAGTGACAAAAAAAAAAAAAAAAAAAAAAAAAAAAAAAAAAAAAAAAAAAAAAAACCATAACCAAGGCAACTTATAAAAGAAAGTGTTTAATTTGGCTCACAGTGTCAGAGGGTTAGAATCCATGATGATGGAAAGAAGAGCAGCTGAGAACTCACATCTTGATCTGTAAGCAGGAAACAGAGAGAAAGAGCACCAGGAATGGTGCAAATCTTTTGACACTTCAAAGCTCGCCCCCAGTGACACACCTCTTCCGACAAGGCCACACCCCCTAGTTCTTCCCCCAAAGTTCCACCAACATGTATATATATATATATATACATATATATATGTACATATACATCTATGTGTTATATATAGTAAAATATATGTTCTAAAATAAGCAAATAAAATGATGACTCTAAATACAGACTCTGAATTAGATGGGTTCTGCCCGACATTGGCTGACCGCCCCTTTCCCCAATACTATAGAACACTAGCTGGTGGTGTTAGCAAATGATAAAACTTTCCATGAGTTTAAGTGCAAACTCTGCAATGTGGAAATACTTTCTTTTACAGCTATTGGAAGTATGCTTGGAAAATTGGGGAGGCAGAATTGCAAACCATATAACATTTAATTAATATCAGTGTGGATCACTGGGTAGTTAAAATGTCATGAGTAAGAAACAATTTACACTTTAAGACTTAGAAGCACAACTAACTCAGGTGCTTCTTGGAAGGCTGATGTGTTAGTTACTTTGTTCCTGCTGTGATAAAATATCATGACCAAAAGTAGCTTAAGGAAGAAAGGATTTACTTTGGCTTCTGGTTCTAGAGGGGTAGAGTCCATTACATTGGGGAAGGTATGGCTCAGCAGCAGGTGCAGGAAACTGATGGTGTAGTCATACACACATGAACAGAGAGAGAACAGACTGTGGGATGAAGCTGTCAGCTCTCAAACCCAATGGCATACTTCCTCCAGCAGGTTCCTCCTACAGCTTTTATAATTTCTCCACACGGTAACACCCGATGGGAATTGCATGTTACATGCATGAGCCTGTGGGGACACATTTCTTACTCAAACCATGATGGTTGGGAACATTTAGATGGGCAATCCCATAGAAGAGGTCTGGATGCAGAGCCCTGGTCCACACTCTTAGCTGTGGAGTGTCAACCATCATTTCTAGAATCTGCCAGACAGTCTCTTTCCATGTAATGTTATCAAAACTTTCACGAATAGTTCTGTGTTTAGACATGCTAAAGAGGTTTTTATTTAACTCACTTTAATCTATATTTTCATACTGTGTAAAAATTTCCAGGAAACAAAGGAAAAAAACAAACACATTTTGCCTTGCTCCTGTCTGCAGAATCTATGCCCAGCAGCTCCCCAAAGACCTTTACATTCATATATGGTTTTACTGGATTTGGAAATAACCACATCTAATTAACCCAGTGAGGACTGTGGCATGGGTCAACAATGATTAGGTAACATTTGTTAATATTCGCGATTGCCGTGCTGTGCGTCTCAGTGTCATTCTGAACCAAACCTTCGTATCAATTATCTCACTTGATTCTTAAAAACAACGTTTGCAGTAGGCAGGACAACCTTTCCAATGTCACAGAAAGCAAGAGCCAAAGCGGGGCCCTGGAGAGATAGCCCAGGCAGTCGAGTGCTTGCCTTGCGAACACGAGAACCTGAGTTTGAGTCCCAGAACCTACATTTTAAGGAAGCTGGGTGTGATGGCATAAATTTGTACTGCTGCCAGTGGCGAAGCAGAGATGGGCAGATCCCTGGTGCTTGCCACTCTGTGGGTTTGCTTAATCTAATTGGCAAGTTTCAGCCAGTAAAGGATTCTATCCCAGAAAAAAAATTCAGGTCAATGAGAAAGCACAGCTGGTGAAGGCATTTGCCACAAAACCTCACAGTTCCAGCCTCAGAATTCACCCTGTGGAAGAAGAGATCTGACTGTGCAAGCTGTCCTCTGACAGTCATTCCCACACCAAAGCAAAAAACTACACCCCCCCCCATGCAAATAAGTAAATATATGTCAGGGCTGAAAAGATGGCGAAGTGGTTAAGAACACTGACTATTCTTCCAGAAGTCCCAGGTTCAACTCCCAGCACCCACATGGCAACTGTTTATAACCCCTGTTCCAGGGGGTCTGACTCCCTTACACATGAAATCAGAATACCAATGTACCTAAAACAAAAATAAATTATTTAAAAATAATAAGTATATGTCAAAATGAGAAAATTTAAAGTGAATGGATGGCATCTGAGGAAAGACTCTAGGATTGTCCTTTACCTTCACGGGTACACTCCCAAAAATGTGCACATGCATGGACACACACACACACAAACACACACACAAACACACACATAGACACACACAAACACACACACGCGCACGTGCACACACACACACACAGTGGCAGAAACCGAAACCCAGAATGCTCTGGTGACCTCCATGCATACAGCATTTAAATATTTGCTTTCCCTTGAGACCCACCATTCTGTGGGCTCTGTTCTTTAAAGACGGCTGTGTATGGTGTTCCCCATTAGGTATGTACACAGATACCCATCCAGACCCAAAGGGAACTTGCTCTCAACGTAGGTCACATGATTAAAAATCAAAAGCCAGTCCAGCGCAGTGGTGCACGCCTGTAATCTCAGCCCTCTGGAAGACAGAGACAGGTGGATCTCTCTGAGCTCGAGGTCAGCCTGGAAAAAGTGAGTCTAGCACAGCCAAGGCTACACAGAGAAATCCTGTCTTAACAAAACCAAAAACCCAAAAAACAAACAAAATAAATCAAAAGCTGAAATAGAGCCCACCTTTTTCCTATACAATTTGTATGTGTGTAAATATCATACAATAGTCCATAAATATGTAAAATTGGTATGTGTCAACTAAAAAAATTTTAAGAAAATGGCCTTCGACACACTATGGAAAATAGTGCTCCTTAGGAAAAGTTAGTGTTTATTTGGGAGACACTGCTTGTAAATTAAATTTTATTTCTGATGCCAATGAAAGTCAAGGATGTTGGAGCACGCCTACCTTCAGGCTATCAGCCTCATTTCTTCAGGAACACTAACAGGCTTTATGCATGCTTTCTGATGAATGTAAAATGATTTACTGATCTCATAAGAAGGGAAGTACAAAGTGTTCATGCCAAAAATCAACAAAATATTGAATGCACATTGATCCATCTCCATGATTGATTTGATAAAGTACTCCTATTTGATGAATGATTTTTTTTTTCCAGGAAATTCTAAAAACGGTGATGTAATCCATGTGCTTCTAAACGTCATTAGGTGTCTGTGTTTTGGCTGTGGCGTCCGTTGACAATTGGTAATTTGTCTTGCTTGTCCTCTCTATTTGTGCATGGCCAGTCCAACTCTTGGAAGTAAGAAAAAGGCTGATGACGTCAGCTCAGAAAGAGAGCACTGCTAAGCATGCTCTCCTCCCTATCTAAAGCAAACCAAGGAACCCTTCAGTAATGGAAAAAAGTATAAACCCTAGACTGATATTGAATCCCTCTGATCCCATGGTTTTGGGGCCTAATAAAGATGAGCTGTGAAGATTTCATTCTCAAGACTGTAAAACAAGGAGGACACAGGCCTGCTAGAGCGCGCATAGACGCCTGCGCAGACTCCTGGCACACGGTGGGTGGGTTAGGTGTTATACTTGAAAAGCATCCTCCATGCCTCACCTCATGCAGCTTTCAGCAGAACTGTGACAGGGCTAGCAGGTCAACCACAATGAAGGACCTCTAGTGGGAACACCAGGTGGGAACGCTTATGTGCAGACTCCTGCTTCTTGCTCTCTCCTTGTGCTGCTGCTGACCACCCATGCTTGTGTGTGTTTGGGCTACTTTCACACTGATGAGTTTTCCAAACCTTGCCGGGGGCGGGCAGTGCAGTGCTTAGCTGCTCACTTACAGAACCTTCAAACTGGATTGCCTTCTACTGCGTTCAGACTTGAAAGCTCTTTCTTCCTCACCTAATGCCAGGCAGGGTTAAACATCTGATACTTAGCTCAAGCCTGGAGGAAAAGGCCATCCCCACTGAAGATAGAACCCATCCCAGCTTGCTTCCCAGTGTTCCTGCTAAAGATCTGGCGTTGTCTCTCTGTGTGATGCAGAGCTCCTTAATAAAAACAAAGAGGAATGTTCAACCTGAACTTTAAAAGTACAAAGCATCAGCTATGTTCATCCACAGGAATGTGACTACACTTGCACAGGTCTGATGGAGGAAATTAGTGTCAAATTGAATGTCCCCACAGTGAAGGGAGAAAGAGAGACTAAAGGACTCAGAAGGTGGTTTACCACAAGAGCAGCACACCTCCAGGCGCTTAATTCCAGTCCAGTTTGCTTTTCTTCCCTGCTCCCAAGAAACATGCTTTAAATTATTTAATGAAGAAAGGTAAGCCTTTGAACTCCAGGAAAATCATAATGTTACAGTGCTGAGAGGCTTGTGCAAAGAGTGGGAGGGGCACCAGTGTCTGGCGAATAAAACACAGCTTAAAAAAATACCTAGAAACCAAAGTTGCTTCATCTTTTATGAAGGTCATCTAATGTGGCAATAGATAACACAGCTCAGCATCTAGACACTGGATGTCGTTCAAAACGGTATGGGCTCTAGTCAGTGCTATTCACCTCCACTAAATAACCCAAATATACAAATTGAAATAAAGTGTGATTTTTCCAGAGTTAATGAAAGGTTCCTGTTTGTGAATTTGGTGCTTTGAAGTCTAAGCTTTCTAAACAGCATCAGGAATTTGCTGGTGATTTATGACTATTTGGACAAGTGGCAAACAGAGCGATACTTTATGGAAGGCCAACATTCCCTACCTGTCAGGGAGGCTTTCCTGTGGCTGTGTGTGCTGCCCTGGCCACAGCTCTTTCGTGGGCTCTGCCCCAGACACGTCCCTATAGGCTGCAATTGGTTTGGCCTTCAGCCTCCTCTGTCCTGGGCAGATGTCACCCTCCTCACTTCCCACCCTTGAGATCTCCCCTTTTGCACAGCTCTTACAATCTATGTTGCTGTCACCCTTCACCCAGCTGTAGGGATGACAGATGAACAGAACCTCTGTGACATAGATCAACTTCACTGAGGCAAGGAAAGCACCCCCATAGTCAGTGCTGGGGAAATGAGAATTTGTTTTTGAACCTTCTTGCCTAGGAGAGTTTGGAAGGCTCCTCTACATCTAACTGTGGAGCCATAAATGAAACTGGTCATGATTCATCCATGGAAGTGGTGTGTGTTGTGGATGTTTTCCCTTTGCTTAAAGGCTGGCTTTGCTGTTATCCAGGCATGGTTCTATAGATATCCACAGAAGCTCTCATCTCAGTCTGTGGGCACTTAAGATACTCGTTTGCACTTGTGAAAGTTGCATGAACTAGCTGTGTGAGGTGGTACTCATCATGCAAAGAAGTCCAAGACAAAAGCCATGAGGGCACTTTCAGGTCTAGATGGAGGTAAAAGGATAAAATGTGAAGGACCCAAGAACAGATGAATTCCTAACACTGGAGAAAGCATGAGAGTGGGTTCCACCAAGGTGGTATAGCTGGGCTTCAGCCAAGTACTGTCTGTTCTTGAACCAAAGACCCATTCAAGAACATCTGAACTTCTGTTCTGTTTACATGCCAAGAGGGTGAAAATGACATGACCTCAGAGGTCACGGTGAGCCCTTCAGGTCACAACTCTGGCTCTTTTGCAGAGGCTATTTTAATTGCTACCTCTTGGGTGTAGTAGGGCCGGAGGGAAAGGCTTGTTCGAGAGAAAGATGCTATTTTTGCTAAGCATTTAGTAAAGAATAGGATGGGGTCAGGAAATAGAGAGGAAAGATTGCTTAGCAGCTCATCATCTGACTCTATGTTCCCTAAATATGGCCTGGTTTTGAGGTCTTATAGAAAGACACCATTCATTTAAGGAGGAAAAAAAAATTGAAATTGTGCATCTGGGGTGAGATATTTAACATCACAGATAAGAGGCACAGTTTTGCCTGGTGACTCTAGGAATTAGGTGAAATGCAACTTTTTGATTTTGCATGGAGGCTGGAGGGAAAAACACCCTCAAATAGTGCACAGTATCATCCTTTGGCTGAAAGCTCTAAGAAATCCTCCTAGAGCGTTGCCCTTGATTTGCTGCCTTCCCTTCCCGCCCTAATAACAGCTCCTCAGCTACCGCACAAACACCACCCTGCTTGAAGCAGAGAGAGACCCAGAGCAGTGCTGAAAAAAATCATTTAAAAACTGTGCACATTTGTGTTTATATGTGATTCTCAACTGGAAACATGCCAATTTTGGAGCTGCAATGGGGCTCCAAGCCTAAGGCAAGCGCTGAGCAGATCAAGTGTGCCATTGCTGTGTAAATGACATCAGAGCATCTAAATGTGAAGGTGAAGTGGATACTCATCGACCTTCCTGTGACCACAATGTCAAATATCTAAAAAGAGAGGCATGGGAATGTTCTCCTAAGTGAGGTGGCTCAGCAGGTAACATCACCTAACTCTGAGCTTGAAGACTTGAGTAAAATCCTGGGCAGAAACATGCTGGAAAGGGAAAACCGGTTCTCATGAGCTTTCTTCTGACCTCCACAAGCACACCACAGTACATTCGATAACACACACAGATATAGGCACATACACACAAAACTAAAATAAATAAATATCTGGCGTGAGCTTGTACAGGTCTTGTGCATGCTGTCACAATCGTTATGAGTTCATAAGTGCAACTTCCCTGTTGTATCTGGAAAACAATGTGTCCTTGAAGACATCCATAATCTCCGGCTCCCCTTTTCACTCCCTCTTTCATTAAGATCTTTAAGCCTGTGAGGAAGGGTATAAGGGTATAAGATCCTTAAGCCCATTCAGGGCTGAGCCAGACAACATTGCAGATTAGAGGTGAGGAGGAGGACATAACAATCTCATCAGTAGCTGAGGAGCCCTTGGCTTTTGATAGCTGAAGAGAGCAAGTCAACTTACTTTTAGGAAGTTATCCCTGATAGGCAGACCATACTCCAGGGCACGTCCCACAGCCAAGAACAGGTAGGGAACACTAATTAGATTTAGTAGGTTTGAGAAGAAATTAAGAAGAGAACTCAAAATTCATTAGGTAGTAAGGTGAAGAAAGATTTTGGAGGAGCTGGAAGAGGGAGTGACTATGATAAAAAAAAGGTAGAGTGTATTAAATTCTCAAAGAAGTAATAAAATGTTATTAAAATAAATAACGTTTAAAAACAATGTTCTCCATTTACATTCTACAAGTTGAAAATTTGCCAGAGCTTTCTTGAGCAGTTGGTTAAGAAGCAGCAGAACAAACATCTGGGAATCTGAGCAAGGCAGAATGCATGCACAACCTCGTACTAGACTCTCTCACTCTTCACCAAATGTTGTATCTGGCTTCACTTTGAGTGTGAAAGATGAATACTTTTCAAAATTCTCACTGCTGTCCAAATGACATGTGCTAATGCCTCCCAGTTACCGCTTACCCAGCTGTTTCCACAGTGAACCAGGAGGCTGGCCAGAATAAGTTTTCTTTTTATGCTTCTATGCATTTGCTTTTCTTGCCTTTTCTACAGATGATACAGACAAAAGAAGTATGCTGAGGTTGAGTAGGAGATGCCTTAAGATATTCTGATTTTTCCATCAGCACCAACCCCCATCTGCCCAGAGTTAACTCCAAGTGACACAATCATAATTATTATATTTGTCATCTGTAGCCTGATCACTCACATTTTTCCCTAAAATCTGTGATTCCTCATCAAGACAGAGACAAGCTGGGGGAGAGGGGGTCATTGGAAAGTCTACTATGGGTTTAGGTCACTGCTTCTCCATAGAGAACTCTGCATCTGTTCTCATAAAGAATGGTTGTAACCTTCAGAACCCTAAAAACATGGGAATGTTAGGTTAACATTTAAAATAAAATTCAAGAAATGTTCACTCAGCTGATAATTGAAACCATAGTACAAATGAGGTCATAAAGACAGAGCAAGGTCATAGAGTTCTCCAAAACTAAGAGCGAGAAAGTTGTGTGACTCACCATGAAATTAACAGTGCAATGCTATCTGTCTGATATAGCATCATGTTTATGATGGCTCAGCGTGATGACATCAAAATGACTCTAGTGTCATCAGATACTTGAGAGTGTGCGAGGGTGAGAAGAAAGAGAGGAGGAAGCTGTGAGTTAGATATCACCAGTGCCCTTTACCAAAGATGCTGAGATGGATAATGTTCTACCATTCAAGGTCAAGTCCTTTGCGGTCATCTTTGGCTCCCTACAAAAGGTAAATCAAAACCATCAAACCCTGTTTCACTTCCAGGAGCAGCAAACATTTCTTGTCATCATTACAACTTCCCACAGAAAGTGTCAATCCTTGGACATCAACAACAGGACATTTAAACACACCAGAAAGCTCATCACGCCACCTGCCATTCTCAGCCAGAGTCTATGTTGCCAAGAGCATGTACCACAATTTCTTCACCATGGAAATTTCATATATTGGAGCAGTGCTCAGATATTAAATGCCCATGAGTCACACTGCCTTCTTATTCTGGAACCCTGTGTTTTAAAGAGTTTGCACTGAGGGGTCAAGAAACTACTGTAGTTGGCCACACTTCATGGGGTTCCAAAGACATTCTTGCCTTCATTTAGACACAACCAAACATGACATTTCCTAGGGCACTGGGGTTTTTGTCATGCATTGGCTGTGTCAGGCTTCATATCTTCTTGCTTGAGTTTATAACACACACTAGTCTACAAGCCTGAAGTGTGACACTGAAGCTGGCACATGCAATTGCCTGGTATAGTGATTCTCTATCAAGTTCTGATAGTACACTTAGAAACTTTCACAATGATCCAACTCCTTTCTTTACCTCCTTAAGATGATTAGTTGAGGATTAGTCTGTGTACAATCCATGCAGTTTCTCTTATCTACCATCTATCTATCTATTTATCTATCCATCTACCTACCTACCCTACCTACCTACCTACCTACCTACCTACCTACCTACCTACCTACCT